>NC_136910.1:40172927-40586755 GCF_949606895.1 Notothenia rossii
TTAAATCACGGGTAGCGTTTAGCTGAGTTTCTGCCGGTAGACAGCCTTCTCTTCACAGAGCTCACCGCTTGCATGGCTCCAAAAGGGCGTGGCCAGCAGCAGCTCGGTTACATTTAAAGGGACAGACCCAGACTCAGCACTTTTGTAACAGGGCTGAAATAGAGGTGTATGAGGCATGCTACAATGGGTGATCTGTTTGGAATTTTGAGCAAAAAGATTCAGAGACATGTTTTGTATAGATATGGCACTATAATATATTGTTCAAATATAGTAAAATATGGGACCTTTAAGGGGGACCTATTATCAGTAATGTAATATTAACATCTCGTTTTTATCCAGGTGTACAACGCTATAGAGAACCTCGACGACCACCTTCTCAGGTACGACCTGGAGGGGCTGGACAAGACGCTGAGGAGGGAGGTGTTCGGGCAGCAGGGAGCGGTGGAGGGTCTACTGTCCCACCTGAAGGAATACCTGTCCACCTACGTCCACAACAAGCCCTGGTGCTGTCCCTGCACGGCCCCAGCGGGAGTGGGAAAAAGCCACCTGGGACGCCTCCTGGCGGGACATTTCCGCTCAGTGGTGGGGAGACGCTGGTGCTTCAGTACTACGTCCTCCACCACTGCCCCCAGGAGGCAGACGCCCTGCAGTGCGCCCGAGACCTCTCCGCTCTGATCTCGGAGATTGTGGAACGAGCCGAGGAGGAGGAGAAGATCCCGCTCTTCATCTTCGACGAGGCCGAGCACATGCACGGAGAGATCCTGGACGTGCTGCTGCAACTCGTGTCGTCCGAACAAACCAACGAGTATCTGAACGCTATCTACCTGTTCCTGAGCAACCTGGGGCACTCACACATCACCAAACATATGCTGCACAACTCCTCCAGTACTTCTATGGCGAAATCCGGTCGTTATAGTCACTTTGTAAAAGAGCTGACTCCGATTTTACGTAACACTCTGGAGAAGCTTCACGTGCTGTGGACCGAGGCGGACATCTTACCTTTGGGCCTTTTGGAGAAAGGTCAAGTGATGGAGTGCTTCCTGGATGAAATGACTCGAGAGGGCTTCTACCCGGATCATACCAACATAGAGCGCCTAGCGGGGGAGATTGAATACTACCCCGAGGTAGGGGGACATGAGTACTCCCAGACAGGATGCAAGCAAGTGGTAGCAAAGGTCAACCTGTTGTGAAATGCTCTGCAGGAAATCTTGGATGTTTCACATTCTTGAAAGCATGAAGAAAATGTGCATGATATGTGGGTGAGGTCTAAGGGTTATGAAACTTGAATGGCAAAACCACAGCTTTCGAGAAAATCGCAAAGGGTGTTGAAGATGTTCCCCTCTGTTGTGGGAAATGTGGCGTGAATCCTGTGAAGAGGTTTGAAAACGCGCGGTCACATACAGTAAACAGTCCTCAGAGGGTCAGTTCACCGTGAGAAAAAGCTGGTTTTGACTGAATGAATGTCAGCTCTCACATGTAGTTCGGACATTAATATACCCCTTAGAATTAATCGTTATAACTTTTATGCTCCCTTACTTTTCTTCTAATGCCATCATCAGATGCAAAGTTTACTTAATATTTTTGCAAATGCATTGACGTTTCCATCAGAGCAACTGTACTTGGTGGTCTTACTTCCAATATTCAAAATGACCACGGCAAATGAAGTTTCACTGATTTCCAGTATAATGAAGTTAAGGCAGACATCTAAGAGAAGCATTTTCAAAAACCTGAAACAAACATTTCCCTAGAGGTAATTGAAAATGACTTCTTTATTATGTGGGAACTGACCCTTTGCATACGTCACAACTACATGTTAGGCAGCTCAGACCGACATTGGACACAAGCAATATTCATTCATGTAATAAAGTGAAGTTCAGATATTTATAGTGCAGTTACTAACAAACATTGTTAGTCAATAAGAAGTTCCTTTTTTGTCAGAAATGTCTTACGTGATGCAGCATGACTTTTATTAATGCTAGTGCAAGTCTGTGGATAGTCTTATTTAGTCCACATTGTAGATCTACTTAAATAATGTGAATTTAAGTAACTCATTCTGGCTTTGACCTGCAGAAGAAGAATATCTCCTCTTTGTTTTAGAATACCTGACACATTTATTTATTAAAGATAGTTTTGCATGGGTATGCTACATGTTCACATCCAGAGATATTGACATAAGGTCAACACAGACTTGCACTAGGATGATGTTTTATTGACCTAATGAAAGTTATCGAGTCAAGAGTATGTTAATATCCTGTATTCAGGTATCCTACAGTCGAAATGTAAACTTAATTGTGTTTCAAATTAAAAAGACACCATTTAAACAGCTGTGAGATTGTTCTTTAAAAGCAAAACATGGATAAAAGCAAAATATGGCTCTTAAATAATGAAAGATTACGAGTTAAAAACAACAGCAAAAATAATAGTCTACCCTTATTGATGAAGCAATAATTACAACAACTTTCAGATAGTGTTTTTTCATGATTAGAATTCCTTTAATTGACATTGGAAAAAAATGAGGTACTGTGTCTAAGTCACAAATAAAAGTAAGCCTTATGACAACACAATAAGATAGAAACAAAAAACACACATTTTGGTTGCAGAAAGGATAAAAGGAAAGTCATTTAGGACAACCTCTTGAATAATCCTATGCAGTGTTTTGACCGAGTCCCTCTGAGGACAATCAGCTGTATTTTATGTACAGATCTGAGGAGTGTTTTCGAGGAGAGAGCACTGACGGCAATGGGTGCAGTCCTCGAGCAACATGAGGAAACAGCTGGAAGTGGAGTTAAGACGAGTAGTTACCAGCAGATGCTAAATATCCTCCCTCTTTGTGAACGGCTGAGACAGATAGATGAAAACAATATTGTAGAAATGCAAACTAACTACATACGCTACTATAAGATAAGATTCCACTACATTGATTTCACCTACCAAAAGTCACAAAGGATTTGAAAGATAATTCATGAGCACCTTTCCTTGTTTTAGTTTTTAATATTTTTGATTACCTCTCAATAATATTTCAGTCATATGTTCATGAAATGTGTTTAAACATTTATATGGATAATAGTCCACAGACAACACAGCCAAAGGTGCTTAAAATAAAAAATAAACAGACACTCAGCACCCTTTTTTTGACCAAGCGAATAAGCTTTCAGCTCTGCATCCACGTTTTTCATTCTTACATGCTTTCAGGAGGGAAGGAAACAACTGAATACAGAAGCTAAACATTAACGCCAACAGTTACTCCTTTCAGAGACCTACAGGGAAATAAATAGTGTCACTTCAATGACCGTAAAACTGTACGCCGTCAGTTTCGGGAACAACAACCTCACAGCTCCTCTCAGGGTGTTAAGCATGGTGCTGAGGCTCCACTATTACTGTCAGATACGGGGGGGGGAGGGGAGGAAGCGTGAGGGAGAGCCCAGAGAGAAGCTACATGACAGTGGTGGACTGTGAAGGGGGGAGGGGTGTGTGTAGTGATGAGGTTCAGGGGTTTGTTTCCTTCTCTTTTCTCCCCTCTATGCCTCCAGCTCGAAGCCCATGCCCACTTTGTGTCCGCCGGCGTTGAAGTTTTTCCCGTCGATCAGAGCGGAGAGGGTGACCTTCACACCTGCACACACACAAACGTAAGACTTTAAGATGTTTTTACGAACAATTACGATGCAGTATAATATCTGTTTGCCTACTGGGTTTTACTGTCAAATACTTAGATATTTAACTTTAGCAAAAGTAGCAATACCACATTGTAAAATCCTGCTATAAGTCAAAAAGTTAAAAGTACAAAAGTATTAGCATCAACATATATTTGAAGTACTGATCTTGCAGAATAGTCCTTTTCATGAAAGTTTACTATATTTTATTATTGGATTATTTATATGAATGCATTTATACGTACAGCACTTTTATGCATCAATGTATTGATTACTTTCATCCTGCTGGGTATCTTAAGAATATATATAAATTACATTTTAAAATTAATAAAGCCTTTTAATATTAATGAATAATATCATAATGTATCTATTGAGAATAAATGTATTGTTTATCAGGAAAGTCATTTAAGTTAATGAACTATTAATTGGTACCCTCTGAAATGTAGTGGAACATTGTACTTGAATCATTTATTTTAATTTATTTCCATCAATGACAAAGTATGTGTAAAATGAGCTACTCAAAGACATCACCATGGAAAACTAGGATGACATTTGACACTACTTTCTGACCCTTTTTTATAGAGCAAAGAGAATAACTTGTAAAATAGTTTGGAAAGTAATCAAATATGTCATGAAATATAAAGACAGCCCTACAAAGCTACAGGGTCAACCCTTCTCTTATCTCAGATATTTTAGGTAAATATTGAAGTGTGTTACCTGGCCGAAGGCTCTGGGTGTAGCCCACTCCGATCAGACTGGCATTGTTGACTTTGGCCTGCGGGGGGGGGAAACATGATGAGTCATGAAACAGAACAGCACATTTGTTTGGGATCATTTATCTTTCACAACAGAGCTGTGACCCAGCACTCACAGACAGAGAGGCGTCTTTGTCCAGCTTGTATTTGGCGGCGATGCCGAAGCGAGTGTTGTTGCTGCCGGCGGTCCAGGCCAGAGTGACCGCTGTCTCCAGGTCGTCGTTCACCTTCTGGTAGATGGAGCCGCCGAACTCCGTCCCGTCGTTACTGAGAGACGAGATCCAGAGACAGATAGTGAGATTTGTTCAGAGTGTAATCCTGCAGACCCCTAACTCATCTGGAACATTAGAGTTTGTAATCTTGGCTATCATATGTCATACAGTGGTGCAGAATTTTAAATGAGCACTGATGTTGCACTCATCTACGAAAAGGAGCTGGAACATATTTCTACAAACTATTACTCGTTTTTTAAAGAAGTTCTTGATTTCCTTTTTGTGAATGATCATTTACTTTATTTTCATAGTGATTAAATCCGTTCGTCTTTGGTTGCCTTGACCTTTTTACAATTTTTAGACATCGATTTGTTTTAATAATAATAATAATAATAATAACTTTTATTTATATAGCGCTTTTCAATAACCCAAAGTCGCTTACAAAAAAAATTAAAAGTACAGAAAGGGGGTGAACAGGCAGAAGACAACATATTGGACAAGAAAATTGAACATGAACATTACATGAACAGGCAAAGGACAACACAGGGGGGGAGCAAGCATAGGACAACGAGCAAAAGACAACATAATGGAAAAGAGGAAAGAAAAAGTTGATGAATGTATGAATAAGAGATGCAGCGTGGGGTGAATAAGAGATACAGCGTGGGGTGTGAGTGAAGTCAGTGGGTTGGGGGGTAGGGTAAGTTGAAGGCTTGGGAGAAGAGGTATGTTTTCAGCTGGGTTTTGAAGGTAGACAGTGTGGGAGAGTGGCGGACAGATTGGGGGAGGGAGTTCCAGAGGCGGGGTGCTGATCTGGAGAATGCTCTGTTGCCAAATGTTTTGAGTCTTGATGGTGGTACTGTGAGGGAGAGAGTGGAGGAGGATCGGAGGGCTCGGGGGGGGTTGTAGGGGATGAGGAGGTCAGAGAGGTAGGGGGGGGCTAGGTGGTGAAGGGCTTTATAGGTGAGGAGGAGTGTTTTGAAGATGATGCGTTGTTTGATGGGGAGCCAGTGAAGAGAGCGGAGAACGGGAGTGATGTGTTCACGGGTCCGGGTGTGGGTGAGGAGGCGGGCAGCAGAGTTTTGTACCATTTGGAGTCTATGGAGGGAATGGGAGGAGATGCCATTGAGGAGGGCGTTGCAATAGTCGAGGCGGGAGGTGATGAAGGCATGGATGAGGGATTCAGCAGCACGGGGGGGGAGGTAGTGTTTGATTTTGGCAATGCGGCGGAGGTGGAAGTAGGAGATCTTGATGATGGAGCTGACATGGGGGTCAAAGGAGAGGGTGGGGTCCAGGATAACGCCAAGATTGCGTACCAGGGGGGAGGGGGTGATGGTTGAATTCTCAATGGTGAGTGAAATGGGTCCTGTTTTATTGAGGGTTGATCTGGTGCCTATGATGAGTAGCTCTGTTTTATCACTGTTGAGTTTAAGGAAATTGTGAGTCAGCCATGTTTTTATTGAAGAGATGCAGGTTTCGATATGGGTGAGGGGAGGGTTGTGAGGGGATTTGGTGGTGATGTAGATCTGGGTGTCATCGGCGTAACAGTGGAAATCAAGGTTGAGGTTGCGAATAATGTGACCAAGGGGGAAAAGATAGCAGATGAAGAGGAGGGGGCCGAGGACTGAGCCCTGGGGGACCCCCTGTGTGACTGGGGAGAGGGCGGATGTGTGGCCAGAGAGGGAGATGAATTGTTGCCTGTCGGTGAGGTAGGAGGTGAGCCAGTCGAGAGCGGAGCCCTCAACACCCTGTTGGCGCAGCCTTTGTAGGAGGATTGAGTGATTCACAGTGTCAAAGGCTGCGCTGAGGTCTAGTAGTAGCAGGATGTTGAGGGCACCGGAGTCTGCAGAGGAGAGGAGATCGTTGATTACTTTGACCAGGGCTGTTTCAGTGCTGTGGAGTGGGCGAAAACCAGACTGGAGGGGTTCATAGAGGTTGTTGGACTGGAGGTGGGTGTGGAGCTGGGTGGCGACAATACGCTCCAGTGTTTTGGAGAGGAATGGCAGGTTGGAGATGGGGCGGTAGTTGGAGAGGTTGGCTGGGTCAAGGGTGGGCTTTTTGAGGATGGGGGTGATGGAGGCAAGTTTGTAGATGGAGGGAACAAGACCAAGGGATAGAGATTGGTTGAAGAGGGTGGTGAGGTGGGGGATGAGGACAGGGAGGCAGGCCTTAGTTAGGGTCGTAGGGAGGGGGTCAAGAAAGCAGGTGGTTGTTTTGGATGAGGTGATGATGGCTAGGATGTGGGAGGAGTCAACAGGAGAGAAGGCAGTGAGGGGAGGGAAGGGCGGGTGGACTGGGAGAGGAGAGGGGGCGTGGGGGTTGGAGGAGATAGTGGTCATGGCAGTTAGGGAGCTGTTGATTTGTGAAACTTTGTTGTTGAAGGCGAGGAGGAAGGAGTTGCATAGGTCAGGGGAGGAGGGTGGATTGATGTCAGGTGGCTGGAGCAATTTATTGATGGTGGAAAACAGGATGCGGGGGTTCCGGTTGGTGCTGTCGATGAGGGTGGAGAAGTGGGCAGATTTGGCGGCTTGGAGAGCATCACGGTAGGAGGAGATGTGAACTTTATAGGCTTCGGCGTGGACGGTGAGGTGGGTTCGTTTGAACAATCTTTCAAGTTGACGGCCGGTCTGTTTCATGGTACGGAGTTCCGGGGTGTACCAGGGGGCGGGGTTGGTGAATGAAACAGAGGAGGTTTTCCAGGGGGCCAGAGAGTCGAGGGAGTCAGAGAGAATTGAGTTGAGTGTGGTGGCATAGTCGTCAGGGGAAGAGGGGGCAGAGTCGGGCGGGAAGGCAGAGGATATGAGCTGGGAGAGCGTGAGGGGGTTGACTGCCTTGATGTTGCCCATAAAAAAGGGAGAACAAATACTAACTATTACTACTTAAAAAATATCTTTCACAATCGAGGCAGCATCCAAAATACTTCATCCTACATTTCCTACAACGTAACTTATTATAAGTCTTTCAAAGATGTTTGTCATGAATGCTTTCTGCAAAGGTGTGTCTCCTAAGCTAAAGAACAGATGAGGATGAATGTGAGGTGTAGCCTCCTGGAGTACTCACACGTTGGTGTGCAGCTGGAAGTCTCCGGCCTTGTATCCCAGGGCGAAGTTGTTCTGGGCCAGTTTGGACTTGGCCGTGTCGAAGGCCATCTGGTAGCCGGCCAGCCAGCCCTCGTAGCCGAGCACCGCTGTGGCGTGGATGATGGGACCCTCGAAGTCCACGTCACAGCCCATGTTCACAAACTCACGCTTGTAGGCCGTCTTCAGCTTTCCACTCTTCTTACTGAAACAGGCAATCATAGGGTTAAATATTTATCTCTAATATCCATTGTAAATGTAATACATGTTCCTTGATCCCCATAGACACTGTGGTTTATGATCCCACATAAATACATCCATCCTGTCCCCAAATACTGACTAGATTACCAAATGTGGATTAATACGCCCCTGAAAGTAGTCCCCAACAATTACTATTATGGCCCTGTTTGTTTGTTTTGAAGGAGTAGCTGTTTTTCTTAGATTACTGAGACAGTTTTAATATCAAAAACTATATATTTGCGTGTCGTATTTGAATTAGGTAAAAGTTAAACTAATCTTTCAATGTAGGTTTGAAAATGTGTGAAAACAACAGATAATTGTTGACAAAATAAAAGAAACCTTAGTGTATATAATTATATATTGTGTATATTAATCACTGTGCTCTGACTTTACGGCACTACCAGGCCTTAGCCAAAGTTTATACTCACTGTATTACATTATGTTTCAAGTCAAACCCAAAGGAATGCTATAACTGATTCATCCAAATGTCCACTTACCCTGTGTTTGGTACAAAAGATGTATCCAAGGCGACCTTTAGTCCTTGAGTCAGCTGGAGGTAAAGTAGCAGAATAACAGTGTTAGAAATGCAATTTAACGTTTAGCAAAACCAAATCTGAACCCTGACGTTGGCACACACCTGGTCCTCCACGGTGACCTCGGTGGCCAGCGTGTTGTCTGTGTTCCACTTCTGGTTGAAGGTGAGGCCCAGCTCCTTCATCTTGTATTTGGTCTCCAGGCTCCCTGCAGCCTTCCCTGTGTCTGTGTTACTGGAGCCAGATGTGTTGAACTCCTGAAAGGAGGACATTCAGTCTTTAGTATACACAAGTTAATCACACTCGGATAATCAGACAATGTCCAACGCACTAGCAACACATAGAAAGAGACCTTAAAGACAAGCGTGGGGAAAAAAAGAGTAAAACCTGTGCAGACTACAACTGAAACTAAATATAATTATGATTAAACTGTACAGAAATAAATCCTATCAGAGGCATATAACATTGTTATCATTAAACAATACACTTGACAGACAGCCTCAACATGAATCCATGCAGGACACCAGTAGCACATGTAATGGACAGAAAAACATGTTGCAGAGTGTATGGTTAGAAAACATAGACCAGGGTGTTAAAAAGTGACCATATTGGCTTATAATGTAGTATTTACCATTTTAAACCTTGTTTCGTACGGCTGCTGTTGTCTTTCTTTTCATAATGTAGATGAAGTGTTTGGTTGTGCATGGTCAGTGTTTCCACGGCTTATCTCATATACTGCTTGACCCATCAGCCTAATATTTATTGAGCTAATTTATGACTGTATGCTCAAGGACCTCTTGTGGGTGCGGTGGTTCATGATTTATGAAAAGCTACTTATTGAATGTTATAGCGTTGTTGGCTGTGACTCTTATCTCCTCTTGAACAGCCGTTACAGGCAGCATACCCACTCTTTCAGTTAGGAAATGTTCCTAAGTAAGTCCATTAGTATTTCTGATCTATTTTCCATCTACATCGATGCATTTGATTGAGTGGTTGTGCTCAGTGAGTGTGTCGTTGGAAACAGAGCGTTTAGGGCAGAAAGCTGAATCTTTTTGTAACAATCTGACAGAACTCTGGAGGGGAAAAGGAGGAGGTGTGTGTTTCATGGTAACGGATGTATCGATTAAAAGGAGCTGACCGGATTGCATTTCACTAGAGTTGTACTTTTTACAGTTTAATGAGTTGTATAAATTGCCTGATTGATTTGTATAGTACATAATGTAATGAGGAAAGCAGCTTCCATGGAGCATGGATTGTGAATTTAAACTTTTCAAACGATTATTTTCTTTCTTTTTCGCCAACACATCACAGCTATCATGTTAAACTGTTTTAAATTAGATACAGTAGCCCATAGGCTGACATTCGTAAGCAGTGACATAATCTCAGTGGTTGACCAATCACATCCCTAGAACAAACAGTTAATGGATTAATTAAGACAATTGACTGACAAGGGAAATTAAGCCCTTAAGAAATGAAAAGTTAGAGGTTATTAAGAGTGAAGTGACAGGACATTAAAAGCAAATAATCGTTATAAAAACACATTAATATTCGTGCTGTGTGAATGATGCTCACAAAGACAAAAGAAGACAGACACTGGAGCATGAGAACAGCAGTGAGGCATGATGGAGGTGAACGGTAAATGAATAGCAGCTGTCAGCGCTGACTCCGATCTTACCATCTACATTATCGTCCGGCACAGAAGGCAGCAGCATGGAGACAGAGCAGCGGTTAGGGGAGGCAGGGGGAGACAGGTAGAGAGACAGACAGGCCACAGTACAAACATGTCTGTCCTGTTTCTTAGAGAACAAGTTTAGCAAAGCAGGTCTGCATCAGCACCGCTCAGATACCTGGAGGCGTCCCACTACAGGTCACAGCAGGGGGCGGGGTTCAGGTAGAAGGTGTGCTGAGGCTTTTATTTTGGAGGAGGGTGAGAGAGTGCAGCAGTGATGGAGAGCAGGAAGGTTGTAATATGAGATCAGTGTATTACTGTGAGCTTCTGAGATGTCCAACTCTGTAAAGAGCTTGCTGACGTGCTCCACTAGTTGTTTACCTATCATGTGCTACCATTTCCTGTTTGTTACATTGGTATCAGCTTCCAGAGCTTAAAAACACTTTGCCTGTCCGCCGGGCTCTGAGGACAACTATGGGGTTCTTTCTTAAATATCTGTTCACAAAATATTATCACAACGACACTCAGATAAAACCTTTCTCTGGTTATTTCAACAGTAAATTAGGTTTTAACAGAGATGGACTGGTCAGAAAGACACTAGAAAATGACAACTGGTAAAAGAAGTAATATAAGAAAAGAGTCCTCACCACTCCACTCTGTGATTTGGTCTTGAGGTCGAGCTTCACAACTCCAAAGCCTGGAAGATTGTAAAGGACAGAATGATGTGTTAGCAATGCAATGAACAAATAATTCCAATAAACAAGATTTAAAGGAATAGGTGGACATTTTGGAAAATATGTATATCCGGGAAAAACTACTCCTATCTGCCTGTTCAATAATATAAACCTGGAGCAGGAGGCATTTACATTAGCTTAGCATAAAGGCACATAAAACCTAGTGGCATTTTAACATGTCAGTGCCAGGAATGCATGATATGTTAATTATCGATCTAAGAGAGGTTGGAATTTGTTTTTAAATATTTGGACAAAGCCTGGTAAGCTCTTTCCCCCAGTGACCAGTCTTATTGCTAAGCTAAGCTAACAGTCTCCTGCATCTTCACATTTAACAAAATAAAATTTAAAATCATGTGGATATATATATTGATTTAAATATAATGAAATGTGTGCAATGTGATGACGTACATTGTTTGGAATTTGATTTGATCTATTTGGTTTGAAACTCACATCACCTACAATTAAGTTTATATAATAATGTGATATAAAGTGTATTCCTTTTGGCCTTCTCCTAGTTCAAACATTACAGAACTACTTTAAATCGTCATAGCTATAATCATCAATATATTTATATTATCTGCGCAACAGAGAGGAGTCTAAGAGCTACACTCACTAAACACCAGGTTTGAACAGTCTCTGTATTTTAGGAATTCCTCACGGATAATAATTGACTCTTTAGGCAAAAATAGTACTCACCATATCCCTTGCTGAATATATCCTTGGCAGATTTGCCCAAGTCCGCGTATGAAGGAGGGACAGCCATTGTGCTGGAGGAGAGAAAGTCAGTAATGTCATTAGTGTCGCTGACTCATTTTAATATAATATATATATATATATATGTTACAATGTATTTATTGTTATCAACTTATTTATTGTCATATGAACAACAATGAATCGTGTTTGCTCCCTCCAACAATGCTCAAACACATACAGATAAAAAGGAAAAAATAACTTGTTGTTGTGCAGCTCTGTTTATTGACCTTTCCAAAGCGTTTGACACCGTTGATCATCGTGTCTTAAAACAGAGGCTACTCAGTACTGGCATATCCAGCCATGCAGTGGGGTGGTTTGTGAACTACCTCTCTGAAAGGTCCCAATGTGTTCACTTTGATGGGCTGTCTTCTGAGTGGTTAAACATTGCTAATGGTGTTCCTCAAGGTTCTGTTTTAGGTCCACTTTTATTCTCCATATATATCAACAGTTTAGGTGAAAATGTGGATGAAGCTACTTTACATTTTTATGCGGACGATACCGTGATGTATTGTGCAGGTCCCTCCATTCAGGAGGCGGTTGTTAAATTACAGGCTGTTTTTAACATTATTCAGACTCAGCTCTCTGAACTAAAGCTTCTTTTAAATGTGGATAAAACCAAGATAATGCTCTTTTCAAAAGCTAAAAAGTCACCAGAGCCTGTTTTAGATATTGTATCAACGCAAGGAACAAAACTTGAAGTTGTTGCCTGTTACAAATACCTTGGTATCTTGCTTGATGACTGTCTCTCTTTTAAACTTCATGTCAATAACCTGCTTAAAAAACTGAGGGTTAGGCTAGGTTTCTTTTTCAGGAATAAGTCCTGTTTCTCGCTTGAGGCCAGGAAAAGGCTAGTCACTGTGACCTTTTTACCTGTGCTGGACTATGGTGATCTGCTGTATATGAATGCACCTGCCAACTACCTAAGCAAACTAGATGCTGCGTATCATAGTGCTCTGAGATTTGTCACTAACTGTAAAGCACTTACTCATCACTGTACACTGTATACCAAGGCAGGTTTACCATCACTCACTGTACGGAGGCTCAGTCACTGGTACACTTTTATCTATAAAGCTATGTTGGGCAAACTCCCGTATTATATCTGTTCATTGATAAAGCAGAAAGTTGCAAGCAGCTATTGTCTGCGATCACAGGATATAGTCTTGTTAGATGTGCCAAGAGTAAGGACTGTCTTAGGTAAGACAGCTTTTATGTGCGCAGCTCCACTTGCTTGGAACAGTCTACAGGCAAAATTGAAATTGAGCATTTTTATTTCTTTGAATGTATTTAAGGCATGTCTAAATGAAATGCTTTCTGACACTCTGGGTAGTTGTAAATGTTGAATATGTAAATATGATATCCTCTGTTGTTTGTATGTTGTTTTTATGTTTCATGTGGAACTAAATGATGCAGGTCTCCCTTGTAAATGAGATCGATGATCTCAAGGGACTAATCTGTCTAAATAAAGGTTTGAAATGAAATGAAAACTTATATTTAACTTAATAAAAAAATATAATACATAAAATAATGCAAAAGTTGATATCGAGAGATAAAACACAAGTATATAAAATACAATATTTTCTGTGGTATACAGTCATTGCAAAGTGAATGAACTCTAATGTAAACAGGAAAATAGTAAATGCATAAAGTAATAATAATAAATAAATTAAAATTTTTTTTGAATAAATGTACACATTTATTAATGTAATACTGTAAAAAAATTCATTACAAAAAATAAAAGAGCAGTTTGAAGCACGTTTTCTTCTCTGCTCTGTGTTGCAGTGGTTTAGTCCGTCACATGTGAGTCTTCCATGATGCCGCAACACTAGCGAAGCTCATCCTGATTGAAGTCAATAGGGTTTTGTCATATACCAACACAATGCAGTAGCCATCACTTAATTAAGTCACCATGTCTACAGGTTTGCTCCAGCAAAAGGGAACAAAATGTTCTTTTAGAGCAGCTGGGAGGCTAACAACCGAGGAGCTCTGCATCTGGATGCACCAAGGAGCTACTGGGGCACCTTAAGAGCCCAGCACCATGACATATACATTTAACTTGGAATATGAGTTCAAATGAACATAAAATAACATGAAATAACTAATCTAGCAGGTATTATATGTGATATTCTGTTCTGTCATACTGCTGTACAATACAATATATTATGAATACCTTACAACTCATACTATAACTAGTATCCCATACTTTATTATAGTTAACCATTTTGTTGTATGTTATAACTATTTGAACACTGGTTTGTGCATCATTTATCACACTACTGTCACTTTTGTCTCTCTTGTTTGCATCGTATACCTATTTTAATGTTTTACACCTCTTATTATAAACAATTTTTATTTTCTCTATTTAACTGTTCTCCTGCCTAACTTATAAAATATGTATTTCGTTTGATCCCCATCCTGTTGAAGCATCCGACCAAAAGGCTCTCTCTACACATCTCAAGGTTGTAAAAAGGGCCCTCATCCTGGGGATTCTGCTTTTGGATATGTTTCTACTGAATGAACATCTGTTTTAAATCAATCCCAATGTGAACAATGCTTTATTTGCTGCATGTAAAGCCCCTTGGTGCTGCATCTCTGATTCGGGACAAAGGACAGCAGATGGGCCTGAGAAAGAGGTGTGGGGGTGTTTTACAGCTAGCTCGCTAGCTAGCTAGATAACTAACTAGTGTGTTAGCTGCAGTAACAAGCTAGCTTACTTGCAATTATAGGATACGAAAGATATGCATCACTTAATTGTTATAGCTAGTTAGTTAATATATTATAGTCTGCATGCACCGCATTACACACACACACACACACACACACACACACACACACACACACACACACACACACACACACACACACACACACACACACACACACACACACACACACACACACACACACACACACACACACACACACACACACACACACACACCTACACCTACACCTTCAGGTCTAGTAGCTAGCCATAAACCTAGCAAATAAAGTTGAAAAATGCTAACCTGAATCTCTGCACCATAACACTGTTTAACCTAACATCAAGGATTAAACTGCACTCCAAGGCTCAGCATCATTACATAACTGAGCCACCGCTAGCTAAATCGCCTAACATGCTATACTAACCTTGGAGAGAACCGTTATCACAGCAGCCATTAGTACCGTTAATTATTACACAGGTATTATACAGCTGAACCCAATGTTTAATATGAATTTGTACTCATTGTATGTCTCCTTACCGTTGTGTGTTTGGAAGGGGGGTTTGCAGAGTTCCCTGGCGTGATGCTGCTGAGTGGATTGACAGCTAGCTTAGTTTGGCAATGGCAATGTCTAAAACCGGGGACAGGGCATAATGAAGGAGACATATAGCGCATGCGCAGTACCAGAGAGAGAGAAGAGCGATCAAAGAGTCAATGTACTGTAGAAGCAAGAGTTAAACCCACAGCGCACAGCATCATCCGAGCAGGTTCACCTGATTGTAAAAAATAAATATTGAATGTGTTTGTGTATTCAAATTAGAAAATGTTCAATTACTATACTTAACTTCAATTTTGAGGGACTTGTACTTTAATTGAGTATTGCACATGTGTTCTACTTTGTACTTCTACCCCCACTATGATTCATGAGGTTAATGGGTGTACATTTTCGATACAATAAATATACCTTTAGTTACTTTGCAGATTTGCATTCATATCGTTAAATATACAATACTTAAATAAGACCTACATCTTATACGTGTATTCAATTTCACAAGCTCCCCTGCAGTATACAAAGTCATTCAAACTAGCTGCACCTTTACCAGCTTTGATAACATTAATGCATCAATAATTATAATCAAAACATATAATATATCATTCTGAAATGGGCCTATTTGAATAATGAGTAATGAGGTAAATGTTGATGCTAAAATTGTTCTACTTTTACTTCAGTAACATTTTGAATGCAGGACTTGTAACAGAGTTTTCCTACACTCTGGGTCTTCTACTTTTGCTTAAGTACAAGATCTGAGTACTTCTCCCACCTCTACTTATTTTTTAAATGAACCACTATATTTATGTGTTGTCATGAATCCCTGGGCCATTGGGACAGACCGCAGGGCTCTTTCACCTTGTGGCTGACCATAGGAGGCTGGAACTCTTTACACTTATGAAATATAATATAATCATAAACGTTTTTTGTAAGAGAACAAATCCAATTACATCTGCCAAATAAAGTGGTGAAATAAGAATAAAATAGATTATTTTTGGTAAAAGTAGAAATTAACTGTAAAACAAACTGGCAAGTAAAAGAACTGCATAGAAAAATAATACCATAATATACTTTAGGCCTAAGTGCGCAAAGAGAGAGATCTTGTAATGCGTAATAGCCAGTGTTATTACAATGTATATTTTATTACTTGTTTATTATAACCATGGATGCATTATTTTGTCGCCACTCTTATTTTTGCTGCTTATAAGGGAGGGGATGATTGTAATTACCTTATTCAGGCCTACTGCTGGGTAGCTTTATCTATACTTCCCAATCATAATTCCTGGGTTGATGTGAGTAAAAAGTACAATGTGTTCCACACTGAGGTGTAGTGCAGTAAAAATACATTATCCCTGGTACAGTTCTGAGTGGAAGACCAGGGAAATACTCAAGAAAGTACAAAAACATCATCATTTTGTTAACGTTTGATTTATTAATACTGAGCGATTTAAGTAGTAGGCTACTCAAATAATTCACTTAAGAAAGATGTAAGCATCATAATAACCCCAAATACCAAAAGAAAGACACTCAGAATCATAAATATTACAGGACTATAATTATTCATGAGTTCATGTGTTCATAGTTTCAATGCTACAGCTAGTTAGGGTGAATTTTGTTTGGTTGACCTTTTATAAACTGTAGCTTATTCTATAAATCTTAGAGGATAAAAATCTTAGAGGATAAAAGAGGATTTTAATGCTGTTTTACCAATCTGAACACAAACATTGTCCAACTGTTACTTTGTTAGTTTGAAGATAAAAACATGACAGAAAATGCTATAAATTGATTGCTAGTGCACAGACAACGTGAATGATGTCCTTATATTCAGCTATTGGTTTCTGTACAGGGATAATGTGAGAAACAGCGCCGTCTACAGGGCCATTGTGCCCGGGACAAAGTGCAGCCTCCGGCTCTTCGCAGTGAATCTCTCCGGTCCTCCTTAAATGTTTGTGACAAACATGGCGTTCCTCCGTTTCATGGGGGAAAGTGTCTTTTCGTGCCCCGCCCTGAGTGAACACTGACTCGACGCTATCAACATCTCAGGGCCACGGAGGGAACTTCACTGTTGAAAGTACACAGAGATTATCAACTCTAGATCTGCACCAAAAGTCCAATGGTCAATGTTTGCAACAGGACTCCTGCACACAGCTCCCGACTGCATGAGGGCTTGAAGGCTGCCGAGCGGGTTTGAAGCCACCGATTAAGTCCGCATTTGACACCCAAATACAAAAGTTAGGCCGGGGTATCGCAGTCATAATGTCCGGACAACCTAGATTTGTGAGCCCGTTCTACAGACCCCGGTGCCTTGCTGCTGCAGCTCCGGCGGGGAAAGCCAAACTAACGCACCCCGGGAAGGCTATCATGGCAGGTAAGAAAGTTTCTCCTCACTCCTGAGCTCCGGAGCTGTTTACAAGTTTGCGCAATGAACGTGTGTGTGCAGATCTGATCAGAGGCTCTGCTGGAGCTATGTATACTACTCTTGCACTTATTTTAAGTGCAAATAACAGGTGCATTGTGCGTTAAAGGCAGAAACGTATGATGAAAAACAACAAAAAGTATATTTTTATGGTTAATATTGCACAACTAGAGTCATGGTTAAACTTACATCAGCCTCTGGAGTGGACACATCAGCATTACTTGTTGTTACTGGTCTTAATGGCTGGAGGTTGGACAGTTCTCAATGTCCTAGGACCTTTAAATGTTCACCATATCATGTTGAAAGAAACCTGACTTTTAATTCATGTTTTTGATTAGTCACTACCAAGTTATCAGCTGCTATTCCTGGGGTCCACACAATGAACTCCGATTGATTGTCAATCAGTGACATATGTTCAAACGTTAGTGTGCTACAGGGCAATCATTATTGATGTCATTGCAACATCAATAGGTTGTAAATAAGCTGACAGACACACTCCTGCTGAATCCATCAACCTATAAGTTCTAAAGAGCATTTGTATGCTCATGTAACTGTACCTGACTGTCAGCAGTATGGTGGCTGTTTTCTGTTGAACTACTGGCCTTTTACTGTGTGCTCAGAGGCCTCTGGGTCCACATGTTCAGATTCATGACCCACGATGACAAAGCACATTTCTCTGTCAGTCGCTGCACACATTCACCTGGTTACAACATGCCTGTCACACGCTGTGCTGTGGGCTTCAGCAGAGAGGCGTGAAAGGTCAAGACATGGCCACGTCCGCCTGCCAAGAAGCTGCTGTCCAGTTTTTTTTGTTAGATAACATCATAAGCCGCCTATGGTAATGTGTATTATCAGTCAGTTGTGGAATGTGCATATATTCAAGTACGGTACTATATTGAGGTAATTTTATGATTCTTTGTAATCTACATTTCAGAGGCCATATTGTAATTTCAACTTCATTTATTAAGCACTAACCATCATAAACTATAGTATATCAAGTAATTTAATAAGCTTAACTTAAACCAGCTACACCATTAGAGTGACAAACACATACTCTATGCATCTATCAGTAACTATTTGAAAATGGACCTTTCTCCATAATGATTACCTTTACTTTTGGTTATTAAACAAATATTTGTATGGTGATACTTTGCAATTTTACTTGAGTCAAGATGTGTTAAGCAGACCTTTCCCTTGTAACAGAGATCTGAGTACTTATTGAACCACTGTCTAAGCATAAATGTAATGCCAGCACAAAATCAGGGATGAATAGGCCCAAATCAGCAAGTCACAAGAGAATAATTAGCTCACATGCCAAGGCTTTACAAAAGCATTAATCCCCACTTAAACAGACAGCATCTTTTTTTAACACTGTGTAAACTGTGGCTTAAACACAATTGACATTTGTATGTTTTATTTTATATTTGTCGGACACATAAACATGATTCTTTATGCTAAGATAAGCAAATCAACTAGTGTTTGTAGCTTCATAATAAATGAAAAAATGTGAGTATGGGGAAAAAACTAAATGTCCTAAAATGTTAAAGTATTCCTTCAGTTGAATTATGAGTAACTTTCACACAAATCTTATCTAATCCATGACAATTAGCATGACTTCCTATCCTGTGATAACTATAATCATACACCACTCTAGCCTCATTATCAGCACATCAAATAGCATGTATTACGCAGTAATCATGAGTTCTGTCTTGAATGTTGAATCGGTAAATTGAGTCCTGACCATAGGTCCTGACTAGAAAACTAAAGGATACTTAGTGCAAGTGTTGCCAGTATCTTAAAATAGAAGTAGTATATGTGGACATCTGCCTGCACTGACTTTTAATATACCTGTTTAACTATCTGTACACCTCCGACTCGATAAACTGGTTCCATATCTTTTTCCAGCTTGAATACTGGGACAAAATGCAGGTACAACATGCAAGCTGTTTGTAGATGGTGATGTTGTGCACTTTTTTCTGGTGTAATGTGTAGGTACAACTACAGCTCTAAAGCCAAACATCTCTAACCAAAGGAATGCTTAACTGAGTCTGTAGCCAAAATACACTTCATGTTTTAGAGGAAAACTGTTATCTTGTGATTGCACAAGTAGTGTTTTGTTTCTCGCTGCATGACATTTTGGGAGAACTAATGCATGGTAAAGCATCAACAAAGGGTCCTTTTCTAAATGTGTGAGGAGGATTTCAAGCTTGTTTAAAAGTGAATCATGTGCCATCTACTTTACTAAACAGTAAGGGTTTTATTTCTGATGCAGCCTTCAGTTTCTCTACCTCTCTTCTGCAAAATGATGGTGTTTTTTTGTTTTTAATAGTTACTTTAAGCAAGGCCTTTGTGAGCCTTTTGAATAGAATAGTTTAGGTTAGTAAAAACAGGGATATTAGTAGGATATCTTCCCTTCATTTAACTTCATGGAAACTTGTCACTCCTAGTCCTAAGCTTTTAGGAGGAATCAGACCACTATCAAGCGGCTGCTCTGTGTGAGGGGTTAACACAGTGTGTGCTCTGAAGGCTACACAGTACACACCCCCATTGTTGGAGTCAGGCCAGGGGGAAGTGTCTGTAGGAGGCGTGCTCTGAGATCAGCTGAGCCAATCAGCTGCAGGCTGCATGTTAGCTGCTGAACGGCAGATGTGTGGTGACAGCCAGCATTTAAGGTGGAGCTGCTTCATACTGTACACGGTTCAAGGCTCACATGCATGAAACATCCATAGACACTGTAAACTACCTTTGATAATTACTAATGTTTACCCAGCTAACAACTTTTATTAAAACAAATCCCACAAACTTGTCTTGCCTTTAGTAGTAATTGTATTTATTTCTATAAGTTCTACTAATTTGGTGCATCTGTTTTTATTTGTAACTTTGAGTTCATTGTGAAGCACGTTGTTTTGCATCTTAGTTTTTATAAAGTAGTGTATAAATACATTTATTTCATTATTATCATTATAGATCATGACAAATTGTATGGAAGTACCTTAAATGTTAAATGGTGTGATTGTTATGGGCTGTTAAAACCAAACCTGTGGTCTGTGAAACGAAAAAGTATTTGAGTTTTATTTTCAATATCTTCATTATATAGTCAAGGTGATTGCTGTATTGCTTAAATGCACTTGTGTGGTGTTGACATAAAAACTGTTAATGTTTTTCAAATGTTCAAATGAGTCCATGCTTAAAGTTGTGTTTTTACTGTTATTTCAGGTGGGATAGCAGGAGGCATAGAGATCTGCATCACCTTCCCCACGGAGTATGTTAAAACACAGCTTCAGCTCGACGAGAAGGCCAATCCTCCCAAATACAGAGGCATCTGTGAGTTCTTTTCCACCGTCTGAAATGAGCCTTTCATTTTCAATTCATTGCTATAATCACATGTGATGATAATGCTACCTCACTCTGTGGGCACTATTACTTGCACCTGTAGACCTTAATAACAAAAATATACAGTAGTTAATAAAGACTGCATTACATTTTACAGGTGTAATAAAGTGGCCTTTTCTGTACATGATACAATATATTCCACTAAACCAAACAATCTACATTAAAATAACTGGTCCAACAGCAAGTTCTCAGTGTTCTTTTGATGAAGTTAAGACATCTTGTTTTTCCAGATTTTAGAGCAAACTATGCACAGATGTGTATTTGCCTAGTAAGTTAATGTTTGTTATCTGTTAGAGGAGAGCCTGTGAACTTTGGCATAGACAATGTTTGTCTGTAATAACTCAGTATGAAGGACTGTTGTTCCAGGCTGCAACCAACCAGAACCCAGAAACTCAATATGCTTGTCTTTAAACTACTTTACTGTTACAGTGAGATACTCCAAACAAAGCAGCTGCTGATCAAGAGATAGCTTTTCTTGGCAGTAGGGTTTACATTTATGAAAGTGGTGCAACAAATGATTGTTTAGTAGGCTGCTCTCTTTTTCCTCCTCTCCTACAGCTGACTGTGTGAAGCAGACAGTGAACGGTCATGGGGTGAGGGGTCTGTACAGAGGTCTAAGCTCTCTGCTGTACGGCTCTATACCTAAAGCAGCTGTCAGGTACCGCACGAACGCACGCACGCACGCACGCACGCACACACACACACACACACACACACACACACACACACACATTAATGTACAACAGCTTAATTCCAATAAACCTCCATAACACGTTCCACCAGCTTCTCAGATGAGAGGATTTGCTGTTTTTCTCTGTTTCATATCATTGTGTTGCACTTTTCTTTTCCCTAAACATGTGATGTTTTGGTGTTGTTGTTTTTTGTTGTTTTGTTTCTTTCCGTTAAAGTCAAGTGGGAAATAAGTATTTTTTTTTGTTTCTCTTAGTATCCTAAGATACTGTTAGGTTTGGCTGTGACATTTTTTTATTATGAAGGGCAGACCATATATTTGTATTTATTTTGTTTTTTTTAGAAAGGGGCAGGTCACATAAGATTTTATTCTTCTCCCTGCTCCTTTTCGCTTCATGGTGTTTTGGTAGAGTCATGTTTTGTTGGCAATTATTGTACATTTGGTTTTGCGTACCATGAGCGGGACAACTAAAAATGAAATGAAATTGTGAAGTGAATATCTTTGGGCAATTTCAAAAAGGGCTATTCATTTGAACAGATCCATCAAAAGAACAAACATAATAATGATCATTGTTCATTGCAAATAAATGATTATTTGTATCTACTGGTTTTATTATGTACCACCAATGTTTGTATACATTTTTAAGTCAATTATTGTTCTGCAGATTAATCTCTCAATAATCAATTAATTATTTGAGCTATAAAACTACAGGTGACATCCTCAGATTGCCTGATTTGTCCAAACAAAATGACTGTTATTAATGGTTTAGCAAGGCCACTGCAAGCCACGTAGACAAGTAACTCATATTTGTTTCCTTTGGCCGCAGGTTTGGAGTATTTGAATTCATCAGTAATAAGATGCGCGACGAAAATGGGAAACTCAGCAGCACACAAGGTTTACTCTGCGGCCTCGGGGCCGGAGTAGCTGAGGCTGTGGTCGTAGTCTGTCCTATGGAGACAGTAAAGGTAAAAAATAAATAAATAAAAAAACATAATTAATCCTGTATTAATTCATTATTTAGCCACTGGGGGAAGCATTAACACTGAATCCATCAACCTTGCAGAACCATTCTTCCTATTTAAGTGCTGCACTGTAAAGTTTCTGTTTTGATTATATATTTTACACTTTGGCTTGACAAATATATTTATCATTGTTATGATTTCATTTAAGGTCAAATTCATCCATGATCAGTCATCAGCAAACCCAAAGTACAAGGGATTTTACCACGGAGTGAGGGAGATTATCAGAGTTGAAGGTATGGAAGGTTTCTTCATCTTTAGTGCCACCTGCTGTTCAATCTCATAATGATATCGCCATGCAAGAAATTCTACTTCTGTATTTGAGTCATCACACCTGTTATTGAGGTTACATTTCTTTCTCTGCCTCATTAGCTCTGAACTGGATGGCTGTGAGAGTTTTGCTTTTGATGAAGTTCTGATGATGCTGATGTTTCTATCTGCAGGTCTCAAGGGGACTTACCAAGGCCTCACAGCCACCGTGTTGAAGCAAGGCTCCAACCAGGCCATCCGCTTCTATGTCATGACTTCCCTGAGGAACTGGTACAAAGGTGTGTGATAGTGAATAACTTCCACTTCTTTTATATCCGCTTTGTTTTGTGATAAACAGCCCAAACATTTCCGTTTTTTTGTTTTTGTTTTGTGAAACACGAAGGTGATGACCCCGACAAGGCCATTAACCCTCTGATAACTGGTATGTTTGGAGCTGTGGCTGGTGCTGTGAGTGTGTTTGGAAACACTCCACTGGATGTCATTAAGACCAGAATGCAGGTTGGTTGATTATCATGGTCTCCTCCAAAGAAAAACATAAATTCATTAAACCCTGAGCAGATTGACTAACATGTACAACTCTTATTTATCAGGGTCTCGAAGCAAAAAAGTACAAAAGCACACTGGACTGTGCCGTCAAGATCATGAAGCACGAGGGACCAAAGGCGTAAGTTTATAGAGAGAGTTGATTTTATATTTATAGAGAATGAGTGGCAATAGAAAGACTTTGCATATTTTGTATAAGTTGTCTTT
The DNA here is from genome assembly GCF_949606895.1 of Notothenia rossii. Lineage (NCBI taxonomy): Eukaryota > Metazoa > Chordata > Actinopteri > Perciformes > Nototheniidae > Notothenia > Notothenia rossii. Next base: position 40,196,336 of record NC_136910.1, read on the forward strand.
TATGGAGGGTAAGACATCTTATCTTTAAAGGATTCACACTCTTTTCACATCAATTATTCAGTAATCATTTTGATTATCAAAATGTCAGCTACTGCTTAGCTCTATCTCAAGGTTAAAAAATTATAGTAATTTATCATGGTCCTTATTAACACCATTTTGAAAAAATAATGCACATAAAAAAACTAATTTTAAAGACATAGAACTATTTTTGGGCTTTTCCAACACTGAAATCACTAAATGATAAAGATATTATTATTATTATTATTATTGGGGAAGCATTTTTTCTAGAAGGGCGACTTGGTTCCAGTGATAAGGCATTTTTGTAAGTGTAGTAGTAAATGTATTTAAAACATTTTAGATGCATTTTTGAATGCCCTAAAGTACGATATTCACTCTGTCCTTGTGTGCCCTTCAGGTTCTACAAAGGTACTGTTCCCCGGCTGGGTCGGGTGTGCATGGACGTGGCCATAGTCTTCATTATTTACGAGGAAGTTGTGAAGGTCCTGAACAATGTTTGGAAGACGGACTAAGATGGGCCCCCACCGGTGCTACACAACAAGCAGGAGTGTTATGACAGGCCATTCATATTATTAACCAGGCCAAGTCCCAAACCAATCTCCTTTAAACCTGCTTATAGGTTCTAATATCTACCTCTTAGTGATTTTCAGAGAGAAAGAAAGGGATTGGTATGTTCTTGGATTTATTTATGACAAAGCTACTAAAAGCGTAAGCATTTTCTGCATGAAGAAAGCTCCAGACTGCAGAGTCAGTGCTTACACTTGGTTTTATTCCTTAAATTCCAGAGGGGGGCAGTTCCTTCAGATCTCAGGGAAAGGAACAGGGGCAGGCATTTAGATCCGATTGACTTGAGCAATGGGAAAGCTGTCAGCACAAACAACTACAGCGCTTTGAGTTCACTTATGCTAACGATGTATGTACTTCATCAAAGAGAAACCAATTGCCAACCGAACAAAATGTGATTTAGAAAACTGTAGATTAAAACGTTTTACTTGAAATGAGAGATTATAACAGATACAAACATTTAAAGCCCTCTTTAAAAGAAACTATTTAGACTTTTTTTTTTACAAGACTTTCAAAACCAGTATTTAATTCAGTGTCTGAACAAATCATTTATATTCAGATGTCATGCTGCAGAGGCATCAGGTACGTTAAGAACTAAATACCTTAAATTATAATTGTCAGATTAATCAAGTTTGCGGGATCCATAGATGCAGGTTTTTTTAAATATGTTGCATGTACAGTAGACAACTTCAGTAGTAATGCACATTTCCACATAATAGTGATTGATGAAAAGAGGGTTCTTTTAAGTTGCCGAGATGTTTTTAATCAACTAAGTAGATCGATGCTATAAAAAGTGCCTATGCATTATATGATTCATTTTAAGATCATTTGAGATTAAGAATGATTGAATGTTGTATGTACTTAAGAAACGACAGATTTTTAATAATGTGCTGCGGTGGTGCCAGATGTTTAATTCCAGTCTGTTTCTGAGGTATTCCTGAGATGTTCATATCTTCTAAATTCATCCTGTGTTTTGAGGTATATTTCCTTTGATTGCATAGACAGTTTGAGAAGTGCCATTAATAGTGCCTTCCATCTCATTCCAGGGAGTGCTATAGATTTTATTGCAGATTACGTTTTTAATGTCTAACTTTATTAATTGCCTTTACATTTTTTTCACCAATTGATGACCCAATGTGCCAACTGCTGCTCTTATACAATATATATATATATATATATATATATATATAAGAAGTCACCTAAAGACTGGAGTAGCTTGTTTACATGCAATGCTAATAATTGTTTTTACAAATGTTTACTTTGAGCTATATTTTTCAGCTCCAGCTTGCATACATGTAGACATCATGACATAGCTATTTAAATATCTTTGGAGTTTTCATATTTATACATGAAACACATCCACATCCAGTAGTCAAAACCAAGTATTGTGCCTTCAGTCTAATTCATTCTACTGTAACATGTATGCACACAAATAAACATTGGATCAGACGGTTCATTTTGTCGTGTTCATTTCATTCTGGTTATCTTATCATGATTTACAGAACTTATTCCTAGCAGGGGTGGAACATGTACTCAGATATTTAACTTAAGGAGTAGCAATACTACAGTGTAAAAAGACTGTTACAAATATATAAATAAAATCCCATCATTTAAAATCCTACCAAAATACAAGAACAAATACTACTCAAAAAACAATACTATATTAGCAATAATACTCTATTTTAGTATAATGTAGATTTAGTTTAATGGAACTGTATTTTTTACTGTAAATCTTATATTTTTGATTATGCTTGAAAGCGATTTAAATGACCCAGCGTATGAAATGTTGTTCAAATAAAGCTGCTTTGCCTTGCCTAATGTTGCAGCTGGTAAAGGTGGAGCTCATTTTAAGTCCTTCACAGACTTTAAGGTAGCTTAATCTAATAATAAATTTAAATGTATTTCTTGATTATGTGTTGTATTTATAATATCGATCTGTTTAAGACAAGTTTTAAAATTAATGTAATGGTGTAAAAGGTACACTATTTGCCTCTGAAATGTAGTGAAGGAGAAATATGAAGTAACTTAAAATAGAAATACCTAGTTGAAATTATTAGTCACGACAAATTACATTTAGGTATTTGTGTCCAGTAAATGTAGCATAATACTTTAATTGTCACTGTTTTTCTTCTCTTAGCCATGCTCTCCATCACTAGCTCCTTGTATGTTTCCTCTGTGACCTTGCTTTGCGCTTTTTAGTACCTTGCGCTTGCCGTAGTTGTCAGTGCAGCGTTCTCCTCCTTGAATCGGACGAATGAAAGAAGATGTTTGTTTTCATGTGGCGGCGGTATTAAGGCATCTTTAAACATGGCTCTCAATGGAGGGGGAAGCCGAGGATTTTACTTCAACACCGTCTTGTCTTTGGCTCGGTCGTTGGCAGCTCACAGGCAGGCCCCGCTAGAAAAGGTAACGTTATACGTGGCCCGGTAGCTAACGACAGTTTCAAGCTAATACCTGTCAAGAGTCTTTGACATTAAAGGCCTGTTCTTAACTTCGCTTCTCTAATGGGGTTATGTGATTTTTGATTTAAAAACCACAGTTAACATGTCTAGCAGTTTCCTAGTGTATGTATTACGTTGCCATTTTCTGATTTAAGACGACACAGTAGCACTTATAACTGACTTCAGAGGTGGCTAACGTCGGCTAACTGTTAGCTGTTTTGAACCTTTAGCTAATCTTCTCTTTGGTTTAAGACTTGATGTGTACGATCCTTAACAGGAAGCTTGATGTGTACGATCCTTAACAGGAAGGAAAGCTCACATTTCCATAAGGTGTACACTTATTCCTTTGTAATTTTATGTAATAGTTCATATTCATTAAGCTGTCAACACAAGTTGTATAACACAGATCTTCATAATGTTTTTTATTCTTTCTGCATAACATCAAGAAACTAATAATCCATTAGAAAATGACTTGAAAGACCAATTCATTACTAAATAAAAGATAGATAAAGTTAAAATGTTTGTAAGGAGGTTATTGGATCACATGTAATTGTACTGTATGTCATGCACAGAGTTAAGATACTAATATAACAAAGTGTCATTAACACAGAAATGTATAGAAACAAATAAATGTGTCTTAGGATAGCGTGGTTTCACTATTTTTTAATGCCAAACAGTCAAATTACTTATCATCAAAATGATGAGATTATTCCATGTTGGAAAAAACAAGTATGAATCTAATATTCGATTTTAAGCTGAGGGTAATTTTCATTACTATTTTGATTCTAGAAACATACTGTCATTCAGCATGGTGTCCAATATTACTTATTGTAAAACCAAATAATTCAGTTGGAGTGATGTCCTTAGGTTCAAAAGCAAGAGCAGTGTTTACTTCAGGTGTCAAAAACATTTTTTGTCCCCAAACAAAGAACCAATTAGTGCTAAAGTATTGCTTATCGCTATAGGGTGAATCAATGTATCCATTAAACTAATTGCAGCATTTTCGCGTGACAAAGTGAAGCAGTCAATGTGCTTTCACTGAAGCAATCAATAGTAGATGAGAAGAGTTCTAACCAGAGGACCACCAATCAGACAGCTGCCCTGGGGAACCACAAGTCCCAGAACACTGTGTGTCACTTTCTTTTTGGTAATTTAAGTACTTTCATATTGGTCTGGGAATGTCAACATTAATGTACAATATCAACCTTTTCCTGCATTTCTATGTAAACTTAAATAAACATGAAATAAAATAATGCTGTGATCTCTAGCGACAGCAGAGACCCCACCCAAACAGGTTCATCTGGCAATGACAAAGAGGAAGTATCACCTCTATATTACTGTCATCATTTAAAGACATAAAGGAAGATGTATTATGAAGTCATGACATGCAGACTAAGGAATCACAAAAGGGAGGCAACCAACTTGAAGTCCCACCCAGAAGATGTAATCATTTCTTCTCACAACATATTTTAGATGAAGGGTTTAAAAGTAAATTAGATGTATTTCTGTGTATTGGAAGTACTGTTGAAACTAAACTTATTTGGAATAATAGGGCAACTATGTAACTCAGTCAGGCGGTTAGGATTTGTATTCAGGGATTATGATGAGCCTGGGAAATATTTCACAACAAAAGAGCAGACAGGAATTGGAGTGATTTGACCACACACCCACTGAGATTTAAAATGGGGAAATGTTTTGAGCTAAAGAGGAAGTCTATCTTCTAATGAAAGAGCTGTGGTAGCAGTAATACAGTGAGCAGGCAGTTTAGTGAATTATTGTGAAAGTGGACTTTGCCTTTCTGATTTTTCTGTCTATGTAAGGTCTTTTGAAATGTGCTTGTTCTAGTGGTCTGCAGAAGCACACTTACAGGAGTAGTTTAAAGCATCCACCATTAATCAGACTTACAGTATGTTTTGCTGCAATAATAATTTTGATAGTTGATTTAAAATACATTTTTATTTGCCATAAATCACTCATGGGTTTATTCTTTAATATATTAGAAAAGCGTAAAAGTTAATAATTACCCAGAATCTAAAGAGACTGCTTGTTTTTTTAGTCTAAATCCTCCCAAAGGTTTATTTAACTATCAAATATGACAATTAATTGCAGCAAATCCTTAATTTGGCTTAACTTAGTTAATATATTGACTGTTTGAGTCCAATGCTTGTGTGGAATGTAAAGTTTCTGAATGTTATAAGTGCATAGACCAGATTGTCTGAACAATACCCTTCTTTCACTGGGTGCGAGAATGCCCTTTGGTACCTTAAGAACATGTTGTATTTGACTATACACTACTTTCATTAAGCACAGTTTCCCTGGCTCAGTGAAGATCTTAGCTGCTGTCAAAACACATAGCATTTTATTACTGTTTTAGGACTGAAAAACAACCGTTTTGAGATTTAGCTTTTGAGTCAAATGTAAATTCTCCACAAATGTTCTTCATCCTTTAACAGCATTAATTAAATATACTCTACATTGCATACTGAATAAAACATTCAAGACCTAGAGATCCTATTCTGTATTTGAAGGTGTATAAATCCCTCATAGCTTCAGCCCTTTGGCATTAGGTTAATTAATGCCAGAGGCAGACTTGGCTCAGTTCCTGCTGCATATTCAGGGAATCAAAATCATTATCACTAATGGCACCTAGCAGTGTGCAATTCATTAAGCTGAGATAAATAATGCACTGCAATTTTCAAATAGTGTGTTGTCCATAGCTGATGCTTACAGCTCATTTGAATAATTGTAATGTATTCCTCTCACAGGTACAGAAGCTACATTGCATGTGCCCCACAGACTACAGAGGAGTCTTCCAGCTGGATGAGAGGAGGAGAGATGCTGTCATTGCTCTGGGCATCTTTCTGGTTGAGTCAAACCTGCAGGTAAACCTAGTTCCTACTTACCTCTCTACTACTGTATTGGTGTCCTAGTATCTCTGTATAACTTCCTATGCAATACTTCTGTTGCAGCACAAAGATGCTATTGTCCCCTACCTTCTTGGGTTGCTTAAAGGGCTTCCTAAAGTTCAGTGGATTGAAGAGAGCTCAGAGCGCAAAGGAAGGGGTAATGATACACCTCTGATTTTGCAACATTATTAAATATAAAGCACATAAGATTCACTTTAATTGTGTGTTATTCAATATACTTGAGATATGGATGACTGAATACAATTTTTAAGGGCGTTGTTTTTTAAATATTTGGTGCACTTCCTGTCTTGCAGAGACCCTTCCTGTCGCGGAGAACTTCACCTTTGGTCTGGTAACACTACTGTCAGATGTTGCCCAACGTGATGAAACCTTACGAGGACAGGTGTGTGTGTGTGTGTGTGTGTGTGTGTGTGTGTGTGTGTGTGTGTGTGTGTGTGTGTGTGTGTGTGTGTGTGTGTGTGTGTGTGTGTGTGTGTGTGTGTGTGTGTGTGTGTGTGTGTGTGTGTGTGTGTGTGTGTGTGTGTGTGTGTGTGTGTGTGTGTGTGTGTGTGTGTGTGTGTGTGTGTGTGTGTGTGTGTGTGTGTGTGTGTGTGTGTGTGTGTGTGTGTGTGTGTGTGTGTGTCTTGCATTGTTCATGCTGTGAAGGAGTAAGTCATGGGAACATCTCCTTGCAAATCTCTGCAAAAAAGTAATCTTGTACTTCTTTAAGTTAAACAACCTTGGTTCTTTCTATCAACTTTGCAGTGGATGGAGTTCAACCATTCTTCTTTGTGTAACTCTCCTTTACGGCAGCCACCAAGGATAGACTCTCTTTGGGACATAGAGGAAAACATTTTGTAACAAAAGAGCTTTCTGCTGAGCCTAATATTGGTTTTGTCAAAAAAAGAGATTTCCATATTGACATCGAAAACTTTAAATGTTGATATGCATGGTTGAGGCAGAGTATATGATATCTTTGTATCATCTTTGACAGATTCTGGAGGCGATCATGGACATCATGCAGATCCTGCAAGATATCTGCAAGAATCCAGAAGTTCACGATAAAGGTGCCACATATCCTGCCTTCTTTGTATTCTACTTATCATTTCTAATGTTCTAACCTCCATGACTCTTTTCTGTACAGAATACCTGTGCAGGTACACTGTGCCCACCCTGCTGGGTGTTGCTCGAGCTTTTGGCCGCTACAGCAACACTGATGAGCCGTTACTGTCCAAGCTGTTCCCCCGACCGGTTGCTCCTCTCCCGGCTACGGCGGATGAAAGTGATGCACCGCACCGGCGCTCCTTCAATGACTTCCGCTCCATCATGCCGAGCTCTTTACTGTCGGTGTGTCAGGGAGACACTCTGAGGCGCAAAGGCTCCAGTCAGCAGGTAGAAATCATTTGGAAAAAGTAAAGGAACAAACTTAACCGAACCCCTAAAAAGCTATATGTTTTCCAATTATGGTGTCAGAATATACCAAAATTGATGATGAACATATTATTTAAAAAATTGAATTTTCATATATTGATAAAAATACATATATGACAATACCCTTGTGGCAGATGTTAGGCTGTTGGATGGTTTTGTTTATTGGTTAATCTGAATGCCTATTCACTATCCGTTAGTGTATTTGAACATTTTTGAAAATCAAGACTTTCTCGTCCTCCTTCTAATTAAGTGTATATGCAATTTATATGCAAATAAATTAACAAAACATACAATGAACAACGTTAAAAATAAATATGGCTAAAAGGATTTTATTTCCTCAAAAGTTCTAAAGATAAAACAATATTATAATTATGTAAATTGTTTAGGCCTAGATAATTACATACTGTTTTTTGTGTGTTTTCAGGCCAGTCCAGAGAGAGCCTGTCTGACCCCGATCTCCCCCTCTGACCCCTCCGCACAGTACTTTGAAGGTCAGTACCTGAGCAGAAGTGTTTGAGGCCGTTGGGCTTTCAGGAACCATCAGTGACTCTCTGAGGAAGCTGTTTTAAAAACTTCTGCTTCCCTCTTCAGGTTCATACCTCCCTGATGGCAGCGCAGTGGACCCTGACTACTACTTCTCCACCATCAGCTCCAGCTTCTCCGTCTCCCCTCTTTTCACTGGAAGCAGCTCCGGAGAGTTTCATGTCCCTCTGGATATGCTCAAACAGACCCTTCACATGGTTAGCAGCAGAAAATATGCAATTGATTCAAATAAAATTCAGTCCCAAGTAATGTATAAAAAGTGGAATTTCATTAACTTGTCTCTCTCTATAATAGGTTGAACATTTTGTCTCTGAGACATTTTTAAAAACACTGGATGACGCCTTGGCAGAAGTTATAGAGGTATGATTCTTAAATCACTTGTACTTGTGTACTTATTGTTTTCTTGATACATTTGGTTCATTAATACATTTTTGCTAATTTCTTGGCAGTTGAATCCTGGCTTTCATCTGTACTACAAAACCTTCAGTGATCCTCTGTATGTAGCCATTTTCAAAATGCTAAGAGACACGCTTTACAATTTAAAAGGTAAAGAATCCAGTTTTTTTACTCTTTTTCAAACGTTTTGAACATTTAGCGACATATTTCTCGTTTTTAAATGGGTCCATCAGCAATCATGTTTTATTGGTTGTGTTCCCAGACCTACAGACAGACTATGTGAAGGAGGTTCATGACTTTGTGCTGGAGCAGTTCAGCAGCAGCCAGTCGGAGCTGCAGAGGATCCTGCATGATGTTGAGTATCTCCAGAGTGAACTGAGCCCTCTCAAACTGCGCTGCCAGGCCAACGCTGCCTGTGTGGACCTCATGGTGTGGGCAGTGACTGAAGAGCAAGGTCAAATATCTCCTTTTCAGACCGAATGTAACTGTCAAGGAAATCATTACAGCAATTTTCATCTGTTTTCTGTCTATATATTTCATATCAATAGGAGCTGAGAACCTTTGCACCAAACTATCAGAGAAGCTGCAGTCCAAGACGTCGAGTAAAGTCATCATCGCTCACATGCCACTTCTCATCTGCTGCTTACAGGTAACCATTAACTGCTTGTTAAACAAAAAGGTTTCTGTCATTCTAATCTAGTCTTGGTTATTACACATCCTGTATCCATGGATCACACATTGCATGATATATCACCAGATCTTCACTTTTACAGTTTACACAGTTGCTTTAGTTAGCTACACAACCTTTTTTAACATATGGCAGTAATTGGGTGTAAATGTAAAGAAACAAGTAATCTACATGTTAGCCGTTTTAAATATTGGGTAAAACTAAGCTTTAAAAGTTCAAAATTACAAAATGTTGCTGCAACCTTCTCCAGGTATATCGTTTTTCTCAAAGCCTGGATGCAGTAGAACCATAGTTGTTCATTCGTTCACAAATTGACACAAATGTCTGTGTCTTCAGGGCCTGGGTCGTCTGTGTGAGCGCTTTCCGGTGGTGGCCCACTCTGTCACCATGTCCCTGAGAGACTTCTTGGTGGTACCCTCTCCTGTCCTGGTGAAGCTGTACAAATACCACACCCAGTGCGCTCAAGGTAACACAATAAACTCACAGCTCCACCAATCACTTGCAGTATTATCTCCATTGCAACGTTTACTCACCAAATCCTAAACAATTTGAAGGGACTGGTGAGATAAAGATCCATGTGACCAACGAACATTCCCAGTCAACCCTCAGTACAAATTCGAGCAAGAAGAGCCAGCCCTCCATGTACGAGCAGCTACGGGATATCTCCATCGATAACATCTGCAGGTGAATTCACTCACACACACTTGTACAGCATATACACACACACACACACTGGTATCCACACACATGTTACCTATCTCTCTCTCTGTTCTCAGGTGCCTGAAAGCCGGACTCACTATGGATAATGTCATCGTAGAAGCTTTTCTCGCCAGCCTGTCTAACCGTCTCTACATCTATCAGGAGAATGATAAGTAAGTCATATCATACTGACTTTGTAGAGCATGAAAAGTCTTCCTTTGAGAGTGTATTTACAGATGTTCCCCTCCCTTCCTCAGGGATGCTCACCTGATCCCAGACCACACCATCAGGGCTCTGGGTCACATCGCTGTGGCTTTACGGGACACCCCCAGAGTAATGGAGCCCATCCTCCAGATCCTGCAGCAGAAGTTCTGTCAGCCTCCCTCACAGCTCGACGTCCTCATCGTAGACCAGCTAGGCTGCATGGTCATCACTGGCAATGTAAGGAGTTATTTCTTTATTAATTATTTGAAAACAGACCTTACCCTGAAGATAAAACATCGATATAGCTAACAGCTGATTCTATACCTTTTTAACGTTAAATGTTTCTAACCTCATAACTTGATTTTTTTTCCATCTTAGCAATACATCTACCAGGAAGTGTGGAATCTGTTCCAGCAGATCAGTGTGAAAGCCAGCTCCATGGTTTACTCTAACAAAGACTACAAGGACCATGGATACAGGTGACCTAAAATCTTAACTGACACAATTGTTATCCTTCTGATTACATAAGCAAGTGATGCACAAGTGGGAGAATATTGTAATCCTCATAGTTGAGTATTAATCACATTTGTTGAGATTCTTGTAAGTGAATGTTGCTGTGTGCACACAGTAAAGTAGCTGCTGCAGCAGAGGCAACTGTTTTTCAATATTTTACTTCTGGGAAAAGCAGCACTGTTTCATTAGAGAGAAAGAAACTCGGTAAAAAGTGGAACTGAAGTTATTGACAGAACGTTAATCTGCAAATTATTCGAAAATGTATTGTTTTCTAGCAAAAACACAAGACATTGTCTACTTTTTTTCAATTTTGATGATTTGACACTTTTATATTTATATATATATATATATATATATATATATATATATATATATATATATATATATATATATATTCTAACCATTACTAAAATGTGGTTTGTATAAACTAGGGGAATGTAAAGTGGAAGAATATTCTCATCCTCATATAGTCGAGCATTATTCACAGTTTGTCATGAAAGTCTAGTAAATGTCATGTTCCTTTTCTTTTTTGCAGACACTGTTCCTTGGCTGTGATAAACGCTCTGGGTAACATAGCAGCGAACCTGCAGGCGGAGCAGATGGTGGACGAGCTTCTTGTCAACCTATTGGAGCTCTTTGTCCAACTGGGCTTAGAGGGGAAGAGAGCCAGCGAGAGAGCGCCAGACAAAGGCCCGGCTCTGAAGGTAGAGCACACACACATCTACACACACCGCAGCAATGAGACTGCAGTGTTGGCTCAGGGCGGTAAAAGTCCAGGAGAAAAGATGATCTTAACATAACCTTTGCAGCCGGTCGAGAGCATGTCAACATTTATTCCAGCTAGAACATTACCAATACATTTCCAAAATTAAATTATTGTTTTTTAAGGGTTTAATGAGCCAACCATTAACATCAGCATCTCTGGTTCGTCTCCAGCTGGGGACCTTTTGTTGCATGCCATTTCCTGTCAAGTCTCTGCCGTCAACTATCAATAAAGTGATCAACTGAACAAGAATATAAACAATGATTTAACTGCCATGATGAACGAGGCAATTACATCATCTCATCTTTATATATGAATAGCGACATTTATTATAAAGACAGAGATTGCAGGGAGAGAAGTAGGATTGCATGCCCCTTGAGGCTTGTGTAAAGTATGCATGCTTTTGTTGTAGAAAGTACTTTTAGTAGAATCATACTGACACTTAGATTCCTTCCTTTTCTCTTTAGGCATCAAGCAGTGCTGGGAACCTTGGTGTCTTGGTTCCAGTTATTGCAGTGGTAAGTGTTCTGGATAAAATGTCCAAAATGTTGAGCTTTAATCACACTTGTTTATTAACCATGTTACTACATATTCCCTTTTTAAGTTGAATTGGATCCTTCCCCCTTTGCTGCATGTAGTCCCCCCTCAACCTATTTCCGCTTAATCTGTTACTATCAATTAAGGCAAAAAGCCCCAAAAAAGTCAACTTGTTCCACTTTTTTTGTAACTTATATAATACTCTACCAGCAATGCTCTTCAGCTTTGAATATACTGTACCTTAACAACCGCTCAGATCCATTCTCTCTCTTCCTCTGCTGTTAGCTGACTAAGAGGTTGCAACCAATTAAAGAAGCAAAGCCGCGTCTGCAGAAGCTCTTCAGGGACTTCTGGCTCTACTCTGTTGTCATGGGATTTGCTGTTGAGGGCTCAGGTACAATAAAATACATTATATACATTAATAATAATCGACTATATCTTACTTCAGCATCACGTGTTGCTTCTGTTGAAATCTTCAGGTCTGTGGCCGGAGGAATGGTATGAGGGAGTTTGTGAGATTGCAACCAAATCACCCCTGCTCACTTTTCCAAGCGGGGAACCTTTACGCTCAGAGCTCCAGTACAACTCTGCACTGAAGAATGACACTGTCACTCCGGTATGAGAGCACAATCATGCACAGATATGCTCACACATCATATCACACAAGTGCTCATACGTTTGTGGTTGGTTGTTGTTTTTCAGGCGGAACTGAATGATCTGCGGAGCACCATCATCAACCTGCTGGATCCTCCTCCTGAGGTTTCTGCTCTCATCAACAAGCTGGACTTTGCCATGTCCACATATTTACTGTCTGTGTATAGATTGGAATACATGAGGTTTGCCAACATGTCTATAATATGTATTGGGTTATGTGCTTCACGGTGTTCGGGGATTATTCTAGTGTGCAGTATATCGTTTCTATAAGTGATGTTTTCTCCTTTTAGGATGCTCCGTGCTCTGGACTCTGAACGCTTTCAGGTCATGTTTCGATACTTTGAAGACAGAGCAATACAGAAGGATAAATCTGGTAAGCAAAAAAACAAACATAAACAGGTGCTTTTACATGCTTATTATAATCATGAACATTTAAAATATTCCTTCCAGGCATGATGCAGTGTGTCATTGCTGTGAGCGACAAGGTTTTTGAGGTCTTCCTGCATATGATGGCTGAAAAGGTAAGGGAGATGTTTTTTCAATGAAAAGAAACTTGTATCCTGTGAGGAATGTGTTTCTTCTTTAGTCATTAAACAGTCAAATTGCATTTGTACTTGTCACTTAAGGATTTCTAAGATTACATGGTTTGTTCCATTGGCATTAAAAAAATGCTGCTGCTCATATAAGGTATTTTAAGCGCTGCCTGCGTAGAGGCACAAATATAGGAGGGCTGAATGAAAATGAATTCAAGTTGCTGCAGCTGCACCTGATTTATTGTGGCTTTAAAATAAACTGTGTATAAGATGTTAACATCTGGGAAAGCAGATTTTTTTTAATGAGAGAGAAAGAAAACAGTAAAAAAAAGTCTTAACAGTTTAGAAAGTAAAAAAAAAAAAGCTTGTAAATCTTAACTAAGGAGTTAATTGACAGAACATTTATATAGAGCTTGTTTGAAAATGTTGGATTTTCTAGCAAAAATGTGCTTGTACTTCCAAATGTGATTGTTTTCCATTTTTGCCTGTTATCACTGTACTCTAAACATTATTCAACTTTGGACTGTTGGTTGAAACAAAACAAGACTTATTAGGACATTTCTAGAACAAATAAAGAATTAATTAATGAGAAAATAGCCAAACTTATCTAATATTTATGCTATATTTTCAGCCAAAAACCAAAGCCCACGAGGAGGAGCTGGAACGACATGCTCAGTTCCTCTTGGTCAACTTCAACCACATCCACAAGAGGATCCGCAGAGTGGCTGACAAATATCTGTCCGGCCTGGCTGAAACGTGAGAGTGCATCAATACACATGCCTATATATCCAGAATACTGTTTAATATACATTAGTGTCAACACTATTTTCTCTCCTCAGTTTCCCCCACTTGCTGTGGAGTGGCCGTGTGCTGAGAACCATGTTAGACATCCTGCAGACGCTTTCCCTCTCACTCAGTGCAGTAAGGGATGTTAAAAGTGGATTATTCAACAGTCATCAATCAGTTTCTCTCTATACTTAAGGGTGTTTGTGCTGCATTTCAGGACATTCACAAGGACCAACCTTATTACGACATCCCAGACACTCCACACAGAATCACCGTCCCAGACACATACGAAGCCAGAGAGGTAATTACACTTTATTCTTGATTTCCGCTTATAAAGAACTCAGCATTTACTTATGTTCTACATCTCTATGTGCAATTTGCTAAAAGTATCTAATGCTTTTGTATCTTAAATTGTAGAGCATAGTGAAGGATTTTGCTGCTCGTTGTGGAGAGATCCTTAAAGAGGCGATGAAGTGGGCGCCATCTGTGACCAAATCCCACCTCCAGGTAACATTTATTTCTGAAAAAAGTAGTTTTATAATACTAGAAATCTCTACATGTAGAGCCTCATATTAAATAAAGTTCACATTGCGGCCCAAAACATTCTTTCACCTTTGTACTTTATGTGTTTTTTTCAGGAGTATCTGAACAAACATCAGAACTGGGTGTCGGGCCTGTCCCAGCACACGGGCCTGGCCATGGCTACAGAGAGCATCCTGCACTTTGCTGGTTACAACAGACAGAGCAGCACACTGGGGGTAAGTCATACAGCTTACTTGTACTTATACTTGTTAATGCTGCAAATTGATAATTTATTTCAGAAATGAAAATGGCTCAAGAATGGAGCCTTGTGGGACACCATTAACAATAGTTGCTTAATTCACTGTTTATCCACTAATGGGGGCTTGTAGTTATTATAGGTGTACTTGACTTAACTCAAAATAAAGTGAAATAGATCCAGAATACTTAGAGCAAGAGAACAATGTATTTGAGAAATAAATGTGTTACTTAAATATGATGGCAAGTTAACCTTCTTTCTACTTTATAAATTACAATTGATATGCTTATTTCTTATGCTTCACCTGTAGACCACTCAGCTGACTGAGAGACCAGCCTGTGTGAAGAAGGACTACTCCAACTTCATGGCCTCCCTCAACCTCAGGAACAGATACGCTGGAGAGGTAAAACCAACAAATCATACATACAATTTCTCATAACTAACTGCTCTGCTTTCTGTGTCTTAAAACCACCAAATTATATTAACTTATTTGATCAAACACTTTTAAATGTCGCTTCACATGCTCACTTCTTCTCTATCTTCTTTTCTTTCTCTTTTGTCTGTAGGTATCTGGTATGATCAACTTCTCCGAGGCAGTTCGAGGACAATCCGATCTGAGCCAGATGATGATCAAGCAGATGGTAGAGGCTTTAGAATCTGCACAACCTAAAGCCTTCACTGAGTCCATGTTCAAACTGGCTGCTTTGCTCATTAGCTCCAAAGGTTTTACATTTTCACTTAGATTAATATGTTTTATTTTAAATGCACAGCTCTTTGTTCTTCTTTGCTCTGGACTTGTTGTCTGACTTCTACTTTCTCCATATTTTTCTTAAGAATGCGATCCTCAGCTCCTGCACCACCTCTGCTGGTCTCCTCTCAAGATGTTCACATCACACGGCATGGAAACGGCTATCGCCTGCTGGGAGTGGCTGTTGGCAGCACGTGTTGGAGTGGAAGTACCGGTATATATCTTTTTTTCTCTAAATCATTTTTGTGTCCTTTGGGACAGTGCATTTCTATAGTGCTTTTATACAGTAAAAATCGCTTTTCTACACAGTTTATGCGGGAGATGGCAGGAGCGTGGCAGATGACGGTGGAGCTTAAGATGGGCTTGTTCTCCGACGCTCAGGTGGAGGCTGATCCTCTGGCTGCTTCAGAGGAGAGTCAGCCTATCCCCTGCCCTCCAGACGTTAACCCTCATCAAATATGGATCGAGGTCAGACAAAAGCAATTCCACTTTGGTTACTATAACATGCTTTTATAAATGACCTTCCCCACTACTTATTGTCTCTCATGCCTACCTTTTTTATTCTTCTCCAGTTTCTAGTCCAGAGGTTTGAGATTGCAAAGTATTCCAGCGCAGATCAGGTTGAGATCTTTGGCAGTCTGCTACAACGCTCCCTGTCTCTCAATGTCGGTGGGGCGAAGAGTAGCCTCAACCGCCACGTAGCTGCCATTGGGCCTCGTTTCAGGTACATTAACACAAAAAGCTAAAAGATAATGTCGGTATGTTTTCTGATCCCTTTACTTTACCTACCTGTCAATTGATGTCTGTTGATTCTTCAAGGGTCTTCAAAACAAGCTTGTTTTTTAAGACAATGTGCTAATTGCATGGAAAGTGTAGAATTTTGTGTTGCAGATTTGTTTATATATGTCTATGTACTTCAGGTTGCTGACTCTGGGACTGGCTCTGCTCCACTCTGATGTCCTCACAAATTCAACTGTAAGAAATGTGCTCCGAGAGAAGATCTATTCTACAGCCTTTGATTACTTCAGGTACCTACAAACTCAAAATCTATGGAGCAACAAATATTTTCATGCAATACATGTGTAATGGCTTTTTCAATTACAATAATATATGCTATAAAACCTAAAAAGAATAGTACAAATACCACAGTAGCTTGAGAAGATTTCTTTATAGTGCTTGTTTCCAAAAATAGTCCGTATTCCAAAAGAATCAATTATATAAAGAAGAATGTTTTTTGCTAACATGCTAAACTAAGATGGTGAATGTTGTTTTACCTGCTAAACAGTGATATGTAAGCATTTTGATTGGGTGTATGTTAGCATGCTGACATTAGCCAATAACTAAAAGCATTGATTTGCCTAAGTAGAGCCTCAAAAAGAATTGAATTGCAAATCAAAATCCCACTCAATAAACTATTGATGATCTAACTCTCCAGCGCCCCTCCGAAGTTTCCAACCCAAGGTGACAAGCATCTCCGCGAGGACATCTGCATCATAATCCGTTTCTACGCCAGCATCCTATCTGACAAGAAGTACCTGGCAGCATGCCACTTGGTCCCACCTGGTGAGCTTGGTACTACCCCGGCCCCGAGCACGCTCTCTGCCGGGATATTTGGATCGCTTATCGTGTCCAGCACTTCTCCGATTTCCCTCTTAAGTAAGCCTAAAGCGGTGCAGCTCGGACTGCACTGCAGCAGGGGCATGCTTATGGCGCGTGACATATTTGACGCTGTTTGTCCTCACAAAGCTGCTGATAGATCCTGTTATCTATCGGTTTATATTACCAACCTAGCTCTTTACATTTTTAACGTTTTTTCCTCAGTGTTGGTTTTACACTTCTTTTCTTCCTCTTATTTTCAGTGCCTTTTTTTAAATTTGTATTTACAATATTTCCTGAATAATAAGCAGCTGTGAGGAAAAGCTCAAATTTGTCAACTGCGTTAAGATGCATGATTATTCATCATCTCAGCCCCACCCGTCTGCTCCAATCCTCGATTTGATCAACTTCCAAATAATTAATTAAAAGCTATAAAAATGCTTTTTTCTTCCAACACAGAAAATCCTCTCCTCTTCATTACTGACGACCCAGAGATAAGACATGGTCTCATTCTCATACACATTGTAGCGCTTCAGGTAGAAGGGTCCTCTAACCGCTGATCCTGGGTCAGAGTCATTCGCTGCCAGCCCCCCTGCACATTAACAAGACAAAAAAATATCTGACCCAGTATCAGTGGTTTAAAGGAAGCTCTGCTTACATGCTTTCAAACGCATGACCATCACAACAGCAGAGGACTAACTGATAACTCATCTCGCTCATCTCTCCTCATATTATGATCGTTTTGCACTGTTGAGAATTACTACATGAGTCTACATGTGCTTGTGTCTGGACCAAACTGAATCTGTTTGCGTGTAAAACAGATAATCAGGACCCGTCCCTGAACAGTCTGTCGGTGATGAACGCAGCCGACCTCCGGAGCAGCATGGACTCCAGTGCTCGCTCCCAGCAGAGCAGCCAGGGCTGGATCAACACCTACCCGCTGTCCAGTGGTATGTCCACTGCATCCAAGAAATCAGGTACTGCTTAGGATCAGCATGGGAACAATATGTTTACAGAGAAAGAGATTCCAAAAATGAGTTACAAACTCTTTTCCAATTTTCTTACCTCAGTTCTGCTGTTTTTTAAACAGTCTTATTTGTTTGTTTGAGGTTATGCCTGTATGGATTTATATGTAAGATCTCATAGTATCAGATGTTTTATCTTAACCTGTAGTGTTACAAATATGTGGAGACTCTTAATATGAACTAAATAAATAAGATGAAGTTGGTCATTTAACTCTCAAAACTGGGAGCATGCAATATGCTGGATATGCAACTTGTTCAGTCACTTTCAGGTGGTAACACTTCAACTATAAAGCTTAACAAGCTTTTTGAAAGGTTTCTGCATTAACGATGGAAACTGTAAAATAGACTGGTTATCTTAACTGTATAGCACCAAATATAACAATACATACAATTAATTGGAAAAATACTGCAACTGTTTTTATTTATTTAATTATTTATTTTGACCCTAAAGTAAACAAAGGGATGGACAACATTGACTGTCCCATAATAAAAGATAATTGAACCTTTAGACCTCCGATAGGAACAGAGTCCGGATTAAGACTAAAGAAATGTTCCCATTCCATGAGAACACAAATACAGTCAACTTAAACCCACATTATGGTCTAACTATTCTCTGTTCCCTAGGCACGTCTAAGAAGAGTAACAGAGGGACGCAGCTTCACAAATACTACATGAAACGCAGGACTCTGTTGCTGGCCCTGCTGGTGAGGGGGAAAAAATAAATGTCATTCATTGTTTTTAACTCCTCTTCTCCTTATCACCCAGTCTTCATGCTCTCTTTCTCGTTCCCCTTTCTGTGTTTCCAGGCCAGTGAGATCGAACGTTTGACCACGTGGTACAACCCCCTCTCCGCTCAGGAGCTGGCCATCGCAACGGAGCAATCTGTGGAGACCAGCATCGCCAACTGGAGGTCCAAATACATCAGTCTGACAGAGAAACAGTGGAAGGACAACGTGAACCTGGCCTGGGGCATCGCACCTTACCTGGCCATGCAGCTACCAACAAGGTTCTCACTCTGTTTGTTTTAAGGGGACCTATCATGCAAAATGCACTTTTCGATGTCTTTTATTCATAAATATGTGTCCCCGGTGTGTCAGGGAACTCACAAAGTGTCAGAAAACAAAACCCTCTCTCTTTTCCTCGGTACCCAAATCTAAAAAAAACGGAGGTACAACGGAGCTGATCCAGATCTGCGTCCAATATGACGTAATATCAGAAATGCAGACCACGGCCCTATCAGAAACAATTCCCGACGTGTTTTGGACGTAATATGGTCTTTGTTTACATTAGCAAGCATCGCTAACACTCAGAGCTAACCTGCACTGGAGAGAGTACTGTATGTGTAAAAAAGCAGGAAATAAAAAAAGGAACTCACCTTGTGGTAAACCAGCAAGAGAAAAAGCATTTGAGCTCCATACTGTTTCAGAAATAATCCTTGATGGGGTTTGGAACATGATATGGCGTTTCATCACGGCAACATTGAGCTGTTTCTCCGGTATAATTCTGAGCAGGCATTAGCTCCCCCTCCTCTTTTTTAGAACCTGCAGTTCTCTAACACAGGGGTTCCCAAACTTTTTAAACACGATAAAGAAAAAAACTCTTCCTCCCTTTTGTAAAACTAAATTTGATAGATTTATTTGTTTCTTCAATACATTTAGGAGTTTTGCAGCTGCAGCCTTACTTACAATACGTTTAGTAGCTTAAAGTGGATAATGTTCACTAAACCTTTTTAGGGAATACAGTATATTCTGATAAAATATAAAATCTTTAAACCAAGCTTTTTTAATTGTTTTACCACTATAATTTAATTTGGATGTCATTTTGAATGAAATGTTCTTATGTGTGTACCTCATTGGAATAACAGTTGCACTTCAACGCTTTTCTTTGTCACTTGTTGTTACGGTTGAGTGAAGGAAGCAGGACCCAAATGCAGATAACCCTGAAAATGCCTTTATTTCAAGGATAAAATAATAATAACTTGGACCAAACAGAACACTCACCGGTGAACTCAGTCACAAACAAAAGACGAACCAACACTGAACACAGGAAGAGACTAGACTAAATACAGGGAGGGGTAATCACAAGACGAGAAACAGCTGGGCAGGGGAGGAGAAACACAAGAGCAACAGGTGAACACAATCAGACAACTAGACACACCAGGGAAACTAACGACAGGTGAAAAACACAGGAAGAAGGACCAGACAATATACAAGGAGGAAAACATGACAGGGAGAACAGCAAAACACCCAAAACAAGACATACAAAACGTGACATAACACAATAATCCTGACACTTGTGACCGCATCGGCTTCCGTTCAGAAACAGTTATATCGTTTTTTGAATTCCAACCACTGAAAAAAGGTCAATCTCCTACCTGATCCAGATGATTTACTTGTTTGCTTGGTTCCCAGGTTTAAGAATGACGCTATTGTTGCTGAAGTGACCCGGCTGGTGAGACTTGACCCCGGAGCCGTCAGTGATGTCCCTGAGGCTGTCAAGGTAACAGCACTTAGTCCAGTATAGCTCAGATGCTAAGCTTCTGAAATTGTGTATTTTATGTTTTAATTTAATATTTTCGTTCACTCTCCTTACTTCCTAGTTCCTGGTGACGTGGCACACTATCGATGCAGACTCTCCTGAGCTGAGCCACATCTTGTGTTGGGCTCCAACAGACCCGCCCACTGGTCTGTCGTACTTCAGCAGCATGTACCCTCCTCATCCTCTCACCGCTCAGTACGGGGTGAAGGTGCTGCGCTCCTTTCCTCCAGTAAGTCACACACTAGTGGATTCCTGCTGTAGAGACATACAACTTGAGGGCATTCACAGATATAACGTTTGTTTATTTCTCTTTTTAGGATGCCATCTTGTTCTACATCCCTCAGATTGTTCAGGCTCTCCGTTATGACAAGGTAAACATGATCTGCTATAGCTAGAATGGTTAGCCGACTGAAATGAATCAACAACCGTTATACTTCATGAAGCAGTAGTAATACACTCTGATGCTCTGTCCTGCTCAGATGGGCTATGTGAGAGAGTACATCCTGTGGGCGGCCCAAAAGTCTCAACTTCTCGCCCATCAGTTCATCTGGAACATGAAGACCAACATCTTCATGGACGAGGAGGCGCACCAGAAAGACCGTGAGTAGAGGGTTCAAATCACAAAGACCTTTAATGCTTTGACTGTGGTTTACAGCAGCACTGACAATAGTGAGACCTCAGATTGCCAGATTTAAGTGTACAACTAAGGTTGAATACTAGAAATTGAGATCTTAGTATTACTTTATATTTTCAGTTACTTCAAGCTATTTAAAAAAAAAAATATTGGGCACCTCATGTCTGTTTGTGCTGAAAAAAACCTTATTAACTCTGACCTTTTATTACAGTAATGTAACTTGATACCCTTTTAGTTGATTAGTGATTTTCCTCCAGTTACTTTACACACTAAAATGGCAGTGTTGCAGGCCTTCATGTCTTTAGTCAGACTTCACTTCATTATACATCAATGAAGAGTGATGTTATTGAGATCAAAAATGTCCATTTGTCCTAATTCCATGTGTCTGTTAATCTTTAATACACTCTGAACTGTAACATTTTTACCTTCCAACAATTCCTTTTTCTTTTTATGTGTAATAACATTGTCCGCCTAACAGAAATCCATTATCAGGCATAATTCAATCCAATGAAGGTGAAAGTGTAGGTGTAATGTCATTAATTCCCGCCTCATTAACATGTGCAGCTGACATCGGGGAGCTGTTGGAGCAGATGGTGGAGGAGATCACAGGTTCTCTGTCGGGTCCGGCCAAAGACTTCTACCAAAGAGAGTTCGACTTCTTCAACAAGATCACCAACGTGTCTGCCATCCTCAAGTAAATTCCTCACCATTACTCTACAAATCATTAGCAAACAACGGGATGTTTTGGTGTATATTTAACTTGACATCTTTTTTTTTTCAGGCCTGTTCCTAAGGGAGAGGAGAGGAAACGGGCCTGCCTCAAAGCTCTGTCTGATATCAAAGTCCAGCCAGGTAACATACTCCTCCTCAGTCAGTCTGGATGGATCAGTAAACATTGCTAACACATGTTGTTTTAAGTAGTCATTTTTACAATATTTAATGGTCACAGTCTTATAGTGTAATAATTCATAGATATTTAAAAATAGAAAGAAAACTAAGACCACAGCAAATTCTTTCAAGTTTCTCCAAATTAGGTAAATGTATGTTTGTATATCTTAATAGAAATCAGCTTGTGCTCATTTGCCAACTATATCAAATATATTTTCTCTTTACATGTTTTCATTGTGGTGCTGTCTCTGTGTTGTGTTGTTTGTATACATATTTTTCTTTGTAAACTTATTATTATAATTATTGAAGTGTGATTGACTCCTTTTGGTGTTTTCTAGGCTGTTACCTACCAAGTAACCCTGAAGCCATAGTGCTGGACATCGACTACAAGTCAGGAACACCCATGCAGAGGTAAAGGAGATTTAGCATCTTTAACCTCAGATGAAATCGGCATGATACTTTATCGGGACCTATATTGTTGATATCTCATGGGAATATATTCTCTATCTTCACAGTGCTGCCAAGGCGCCCTATCTGGCCAAGTTCAAGGTGAAGCGCTGTGGAGTGAGTGAGTTGGAGAAGGAGGGTCTCCGCTGCCCCACAGACTCTACAGACGAAGGAGAGGAGAATCCAGACGGATCACGCAGGATCTGCTGGCAGGCGGCCATCTTTAAAGTGGGAGACGACTGCAGACAGGTAGCCCGCTGAGTTTATTCCCTGGGATATTTCAATAAAGGAAACTTTGACTTTTGTGTAACCCTGCTGCGTTCCTCTGTCTCCAGGATATGCTCGCTCTGCAGATCATTGGGCTTTTTAAGAATATTTTCCAGCTGGTGGGCCTGGATCTGTTTGTTTTCCCCTACAGAGTGGTGGCCACTGCACCAGGGGTAAGACTTCATGTTCAATCATCCACTAAAATAAATGATTCTCTTCTCTGTATTTCCGATTACATTTTTTCGCAGTCTGTAACTTATTGTTGTAGCTTTTATTTTTCATTTTGATGACGTAAACATGACAGCACTGCTACACACAGCTTAAGACCAATCTGGCTAATCACAAAATGTGAAAATACTCAACATTTCCTAATCATTCTTGCATAGTAAAACTAAAAGTACTGTAAGTTAAAATTGTCAGCATTTTGATAATAAATGGATTTCGGCAGTTAAAAGATATATGGCTTAAACTAGATGTTAAAAAATCCGTCATTGGCCGGTCATTGCAACCCCATATCTCAACAATTATACTGTTAAACATATTATAATTGTTAGGAAGGATGGCTAAAACGTTGTAACTGTAGATATGTACTTGTTTACTCACTGACCTTTTTTCCCTCAGTGCGGTGTGATCGAGTGCATCCCAGACTGCAAGTCCAGAGACCAGCTGGGCAGACAGACTGACTTCGGGATGTACGACTACTTCCGCAACCAGTACGGAGATGAATCCACCCTCGCGTTCCAGAAGGTGCAAAGAGTTTAACCTTTCAAAGTCACGCTTTTACTCACTGTTCATGAACGACTGTCAACCCTGTCTAATCATATTAAGTATTAAGACAAATAACGTACACCAAAACCGATCCAAAAGAAGATGCAGAATTGAACCGAGGTGTGGCTGTTTCTCTCTTCTCTTTCCACAGGCTCGGTATAACTTCATCCGCAGCATGGCCGCCTACAGCCTGTTGCTGTTCCTGCTGCAAATCAAAGACAGACACAACGGCAACATCATGCTGGACAGCAAGGGCCACCTCATCCACATAGGTATAGTGTTTAGATATTTAGACATGGAGGTCTGGACTAAGTTGTTGTGGGGGTTACATCCTTTTCAGATTCTTCCAAACACGATTTGTTCATGTCTTCCTTGTTTTTTTAGACTTTGGCTTCATGTTTGAGAGCTCTCCTGGAGGTAACCTGGGCTGGGAGCCTGACATCAAGCTGACCGACGAGATGGTGATGATCATGGGAGGAAAGATGGAGGCCACGCCGTTCAAATGGTTCATGGAGATGTGTGTCAGAGGATACCTGGCTGTACGGTAAGGAAAGAAAAGTGTGGACTCGGATTGTAGATTGTTTGTCCTCCATATGCTTTGTTAAGGGACAAAAGAGCTGTATTTCTTTTACGTTAAAGAAGGGAAACAGTGTTCACTTTCATATTGTTGTTCAACATGATACTTTGTTTAAATTTCAATATATCTTATGTTATGTGTGTCTTCTCTGAACATAAAGACCCTACATGGATGCAGTGGTTTCCCTAGTGACTCTTATGCTGGACACTGGACTGCCATGTTTCAGAGGACAGACGATCAAATTACTCAAGTGAGTCCAACAGTATGATGTCGGGAAATGTGTGTAAAATAGGGGGTATACTTGGTGACTTATATACTTATTAACGTTGCACACATCACTTTATTAAATGGACCTAATTGTGCAAATTCCACTTCTTTCCTATTTTACATTACATTTGTGTGCAGTAAATAGTGAGAAAGCGGATGGATAATACTGCAGTTATAATAATTGTTACTGCACTGTATATGTGCAGCGTTAAGCATTTATCTCAATGTGATTGGGACCAACAAGATACAGAGAATCAAAGGTGTTACAATAGAACAAAACTTATTTTTTGCTGAAACCTTTGTTTTCATCTTTCATTTTTTTATTTTGACACCCAGAATTATGTTTACGGCGTGTTTTGCTGCCCCTTAGTGGTCAGAAAATCCATGAACGCAGCATTGAACATTAATGTGTATTTTATTTTATTATAATCAGAGGACGGTTTAACCCTCAAATGAGTGAGAAAGAAGCGGCAGCCTTCATCATTAAAGTCATCCAAAGCTGTTTCCTCAGTAGCAGGTAAGCAAAATACTAAATGTTATCAACATTATGCAAAACACCAACAAAACAAGACATTAAACTGGCCGTCTTATTTCAAACATGTTATGACTTCCGTTGTCTTTTCTTTTATCAGGAGCAAAACGTACGACATGCTGCAGTATTACCAGAACCAAATTCCTTACTGAAAGACTTCTGCCGGACCACCACTGTCCGTCCGATACAAACGTCTCTACACAAGCAATGCAAACCTTCTTTGGGTTGATTTTAAAAAGGCTGTGCGATGCATTTTCCACTCCGAAACAACAATATGGCACTTTGTATCCTAAAGCTCTGATTTTATTCAGCATACTCTAAGTTGTCGGATTTTATATTGTACTTCTGTGTTTTAAAGTACGTCTTCATTCAACTTGAGACTAAAGAACAATGAACAACTTTTACCAAAACAGGTATTTAAACCACCCTTTAAGTATTTTCTTCTTGATGCTGTTGCTTGTTTCTAACACTAACTGTCACACTGGAGGAAGAAGTTTTTGTCAAAGCAGCTCTAATCATCATTGTGATCAATTGTTACTATGCTGTTATCCACTTTTATGCACTTTATAAATCCCAGTATTTCATCGGCTTCTCCTGCCTATGATCACAAGCTTAAATAGAGATTATAAATTAGAGACAAAGCAATCTGCATTTGAATCAACTGATTCTGTAATCACATTATGTTTGATTTAGTAGAATACTAAAGCTGGTAGACAGATCCAGAATTACTCTGCATTTAATCTAACAGTAGTTTTTAGGAATACAATTGGTATTTAGAGAATCAAATGTAATTATGCTGTAGTACGTACTGTAGAATATTTCCTGTAGATCAAATCAACATCGCAGCTAGTTTTCTGTGATTTATGTGGAACTTGTAGAGTGTATGTGAATAACTTATTAATCAGAAGATTATAATAGCTGTGCTGCTTTGAAGATAACCCTCAAAGCCAGTCGTGTCTCACATCAAAATGTTAGCTTTTGCTTTGTTTCAGTTATGTAGAGATTGTTTATTTTCCACTACATGAATCTGATGACTGACGACCTGCAGTTTGAGGAACCTGTACGGCTTTGGTGCAAGGTCCTGCTTTTTGTTTCCACTGTGTTTTTTAAACTGGGTTGTTATGGGTATACCTCTTCAAAAATACATTTCAAATGCTCTGTTTCTAAGCAGCGCTAAAAGGAAGGACAAGTGTAGAGAACAGAAGAGGAAAGCAGAACCTGTGGCTTCATGTTAAGTTCCTGTTGTGGAAAAGGACATGAGGATAGAGTAAAGCTGCAACAGTACATTTGTCAATTAAATTAAAAGTAAATGTCTACTATTTTCAAACTCTATTAATTGTTGAAGTAATTTGTCCTATAGAAAAGTCAGAAAATGCTGTTTCAAGCTTCTCAAATATGAAGCCGTTCCCTTTTTTTCTCAGTTTTATCTCATATTAAACTGAATATCTGGAGAAACTGGGATGAAAAACGAATTTCTGATATTTATAGACCATTTATAGACCAAACAATGAATAGATTGTATTCGGCAGATTAGCTAGCTGACGGCAGAACAGGAACCCACTGACTGCTAATCACATGTATGTCTTGTCTTATGAAATGTGTCAGAAACATTTTCCTAACATGTAACTGTTTGGAAACATTCCTTTGTGTATCTGAGTTATATTGAATCACTTGGGTTTGGAGTTTTGTTGGATGATCTTGCTTTTACCGCTGCAGACGATGATTATACCTTAAAAGCCATTTCTCATATACCTAAGGTAGAAACACAACTGTAGTAATACTTGACAAAAACCCTAACCTTATGCAATATATTGATGTATATTGATACTGTACTTGTGTGTTATATGCTCAACAAATGAACTCGCTATAATTCCTTCCATCGTGAGAAGTGTTTCTCTGTCTGTCTTAGTGTCGTTGCAGAATCGACGTAAACGCAAGTACTTGTTTAATGGCTTGTAAAAGAGTTAAAGAGGCTGCTGTGATAAACTCTTTATGAAGCCATTTCAATGTAGTGGATTTTATTCTTGAGTTGCTGTATTTTAAATGAGTTAGTCATCCCGTATCTCAATCAGATATGTAATATATAAATGTGTGTGCATTTTTTGTTTGTATTTGCTCAGTTTGTGGCGACATCATTGACGGTTCAGATTAATCACCTCTGTTGTTCTGATAATATGTGAAAATGTCTTCTTTCCAGATTAAATGTGTAAACATTTCAAATCACTGATGTGTGTTACTCCTTTGTTCTCTGCCTTGTTGTCATGAGCTCAAAATAACTTCCACAGCGGATTAGAGTTTTTTTTTTAAGAAGTTGGGTTCATTTTTCAACCCATAAAGAAACTAAATGCTAAATATATAAATAAAATGTTTTTTTGTTTTAAGGCAATCTGGTATGTATGCGGTGGAGTCGGCTACCAAGGGATTCTTATCACGTTTCAATCACATTTAATTGTATCTTAGAGAAAGGTATGCAAATTAAAATAATAAATCAATCAATCAAAGTTTATCCATATATCACAAACGTTACATTTGTCTCGGGGGGGGGGGGGCTTTACAGTTTGTAAAGAATATGACCCCCTCTGTCCCTCACATTGGACAAAGAAAAACTCCCAAGGAAAACCCAGAGTTAATGGAGATAATAATTATATTTTATTGTATATTAAGAATAAATAAATTAGGATTTTCATAAATGCCCCTTCAAATGATCAATAACTTCCACTATAGTTAATGTTAAAGATTATATTTGTTCAGCCCGTAAATCAAAGTTAGTATTTTTTTACTCTCATAATTCAGACCAGAATAATGAATTGGAGAAAGAATCCATCCATCCATCCATCTTCTCCCGCTTATCCGTGGTCGGGTCGCGGAGGTAGCAGTTCCAGCAGAGAGCCCCAAACTTTCTTTTCCCTGGCCACATCAACCAGCTCTGACTGGGGGATCCCAAGGCGCTCCCAGGCCAGAGAAGAGATATAATCCCTCCATCTGGTTCTAGGTCTACCCCTTGGTCTCTTCCCAGCTGGACGTGCCTGGAACACCTCCCTAGGGAGGCGCCCAGGTGGCATCCTAACTAGGTGCCCGAACCACCTCAACTGGCTCCTTTCGACGCGAAGGAGGAGCGGTTCAACTCCGAGTCCCTCCCGGATGACCGAACTTCTCACCTTATCCCTAAGGGAGACACCAGCCACCCTGCGGAGAAAACCCATCTCGGCCGCTTGTACCCGCGATCTCGTTCTTTCGGTCATGACCCATCCTTCATGACCATAGGTGAGGGTAGGAACGAAAATGGCCCGGTAGACAGAGAGCTTTGCCTTCTGGCTCAGCTCCCTTTTCGTCACAACGGTGCGGTAAAGAGACTGCAGTACCGCTCCCGCTGCTCCGATTCTCCGACCCATCTCACGCTCCATTGTTCCCTCACTCGAGAACAAGACCCCGAGATACTTGAACTCCTTCACTTGGGGTAAGGACTCATTCCCTACTTGGAGTGGACAGTCCATCGGTTTCCTGCTGAGAACCATGGCCTCAGATTTGGAGGTGCTGATCCTCATCCCAGCCGCTTCACACTCGGTTGCGAACCGATCCAGTGAGTGCTGAAGGTCGCAGACCGATGAAGCCATCAGAACCACATCATCTGCAAAAAGCAGTGGTGCAATCCTTAGTCCACCGAACTGCAGACCCCCTCCCCCACGACTACGCCTCGAAATCCGATCCATGTATATTACAAACAGGATTGGTGACAAAGCGCAGCCCTGGCGGAGGCCAACCCTCACCTGAAATGGGTCCGACTTACTGCCGAGGACACGGACACAGCTCTCGCTTTGGGAGTACAGAGATTGGATGGCCCTGAGTAGAGACCCCCTCACCCCATACTCCCGCAGCACCTCCCACAGTGACTCCCTGGGAACCCGGTCATACGCCTTCTCCAAGTCTACAAAACACATGTAGACTGGATAAGCATACTCCCAGGCCCCCTCCAGGATCCTTGCGAGAGTAAAAAGCTGATCCGTCGTTCCACGACCAGGACGGAATCCGCATTGTTCCTCCTCAATCTGAGGTTCGACAATCGGCCTGACCCTCCTTTCGAGTACCTTAGAGTAAACTTTCCCGGGGAGGCTGAGTAGTGTGATGCCTCGGTAATTGGCACACACCCTCTGATCCCCCTTTTTGAAAAGGGGAACCACCACTCCGGTCTGCCACTCCTTCGGTACTGTTTCCGACTTCCACGCAACGTTGATGAGACGTGTCAACCATGACAGTCCCTCAACACCCAGAGCCTTCAGCATTTCTGGGCGGATCTCATCCACCCCCGGGGCTTTGCCACTGTGAAGTTGTTTGACGACCTCAGTGACCTCCCCCCGGGAGATTGGTGTCGATCCCCCTTCATACTCCAGCTCTGCCTCTAACATAGAGGGCGGAGTTGTCGGGTTCAGGAGTTCCTCAAAGTGCTCCTTCCAACGCCCTAACACTCCATCAGTTGAGGTCAACAACGTCCCATCCTTACTGTACACAGCTTGGATGGTTCCCTGCTTCCCCCTCCTGAGGTGTCGGACAGTTTTCCAGAACAACTTTGGTGCCGCCCGAAAGTCTTTTTCCATGTCTTCTCCGAACTTCTCCCACACCCGCTGCTTTGCCTCGGCCACGGCTGAGGCTGCTGCCCTTCGGGCCTGTCGGTACCTTGCAACTGCCTCGGGAGTCCCCCGAGATAACAAATCCCTGAAGGCCTCCTTCTTCAGTCGGACGGCTTCCCTGACCACCGGTGTCCACCAGGAGGTTCGAGGGTTACCGCCCCTTGAGGCACCTAGGACCTTGAGACCACAGCTCCCCGCCGCGGCTTCGGCAATAGAGGCTTTGAACACTGGAGAAAGAATAAATGCTTTTAATGAATCTGAAAAGATATGAAGATCCTATAGCTTCTCCCTGATTGTTTCTATTAACGTATTGTTTGGTTATACACAAAATAATCCACTTTCTAAGGATAGCAGGGCAGCTGAAACTCTACTTATCATATTCTGTTGTCTGAGCCTGGAAGCTGTGAACGGAGACAAACAAAGGGGAGGAGAGTTTAATGAGAATGCAGCCAGTTGTGTTGAACTCTGACCTGGGACACAAGAGAAGGGGCCCATTTCACACCAGAGGGCCCCGTCATATGTCTGATAGGAAGCAGAATAATGTGATTTCATTAAGAAAAATCTGATATAGAGAAGTTAACAAAAAGGATTAAAATATGTTTCAAGTTTGGTGTTCTACAAACTATCGATAATAACATTTTTTATTTTGTGAACCAACAAGATGCCAACCGAAGAGAGAAATGTATGCCAGTAACACAAAGGCAAAGATGGCGGTGGGAGTGAAATCTTGGCTTGTGCACAAAGGACCCCCGACCCCCCCTCCTCGTTATTGTCACTGAGCTGTATAGGGCATGGGCCCCTGGGGACATTTTCACAAAAAATCCTATAACTAAAAATAGCTCCTAACTGGCCAAGCTTGGAGAAACTGCTAATAGTAATGTGGCTCCTACTTTGAGTCTCAATGAATTGTTGGTTTGTGCAACTCTTTACTGCAGAGATCCTGAAAAACACAGTTTGCAGCTTGATGGACTTTAAATATCTCAGAACTATGACCACACATTTTGTCTTAAGAACTAAATATAAACATTTGACTTTGTTTCACATATGAAATTTGTGATAGTTTAGTAAATATATTAAACATTTGTTTATGAAAAAGGACTTGATACATTATTTATTTCACAATCTCTGACACAGTCATCCTAGAATCACTGAAGCACAAAATACTCCCTCAGACTCTCTTATTTTAGACAGCATTGTGTGATCATGATTTGTATGTGTACCCTAACTTCAGAGCTCCATCTAGTGCTCAGAAAACACTTTCAAACTCAGATATTCGGAGGAGGACATGGGTCAGCTGCTGCTCTTACAGAAACGTGAGAAATGTGTCTGATTCAGCATTTAGTTTTTTCTATTCAGCCTATGTATACAACGACATGAAAAAGAAATGTGATGGTGAATAACT
The DNA here is from genome assembly GCF_949606895.1 of Notothenia rossii. Lineage (NCBI taxonomy): Eukaryota > Metazoa > Chordata > Actinopteri > Perciformes > Nototheniidae > Notothenia > Notothenia rossii. The sequence goes on from NC_136910.1 coordinate 40,227,104, forward strand.
ATTATATATGGACAGCAGTCCATCAGACAAATAAGTATAGAACTGAAGACTATGATAAGGGTGAATTTAGTTCAAAGTCCAGAATTACCAGTGTGACTATTACCACTTTCATGTTTGTATGCTAAATATAAAAGCCATTTATCTTAGCATATATATAAAAAAGCGTATAAAGAATGCAAACCCATGGAACGGCATGGCATATTCATAATAATAACCTTGTGGACTGTTTTAGTAAGATAGTTTTGTGCAATGGATTTCTTATGAATGTCAATAGACTCTAAACTTGTTTATAGCATGATTATAGCCCTGTCCTTTGTGTCCTTGTGATTACTGTTATCCTTATTGTTGACTTTTACTGAGTTTTATTTGATTTATTCATTTATTTTTGGCCCATTGCTGATACCAGGAATCTTCCAAATATTCTATGCGTTAGAATTGCTTTCTTACATTACTGTATAATTTAATGTCAAACTTTGCTGTTGTATATTTTCATGCATTTCTGCATGAATGAGAAACAATTCCACCTATAATATTTTGTCCTATAGTGGTGAATTGTAACTAAGTGTAATTACTTAACTGCATTTAACTGCAGGAAAGATTATGCAATAACTTATCATAACTAACACATAGTGAGTATGTTCCACTACGTCCTATAAATGAGAGGTTACTCACAGGTGAGTATCACTGTATGACTGTCTGTCAGGTGCTTTTATCAACAGGTACATTTCCCCCTCCAACTGAGTGACGTCATGGGGATGGGCAGGTCACGTGGTCCGGTCATAGGAGACCTGTTGGTGTAAAGTTACTGAAATGGGAGAGAAGAAGAAAAGGAGGAGGTGGATAAGGAAGGAGGCGAACAAGGTAGGTTAGGCAGAATAATAACTGCATTTATATCCTAATTTCAAAAGTATTTATCTATGGGGTTAGTTAGACATCAATATGGAGTCTTTTATAGCTTGAAACGGCAACCTTTTAAGGAAGAAAGGTCAGTAAACGTAGCGTTTTGTTATCTTAACGACGGCACCTCGAGTGAAGTTAACCGCCGTTGTCGTAACGAAACTTTTTTTTTTATACAGCTGTCTAAAGTGAAATTTAAGCAAGCTAATGTCTGTTTTTCTTTTATAATGTAACCTGAAGCATGATAGTTACCTTTAAACGGAGTCAAGTTATTGCGTTAATTTACTTTTCTCCCTGACCGAGCACTCTGGATGCGAGCCAACACTTGTTGCAATGTTATTAGGCCTCCTTCACTGCACACATGTATTACATACCTGCTGTGGACTGAGTTTTAAATGTAGCCTTTGTTGTCAGTACTTCAGTGTCATGTAATTATATCAGAGCCGAGATGTTTATAGACCTCTGTATTATTATAAAGCAGATTCCTCATAACAGGAGTCTCTGACATTATTACTGTAGGTGTACACAAAAGTACTTCCCTATGTGAGCCATTATTATAGGAGAAAAGTACTAATACCGTACTGGTTAGCACACATATAAGTACTGCATTAAAGGTATGAGTTACTTAGTAAAATTATGTAATTAGGAAGTGTACTTTACATGCAAATATTAAAAAGACAACGTACTCGCCATGTAGAGTTGCCCCTTTCAGAATATATCATATAATTGGATTATTATAATGTGGATGCATTTATGTGAGCTAGTTTTGATAGCGTTATATACTGCTGGGTAACTAAATGTATACGTTTGAAGTGTTGTTGAAGAACAGGATGAGTGAATTCATCAGTGGTGGAGAAATTATTCAAATGCTTTATTTACAAACTACTAATACCACACTGTAATAATGTAATACCTGTAAGTACAAGTAAACGTGAAAATATGTTACTTAGTATATAGTACAACACACTACTTGAGATGTAGTTTCTTGATGTGGTGCTATCAATTTTATAATATATATTTTTGTTTAAGGGAAACATTCTTTGTTTCCACCTTACATTTTGTGTTGCTTTTCTCAATTGTCCAGCACTGTAAATGTAATATATGTTTTTTAATGTTGGCTGGACAAAACACACATTGAAGACAGTTATTTGGGAAATTGTTAGAGTTTTTATTCTCATTAGATGCAGCGTTAAAGAAGTCGACCATCATCTCATCTCATCTTGTTGTTTCTCTGCAGGTGAACCATCCAACGACACACTGTCTGTTCATACAAGGTTTGCATTCTGACCTGCAGGCCAATGTAAGTCGTGTTGAGTGACTGCGTGTGAAAGAGGTATTGAAGCTCAGTTAATATCATTTTTTACCTCTCGAGATCATTAAAGAAATGGGCTTTTAAGGGCTGATTAAATGTCAAGAATACATTTTTGTGCTGCCTGCAACAACTATTCATAAGTTTTGATTCCTGGGTAGGACACATGAGAGCTTATTACAACATCAACAACAACAACAACGGGGGAATTCTTACTTCATATTGGATGGCAGCACAAAAATATATTCTTGACTCGGCTTGCATGGAGGATGCTGGGATAACATCTTCACTCATGAGGGCTTTTCTCTGGTGACCTCAGGTACTTGGGGGTTAGCTGCAGCTTGTAGGTATGTGGGGCAAGCAGATTTTGCATGAATGATATTCTTGAATGTCTAATTCAAATTTCTCATCAGTTTGGGAAAGGTTTTTATCTTCTGGCCTTTTCCTTCTTACATGTTTATTCTTTCTTTGCTTTCCTGGTTCAGGGTAATGATTTGAATCGATGAAAATGTATATCTAGGGCTGAAATGATTATTTTATTGACAAAAACATACAATACATTTTCTAGCAAGTTCCTGCCTCCGGGTACTTTTTTCAAGGATTTCCTGCTTTTTCTATGTCTTATAAGATTGTAAATTGAGTATGTTTCACTTTTTGACTTTAAGTTGGCAAAGCAAGGCATCACCTTAAAATGAGGCTTTGAAAACATTAACAGTTTTCTTGAATCACTTATTCATCTGGTCTATTAAGCATTGGAAAAGGATAACAAAAACTTATTTTCAATTTCAATTACCTAGAGCTCAAGATGATATCTTTAAATATCCCGTTTTTTTTAAAACCCAAAGATATAAGTGAACAATGTGATAAACAGAAAAAAAAGGCAACAAATCCTTTTATTTGAGTAGCTAAAAGCAGCTCATGTTTCTGCTTGAAAAAAGATAAATCAACTATAAAAATATTTGACAATAATGAAATAATGAGTTGTTGAGCAACTTATTATTTCAGCTTTAAAATAAGGATAGAAAGACCTGTTGGTCAAATTGAAACGCATTAAAACGTCTAAATGAATGTGTGTGTGCTCTCAGGGACCACTACCATCCTCATGTCCAATGGAGGAGGCTTTTATGGACGCACTGAGCGTGTCCGCCAGTCGCCGTACTACGACCAGGTGCCACTGGGCTCCTTACCACGAGCAGACTCCTACGATCCACTTCCGCTGAGAGAGCAGAGAGACACTCGCCTCGCTCAGAGCGCCGACCCCCTCCCTCCTCCGCCTCTCCCTGACCACCCCCCCGTGGGCCCAGAGTTAAATCCCAGCGGCAGTGAGGACAACGGAGACCCGGACGACCCCTCCTTAGATATCAAACCCGTCCACCGCTTCATCCCAGACTCCTGGAAGAACTTCTTCAGAGCAAGTGACCGCAGCAGTAAGCAGGCGTGGTCAATGCCTGACTCGTCATGTAACAACAACAACAGCACCAGTGACGGGGTGCGCTGCTCTCCTCCACAGTCCCCGGTCCCTGGGTCCTACCGAGATCCTTTTGGGGGCTCGGGAGGCAGCTACAACTCACGCAAGGAGCTTCTGGAACTACGGGATGGCAATGAGTCCTTGTCGGGGCGCACCCACCGCACAGGTCTGACCTACAGCGAGCGGGTGGAGGAGTACCATCAGCGCTACGACTACATGAAGTCCTGGTCAGGGCTGCTGAGGATTCTGGGATGTGTGGAGCTCCTGCTGGGGGCCGCTGTGTTCGCCTGCGTCTGCGCTTACATCCACAAAGACAACGAGTGGTTCAACATGTTTGGATACTCGTCTCCTGGAGCAGCGTACGGAGGAGGAGGGTTATATGGCGGAGGCACAGGGGGGTCCTACTACTCGGGCCCCAAGACCCCCTTTGTGTTGGTGGTGGCAGGGCTGGCCTGGCTGGTGACTGTGATCATGTTGGTGCTGGGGATGACCATGTACTACCGCACCATCCTGCTGGACTCCAACTGGTGGCCTCTGACCGAGTTCACCATCAACCTGGCGCTGGCTTTGCTTTACATGGCTGCAGGTCGGCAACAGCTCATATTACAAATGGTTTTTCACCTTGATGTATCCATACAGATAGTTTTAATATTACCGTTGCTTTTGTATGCATTTCAGTCACTTGTCAGGGACCATGTTCAATATTTAAAAAATACGATTGCCACTTGACATAGTGTACCAGACATCAAAAAAGATAGATTGTTGGTTAGAGTTGGTTACCTTTTTAGAAGACTTAAAATGTGTTTTAAGGATCATAGCAATTCATAAGATTGCTTTTACTAGTATTTGGCATGTTTCTTAATGGGAAATTGAGTTTTTTTTAAGGATAACTACAGCTTTTAAAATATAATGATTTGTCAAAAGTTCTAATGATTTGTCAAAAGTTCTAATTATTTCTAATTCTAAGTTCTAATTGAACTATTTTTGCAATTCAATTATGTGTACACATTAATGCATCTGTAATATATTTCCAATAATGTAATATAGTCTATTGTAGTATAACAATAATGTTAAATATGTTCTTTTTTTAGATATAGCATCAGAAATCTTGAAGACAGTTATCTTAAAATTGCTAGATACCACTTGGAAAGCAAGACATTTTACTTTCATGCATGGACTGCCTCTTCATAGCATGTTTGCTTTCTGTTTACCAGCCATTGTCTATGTTCGAGACACGACTCGCGGAGGGCTTTGCTCCTTGCCGATCTTCAACAATGGCATCAACGGGGCGTTCTGCAGAACAGAGGCAGGCCAGACGGCAGCCATTATCTTCCTGTTTGTCACCCTGATTGTTTATCTGATCGGAGCCATGGTGTGTCTCAAGCTGTGGAGACATGAAGCTGCACGCAGATACCGGGAGAAATACGGCGAGGAGGAGGTGAGAGCTATGACACTTTAATTATTTATTCAGTTTGAAGGGTTGGGACATGGGTTTCGTCTGACAGTTAATGATTAATGCAACACTATCTACCATTCACTATATTGAGTTAACAGACAGGCTGCAAACATGTTCTCACACACACACACACACACACACACACACACACACACACACACACACACACACACACACACACACACACGTGCACACTGCATTACAACAACACACCATATCATTTGCATACAGGACTACAGCTGTGGAGGAAGGAGTAGGCGGAGTCAGTGAGTCCTACCTGTTTATTGGAGGGCAAAACACTGCACACAGTCACACACACATTCTGATTCAACAACAATAGGTTTGAGATCCACATAAAACTCTTCTTTTGGGTTACTTGTTATTTGTTGTGTTTTGATGTGTTAAAAGAATATCTATTTGATTTATTGCGGAAAGTAAGATGAGAAGATTGATATCTCTCCTGTGTCACTAAAATACTTTAGCCAGGACATTGCTAGCTAAACCTAGCTAGACTGAATTAAGGGGTAAAAGCTTACCTTGCTCTATCTTCTAAAAGTAAAACAATCTGTCAATTGAAGCTCACTGCTCTTGGCCAGGCAACAGTCCACCACATACCCTCTTGTAAAACCACAGGAGGATGTTTTTAAATGTTGTTGTCTTCCAAATATACAAACAATAACATGTGTATCAATGAGCTTTAAGGACGTTGTAGGGTGGACAGAGCCAGGCTAGGTGTTGTCCCTGCTTTATACTTAGCGTCTTCTGACTATAGCTTCCTATGTGGCGGACGAGAGAGATATCTTATTTTTTATCAAGCTCTGCAAGAAAGCAACACAAAGTGTATTTCCCCAAATGTCTCTACTATCCCTTTAAATGGTAAGACATCATTAAAAGCCTAATGTTAACTGGATTCTATTTTTGTATGTTTTACACACAGATGCGTCCCTCGGACATAAGAGCTACACACTCATTGGTAAGCCTCCTGTAATTTGTTTTATTGTAAAGAAACATACTCACGTTTGTGTTTATTTAAACGTGAAAGTTGCTCCTCTTTTAATTCAATCTTTACAATCCTTTTGTCATAGCTGTGTTTGTCCTGTTTTGTCTCTGCAGATGGTTCCAGATTCAGCTCCCATTCCCAAAGCTCCAGAGCAGGTGCGAGGCTCCTCAGTGGTTCCCATCCACGCCGCTCCTAAAGCCATCCCACCTCACATTCTGCAGGGAGCTATACCATCAGGACACATCCCAAAACCTGTCATCGTGCCTGACTACATCGGGTAAGCTCTGCTCAAAATAAAAGCAAGACAAGTAGGTGCAATATGTGGGTTGCTATGTTGGTTAAATAGCAACTGTATGTCCGGCTTTGCCTAACATACATACAGTTTACCAACGTTAATAAAGAGTTGTTCTCTTCTTCCGTCCTGCAGTAAGTACCCGACGATCCGCTCAGAGGAGGAGAAGGACCAGTACCGAGCCGTGTTCAATGACCAGTACGCAGAGTACAAGGAGCTCCACGCCGAGGTGCAGGTCACCACCAAGAAGTTTGACGAGATGGACGCCATGATGCGCAGTCTGCCCCAGAACCCTTCCACCCAGATGGTGAGTGTTTACTCACTCAGAATACAATCGTGTTTTTCACTCAATAGTCAATCAGAACTCCTTTATCAGATTCTATCTGTACTCTATCTTCCAAAATGTAGATGCCATTTTTTTTAATCGCATGGGACTGTTTGTGCATTTATTCTATCTGCAGTCATGTATTGTCTTCAGTTTTTTGGTCTTTTTGTTTTCAGATAGAAATGCTATTTAGAGGTACATTTTCCAATGAATTTAACAAATCATAAAGACTTTAGAGATGCTGATCACACATTGTTTTACAAAGTAAAGTGCACACTAGACACTTTATTTTGTCAAAAATCAAAGCTAAGATACAGTTTCCTTTAGTTATTTTTTTTGTAAAATATGTTTTACTCTTATATCAGAAGATGCGTTCCTTGTTTTATACAGTGTATTTTTATTTCAACATTTTACATTCTGCAGAAAGTTTCAAACAAACCACACTGCCCAGAAATGATCTCAAAAAGGTTTCTGAGTTCGGAAACCCTTAAGTGTAGATCATTTTTAACAATGTCTTTGCAAACACTGGAAATCGGCCAACAAATACACATTTGATTGATCTTGAGGATTTTTAATCTCACCCAGTTCTCATGTGTGCTCCTGGTAGCCATGCCTTAACAAATGACACACACACTTAGTGCATCATCACACTGGACCTACTTTGCATGGATGAACACAAGTTAACATGAACCCTGCTGGACTGATACCATCAGGGTTTGGTATTATGACAGTGCTGGGAAAACCATTTCTGTCAGAGAATGATTGTGTGTCTGGAATATGCACCCAGTCTTTTTGTTGTTAAAATGTGCCTCATTTCCCCCTCTCATAACTTCCTCTGTTTGCACTTCCTGTTCCTGCTGTACTTCCCCTCCACCCTAACATTCCTTCTCTGCACCATCCACAAGCACCTAGTTGTATTACCTAACTGTACTACTTCATGTATTTCAATCTTTATGGATGACCTTTAATTGAATTCAGTCTCTTGTCTCTACTTGCAGGAGGTTGATCGCATTAACAGAATCCTTCAGGATTACCAGAAGAAGAAAAATGTGAGCCGATTCTCTTTTTTCGCTGTTTTGTATACAGTGTTGTTCTGCTGCCCGTGTTGATATGTTCTTAATAGATACTTAAATCGCTCAAAACACAAGTATGTATTTAGATTATTTTTTTAGATCTCAGTAATTTCTTAAAACAGCTGTTCACTTTAGTTTTTTATCAGACAGAACTAGGTGCATGTTTCGGCACTGCTTTCACTCATGGATTAATCCACATTTGGTGCTTTTGTGAGTTGTGTGGCAGCAGGACATTATATGTGATCCGCTCTATCGAAATCAGTCGGAAGTCGCAACGGCTCATTTCAAAATAAACGTGGATTTGCGTAAACAACTAGTTTTTCGGGGTTCGGGTGTTTTGTTTGATTTTTAAATAAACAAAGTCTTAGCTTTCAGAATATGAAACTTTTATTTCCAAAATCAAACGATAAATTCATACCAGCTGAAATTATGCATATAAGGCATATAGTAATCATAGATAACACGGCAGGGTCCATTACAGTTTGTTTTCATCTGATTTCAATTAAACAAAGTCTTGACTTTCAGAATATTAAACTTGTTTCAGCAAATTCAGATGATAAATACAACTTTGAAGCTTGTAACGGCATAATTACAAGCGGAGAACGGAGTAACTTAATGTCACAGCAGGCATAACAACAGCCGGTGTTTCTCGTGAGTGTTTTCCCCGGGAAACAAACACAATACACACAAACGCAAAAATACACACACACACACACACACACACACACACACACACACACACACACACACATTCGCGAGCTTGCCCCAGACCAGTAATCCAAACAAAAATATTATTTTGATCATTTGCTCCGCTAATAATCAATCAGATCTATGGATTCCAGAGAAGAGGAAACTTTGAAGGCCTTTTTCTTAAAATGATGACTCGTGACAGTCATTATATAATGTGACATATTTTGCTTAATATTTGGAGTACAAAAACAATCCTGATATCATTAGAAAGCTAGGAATCTCCTCTTTCCAGCAGTGTATACAACTCAAAATGTGTCTTCGGATCAATGCTACTGATTTCGATAGAGCAGGACACATATGCAGAGTTAAGTCAAATGTAATGACAGTGTGTGTTCATAGGAATACAGGAACATGTCACCCAGTTGGACAGTGTGGCTCATTTATGTTTTTTTTAATCAATGGAACTGAGGAAAATATATAGCAGATTGTGGTGCACACACAATACTTGTTAGTAGATATTTATTCAGTGTTGGTTTCCATCTTTTCATTTGATTTGTTGACGGGGAGAAAAAACTCATTCATTATAATAGTTAACAAACGGCCCTTGAACAGCTGAATTATACAGTAAAAAGTGTGTATCTCAAACTTACATTTTGTATTCTCATCGGGGTTTCTTCTTTATCAAATCAGGACCCGACTTTCCTCGAGAAGAAGGAGCGCTGTGAGTACCTGAAGAGCAAACTGTCGCACATCAAACAGAAGATCCAAGAATACGATAAGGTGATGGAGTGGAACGACGGATACAGCTAAACCTCTTGCAAATATCTGTACCCGGGCACACCTCTGAACACTAATACAGAACTAATGCTGACAGCTGGGCTACTGGTGGGGAAAGTGACATTTTAACTGGAGAGCGAACATGACGCATGTACATCTGTACAGCTGTTTTCATCTATCAGCAGCTTTGACTGACTGTGTTCATTAAGAAGTAGAACCAAATGTGACAGTTTTATATTTAAAGACATGTCTTGACATTTTGGGAAACATGTTTGATCGCTTTCTGGTGTGGAGTTAGATGAGGAAATAGAAATAGCTCTAATATTTGTGAGGTAACTATAAATACACATCAAGAAGCCAGATCAGCAAAAAGCTTGTAAGTAACAAAAATAAAACAAAGTCAGCCTATGAACACCTTCATTTCACTAATGTACATGTTATTTTTTATTCCAGTGTAAAATGGAGTTATGTGCGGGACTATTTTCTTAGAAATAGAGGCTAAGCACATAAATAAAACAGATATGGATGATATTTTTACTCATAATTTTACAAATCAAACAAACAAGATATAAAAAGTTAATTCAAGGCTTTGAAAGTGCTGGTTGGTGGGTTTCGGTTCCTTTCCGCTAAGCTATCTGTGACTGGCTATAGTTTTATGTTAAAATGATAAGACTCCTAAGTCTTTGCCTGAAAGCGAATAAGCATGTTTGCCAAACATGTAAAACTATTCCTTTATTTTAAATGGTTTGAATATGCAAATAACTGGATATGAATATACAAGATATTTATGTTTAATACTGTGATTATGATAACACTGGTATCCCTAGTGAATGTTTGCGTTTAATTAGTGGGAGATGGAAGAAGCAAGGGAAAGTTCACATGATTATCTTTCTATTAGTCCACTTGTTTGCCTGTTTACATTAATTTCACAACTTTAAAGCCTGAAATGAAAACCACTGCTTATCCGGACATATACCATCTAGCTGCTTTATGTAAAGGATTGTTTTAATTGCACACTGTTTTATTTTTTTAACGCGTATCTGTTTTTCTAAATCTGGAAATATCCATGTCTGATAGTATAATTTAAAATGTTGTTTGTTCTGTGTGTTGTAAAATTATGTTCTACCATTTCACTGATTAAACATTTTGTACTTTATAGCCACGTAGCTCCCTGAATATCTTCATTTTATCCTCTTTATACTGTACACATGTGACCTCTTGATTCAGTGAGAATATTATCATGGGTCTGTGTTTGCCTAATGTTATTAAGAGAAATTGTAAATATGTTGCTGTAAATGTCCATATTCTTTCATAATTTAAAGTGATCATTTTGTGCTTTTGGTCGCAAGAATACAATTTTGCTTCTCTACTGACGGTCTGTGGGGTTTTTTGTTTGATCAGCTGGCAGCTACAGTTCATTTTTTATTGTAAAAAGGAACAAATAAAAAACAGTGCCCAATTAGAATAAGCTGAATGAAGTTATGAAACTACAGAGATGAAATAGGTCAATTAGTTTTGTTCTAGTCGTTTTAGATTTTTTAAAATCAAATCAATGTGACATTCACTGAGTCATTACTTGAATATTGAATTAATTGAGAAAACTGCCATCTTAATACTTCAATAATAAAAAAATTGTGTGTGTATACTTGCACCTGGGTAAAAAATAGCTACACCGCAGGCATTTGGCTATCTGTTGTAGCAGTAATTATTCAATAATATCTCAATGGCGTTTATTTAAAAATGTAAACATCAATTATTATTATTATTTTATCTCCTTTATTTTTATAATAAATATGAAGAATAATCTGAGGGTTCAATAACGATGCATTATAGGCCCTTCTTAATCATAAGACTTTCATAAGTGTAAAATATTTGTAGGGTAGGCCTACTATATATTTACTTTTTTTGGGTCAATTTCTCTGGTTGTTTACCCAGTTAAATTTATTTGATGCTGCATTTTAACAACCAAAAAAATAGCCTACAATGTTGTGTTTGCACTGTTAGGTTTACTGAAGCCTTTCATAGTATTTTCCACAGGTATTTCTATGAAGACTAGGTGAGGACTTCCGGTGTTGCGGGCGGGGCTAAAATGACCGACAGCGGCTAGGTGTGGCCTGCATTGTTTTTAACAGCAGTCAGTTTCAGTTGAAACATTTCAGGTGGAGTATAGAGACAGGACGACAGGTGAGTGTGTGCACCTCAGTTTGTGAGATTAGCATCAGAGTCTACTTTAAATCTGTGATTATTTGCTAAATCCTTAATAATTGGACACCTGTTGCGACAAAAAACAGGTGTGTTGTTAGATACTTTAAATCACTTATCTCCTTAGCGCGGCACCTCGACTGTGTTGTCAAATGGATGTGTTGAATTGTCTTAAAAGTGCGTAAATACTGTGAATTTATCCGTGGGAAGTGGTTGAGTTTGTTGTCTAACAATTTATTTTGGATTTAACAAGAAATGTGGTACTTCAGTAGTTTATATTAACATGAATATATCCAAGGCCAGAGATGTTCCAGCCGCCGCCTAACCTGATATTAAAAATGGCCATTTAAAATAGATATGTTATAACATGAGACAGCCCTGATATTACTAATCGGTTTGTTAAACGACAGAATATGTTTTTACTATGGAATTTATCAAGCAAAAGGTGTCCCCAGTCCTAAATTATTTAATGTGAGAAATTACTGCCTTGTTTTGGCCTTCTCTTAGTGAATGTAGTCCCTATTTTATAGTAGACTCGTCTTGATATGTTATGGTCTTCAATAACCTCTGGGTCATTTTTATAATTTATTTAAAAATGTTCAGGCCTAATGATCATTCAAAAAAGGAATCAATTGTTGCAGCTCTATTTTAAATAAGTTTTGTTAAATGATGGCCTAACAACATAAATATTCTTTCAGATTATTTTTAACCAGCGGATCCAGCAGTGATGTCCTCGAGGCCGAATGGGAGTCCACCTCCCTACGAATCAGATACTGGATAGTGAGTCTCTTTCAATGAATATAGCCTACAGTAAACCTTACGGTTGTTGAATATTTTAGATTTATTTAAATGCTTTGAAATGTTCACCTAGATAAAGCTTAATACAGACTGTTTATGGATACCCTATGGAAGCAAAGAAAGGCCACAATAATTTGAGTTTGGTTGAAATGTTGGAAAATGTTACTGAATTCTTTATGTTTCATGCAGAATAAAAAATATGTTTGCTTTGAAAATTAAACTAGGGGTGTCTAGGTGGCAATTTGAATATTCCTATTTCTGAAAAACACTTTTATTTAATTATGGGTTCACAGATTCAAAGCAACTATATAAGTGTTGGGTTTTCAGTCGGTCATCTAAGTTTGAAAAAAATCATTTAAAATTCCTATTCCCTATTTGACATTTTGGATTAAAGCAATTGATTGTTTTTAACTTTTAGATGTATAAATAACCAATTTGACTATTTGAACCTGTAACTGACATGAAGAAAACCTCTGAAATCAAGATTTTAAAAATCACACAAATTCTTAGTCACAAATGTAAAACCTCATAAATTCAGCCTTACGGTTTTACAAAAAAATATTTCAGGGGTGTTTCAATTCTACATATTCCGCTGATTTCTTTGTTACTGTCTTCTCAGTAATGTGCCCCCCCAACCAGCCTATTCCTACTACCCAGACGATGAGTTCCAGCATTTCTACCGCTGGACATCTCCACCAGGCGTCCTCAAAATCATGTCCATCATCTCCCTCGTGATGTGCGTGGCCATATTTGCCTGTGTTGCCTCCACGCTGGCCTGGGACAGTCAGGGAGCGATGAGTGGCATGGGAGGGTCCTACGGGGGAACTGGGGTTGGTGGGTATGGTGGCGGTGGGTATGGTGGCGGTGGGTATGGTGGCGGTGGGTATAGCAGCTTTGGAGGCGGTGGATATGGAGCTGGAAACAGCTATGGCTACGGTGGGCTCGGAGGAAACTACAATGACCCCCGCAAGGGCAAAGGGTTCATCATCGCCATGGCAGCCATCACCTTCATCGCCTGCCTGGCCATCTTCATCATCGTAATTTCTCACCAGACCCTATCAACAAGCAGGAGGTTCTACCTAGCAGTCGTGATCATCAGCGCTATCTTAGCACTGCTAATGCTAATAGCAGCTATAGTGTACCTGGTGGCAGTGAACCCCGCCTCTCAGTCCTCGGGATCGTCCTTCGGCAGCCAGATCGCTGCACTATGTGCTCCGTACAAACAAACACAGCCCACTGGAGTGTTTGTCAATCAGTATCTGTACCACTACTGCGTGGTAGAGCCACAAGAGGTGAACACACACTTGAATTTGTTTAAGTCTTTAAAGGGGGATTTGTTGTAGGGTGTGGCCATGTATCAATGTTAAATTTGATATGGTGATATCAGACTAGATTTCGTTTAGATTTTTGATATCGTAATATGGTAAAATTGTAAGTTTTCCCAATTTTAATGGATGCACCGAAGTAAAGTGTTGTCATTTTCAAATTTGTATTAATTCTATTTACCCACTTAAATAAATATAACTACTTATAATCCAATTACTGTTGTTTATTTATCAAACATCTCCTTGGGTAAACATTAACCCTAAACATTTTTCACAATATCGATTTTGAGGTATTTGGTCAAAAATATTTAGATTCTTTGGATATAATCCGTATGGTCCAGCCCTTATTTGTTGTGTTTGTAACTCAGTTTCTTTCTCCTCTCAGGCCATCGCGGTAGTGTTCGGCTTCCTGGTCGCCATCGCTCTCATCATCATGCTCGTCTTCGCTCTAAAGACTCGCAAGAAAATCCAAAACCACGGCAAGAACAACATCCTATGGAAGAGGGTGAAGGTTATCGAGGAGATGGAGCCACCTCAAGATGTAGAGGCATGGGTGAGTTAATTGTTCAAAAACTAGTGTACATGCACATCCAACCCTAATCAAACAGGTGTTGAGCTGAAGGGGAGCACACAATGATGTCAAATAAATAGCTTGCACACACAGCATGGGAGCCCTACAGTGTTCAAGCTGTTTAAGCCATTTGTTTTGAGTTAATTATTCAACCTGACTGTTGGGGAATAATTTGCTTAGGTATTCAGCCTTTGACACAGTTAATAATTTGCCCTTTCACTGTCTCTTTTCCCATGGCATAAGTCTAAGGCCTTGGGTATTGCTGATATCTCTCTTAAGGAGGGGCAGCTGGGTGCATTGTTGTTGCCAGCTTATGACCAAGCACAAGCTGACATGAGATAGTTTATTGTTCAGGGACATCAAGATGCCCTTCTTTTCTGGGACGTAGGTTCCCTGGCGCACATTATTTTCTATGGACGACAGCTCTAGTTAGATTTAGGGTCCATATTTGTCTCGCTGATAAAGAATGTTGATTATTACACTCCGAACTACTTAAAACCTCAAACTACAGAAGAGTTCTTCAGAATTGATTTGGCATCTCTATCCATCTCTGCCCATGACATGTCTTGCGAATTCTCCGGCCGAAGCTCCAAATAAACCGTCAGTGTTTGCCATCAAAGCTCCAGCTCTGGGGCCTCATGTATAACGCCGTGCGTAGGATTGACGTGGGAAGGTTGCTTACGTAGTAGAAATCCGAAAAATAAGCCCCTTTCCGATTCACCAAACATTGCGTACCTGCGAGGAAAGTGCGTATGGCACTTCCTACGTCGGTTTCCCTTTTTATAAATCACAACCGACTTGAAATGCGGTGCAGCTTTTGCGGGCTTCACGTAACGCCCATATTTGCCTATAAATAGTCAAAGAAACGCCCTTTCTTTCATTCATTCATTTTGACTGACTGCATGGAGAAGATCGCAGGAAATGACGACAGAACAGCTAAAAAAGAAATCTCACACCGTGTCAGATTTTGGTTATTTTTGGGAGGTCGAGATAAATCATATTGTTTGGTGGATGCAGTTTGAACCAGAGTAGCAGCATGGAGGTCGGATCGTCACCAAAATAAATAAATAAGTGGTCCGAAAAAGGTTAATGACAAAAAAAATACACATAGCCTTCCTCAGGCAGTGTGTTTGTACCGGGGACAGGAGACCCCCCCCCTTGATGAGAAACTGTAAGAAATGATCGGGGAGTCACTCCGGAGTGGAGTCATGACGACTGGATCTGAATTATGTTTTTGTATTTGGTGGTTTGTGTCCCAGCTGTCGATCAGCTGTGCGCAGCGCACTGCAGCTTGTGCATCTCAACACCAAAAAACATTTCATAACATTAACACAACATATTCGAGGTGGTTTTAAATAACATATCCGTATTTATTTATTTCTCCCAGTTATGTTTTTGTGTGCACTGAGGAGTCGCAAAGAGGCGTTTGTTAAATCATTTTAAGATTGGCTTTAATCAATGTTGGAAAATGAATTCTTCATATATGATAAATGAGAGGTAACATTTTATTTATGGTATTATTTCCACATATTTCTCTCCATTTTTCCTTCTGACAATGGTGTCGCAGTTTCTCGTCTCTCCCGTTGTGCGTACGCATGGGTTAGAGTTTACGTGGAGGACCGCACGTTTTCCTGTCAAGTTAGTATCTTATAAATCGCAAACATTGCGTAGAAACTGCCGTACGCCATTTTTTTTGAGCGTATACCGCTTTATAAATGAGGCCCCTGGTCCTGTTTCCAATTGCTTCAGAAGAGCTGAAAACTATAAGTCAGTACAGTCGATAGACAATTTAACGGAAACAACTTCAATCATTGTTTGTGCCGTATTTACAGCAAAAATAGTAATAAAACATGATGAACATACTATGCCTCCAGTTGCTCCAATAAGAGGATTCGCTGCTTTTAGTGTTGTATATGCTTTTTGTTATTTTAGCTGAATGTTTTTTGGGTTTGATTGTTGGTTGGATGAAAACAAAACATTTGAAGACATTACCTTTTTTAAAACTGATGTGGGCAATTTCAAGGACTAAAAAAAGTGTTTTTCAATTGTATTTAATATTCTAGTTGTTTTCTCGACCAATAAAATAAACTGTAAAATCGTTACGTGTGTAACGTATGAAATATTTGGCATTTTGCTTTATTATTTAAATGAACGGTAAAGGGATAAAACAATTGGTCGATTAATTGATTAGTTGCTTGACAGAAAATTAATTGGCCACTTTTTTTAAATTGAATAATCAAACTGTGATGTTTCAATGTTATTCTCAATCACCCATGACGGTAACCTGTTTAGTGTTTTGGATAAATCAAGACAAGGAGTCCCATCTCATTCCCATTTTCAGTGTTGTTGTTTTTTTAAGACAAAGAAATGAAAAAGATAAATCCACTATTACAAAAACTGCAGGCCTAAAAAGTTAAGTAATTATAGAACAAGTTCATTTAATTGTTAATTGATTGACTCGACCAGCTCTTAAAAATGTTTGAAGTTAAAATCAGAAGAAGCTATCGTGGCAGATCTTTTAGGCCTGTCTTTAAATTGTCTTTCTGATGAAGCAGCAGTTGAGTGTAACAGCCAAAGCAGTAAAACCAGTTTAGTGGCAGTCACCTGTTGCTCAGCGGGGGAGGGGAACTGCTCCTGTTTTCAAGGTGTGGTGTTTACACTGGATGAGTGTTTCAATGTTACACAGGCATGTCCCTATGGTAGGAAGAACTCGCAGCAATAAAAACCTGGACTTTTTATTGCCTATTTCTTCAAATATTATTTACATTTCACGGTGAATCATTCTTTCTGAAGTTATTTTAGAAGTGTTTGGCAACAGCTGTCACATCTGAACTACTCCAGTGTACCAATGAGTAGGTGAGTCATTTTTGTAATGATGACATTCAGTGCAGTGAAGTCCTGAGCTCACTGCAGAGCAATGAAGAGGAAGAACAGGTCGGACTGGTCCTCTTAAACCTCAAATCCCACCAGTTTGCAGAGACATAACACCGGTAACATGATACTGGGAGCTAGAGGTATTTACCTTTAGTGTACTTAGTGGAAACTCATGTGAAAAGTGCTGAGGCGACCTGCAGAACATGCAGGTGTTGTTTTGGAGGTGTGCAGCAGGGTGAAGCTCCCATGTCTCACATTTTCAGAGGACAAGTCCATGCAGGTGGATCATACCAGAGTTGGCAGAGATCCAGTCTTTCTGTTCAAGGAAACCGCCCGTAATTGTATCATGGTTGAAAGCACTGTTTACTGCACACTGTAGTGTAGATCATTTGGGTAAAGCTATATTTTTAACAACAAATCTTGCAAAAACACGCCTTTTTGTGATGATTTTCTTAGTCCAAGCTCAAGTCTAATGTCTTCTTTTGTCCGACCAAAACCCCCAAATAGTCAGTTTGATATCATACAGTATATTAAGGAAGCATCAAGCTGTCCCGTTTGTGTAGCACAACATTTATGCTTAAAAGATCATTTAAACGATTATTGGATTTGTCAAAATAGGCATTTAGACATCTTTTTTTTAAATATTATTTTGCTAATATGTTTTTTTCCTCACCTAGGTGAACAATGTGTCTGGAAGCCCAGGAGTGCTCCCAATGTCAGACTACCCCGAGAAGCTGAGAGGCTCCAGGAGTCACCTGGATGACGAGAGCACCAACTATGACAAACCCCCCTACATCTACACCCCTCAGTGAGTATGATAAGGAGGAGGACGTGTGTGATGTTGCACGTAAAAACACTCTGTGCCCTAATGACATTTTAAATGGTTTAAAAAGTAACTGGTAGAGTGAGATTAATTGTAGGTGGAGAAAGCAAGTTACCCAGGTGTAACCAAAATCGTGGATGTTGCAGTTACACAGTGTGAGTTTTCACCAAAAAACCACAGCGTTTGAGCACTCATGCTGCAAACTTTGAATATCCTTTGAATATCCTTTGAATATCCTGAATCCTCAACAATGTGTTAAAAGTTCAACTTTGTCCTTGAATGCAACACAGAAAAGTTGCTCGGAGCTGGATGAAATTTTAACCTAAATTGGACTGAAACAAGACCACTAAAGTGATAAAGCCGTGTAATATTATTAGCATCTTGATGAACATTTAATTGTATCCTTGTTATTCATATTAGAGCCGCATTTTCTTTTTCAGCTTTTATGTTGAACTTGTGTATTTTACATTTTATCAACATGTTCATCAACTTTATCATTGCTTTTGGATCATTGTTACAATAAGAAAATAGATTGTAGTCACTGAGATTCTAATAATAACCAAAAATTGAAATAATTTGCTCTATCTTTTATTCTTTTCTGTTAATACTGTATGTCATCAAGTATAAACATATAGTATTTTAATATTATCAGTATATAGGACATGAGATTGGGCACAGCTTTTAGAACAGTTTTCAGGTGTCTGCTGTCATAAAAAACTTGCTGGAACTTGTTATTCCGCAAAAATACTTTAAGGAAAGTCAGGACATACAACACAGATGTCAGTGTCTCCCAATATGAGCTTTTTTTAATTAAATAAAAACATTGCCAGTTTCGGCATGAATTACATCACACTGAAACTACGTCAAATACTTTTGTGCTGATCAGGGAACGTGAAGTATGAATAAGAGAAACAGGAAGTCATTGTTGACATATTTACTCATTCAAGATGAACTGATAGATCATTATGCTATGTTGTACTTCCTCCTGCAGCATTGAAAGGTGACTAAACAGTAGAAAGATTAAAACATTTGAACTAATGATCATACTTAGAGCAGTTTATTGGATTACAGATGTTATTTTGCCGGGTAAACCATCTCCACCTTTAACGTGAATTGCAGGTTTTTTTGTATTTAACCAGATGAAAGCATTTACAATGTTGACCTGGCCAAGAAGGCAGCAACGTTACACATTATTACACAGGTGTAAGGTGAAAAGCATATGCTCTGTCATTTTTATATATACAATTCTGTATACTTACTCTAACAATATGAATACTCTTCCTTGTTCCACAGGCCTGCAGAAGAGAACATGCCTCTGCAAAATGGAGCTCCCTACAGCAGTGTCTCAGAGGTGGCCAGCTCTCGTGGAAAGCCCAAAAAGAGACGAGCAGGGCGGCCGCGCCGGGCCGACGGACAGGAGTACGAAACGGACTACAACTCTTCCGGAGACGAGCTGGACGACAACGACTTCGACAGGTAGGAAGAAACTAAAGACCCACCTCTCTCCCCTCTAAAGTTTAAAGTCTTAAGTAAAGGAAGTGTAATTGACAATGTCTAATTGAATTACAAAAATATGCAGAATGTCTTTTAAACATGTAACATATTATTTAATACCATTCATGTGCATTAACACAGTTTGGCAGCATTTTAATGTCAGTTAAATTCAGCTCCACATAAATAAACTATGTGAAATGATGATTGTGTTTGCACTCCAAAAAATAGGAATTAGTTATTGCAAGTCTTTTTTCACCAAATAAAATAAAATCAAGATTAGTGGTTTTCTGACGGAAAATAATATGTTGAATAACAAGTGGGAGTATAGCAACATCGTCCTCGCAGTATTTTCACCTACCTTTTCCAACTGATACTGTAGTCAGCTAAGTTTCCTTTTTGTTTTTGTTGACTTGTTTTGTTGTTCTTCTCTAACTGAAGTGTTCCCTCTCTTATTTTCTGCTTTAGTGAATACCCTCCCATAAGAAACGAGGTGGAGCGCAATGACTATAAACGTGATTTTGATCGCGAACACCAGGAGTACAAAGACCTGCAGGCGGAGCTGGACGCCCTCAATAAGGGTCTGTCAGACCTCGACAGAGAGCTGGACGACCTGCAGGAGGGCAGCCCACAGTTCCTGGTGAGACTTAGTTTAAATTAACAGTTTAATATTGATTTATTGACTGCCTTATTGAATATAACCAATATTTCTGTTTTCATTTCAATTATGTTGAAGGATATTCCCAATTTGAAAACGAGATGTATCTGTGCAAAGACCCAGCAGTAACTGACAGCATGAGCTCAGAAATGTAGTTTGCTTTAAAATTCATAGCAGTGAAGCTGCGTAGTCAAAAATGTGTGTGCCATTAAAGGAAGCTTTTACAGAAAATGTGCACCAACGATGCCGTTTCAGTGTCTTTTAACACCTCATTGTGATTTTGTGATTTCCCTTTGGAGAAGACCAAAAACAGAGCTAACAGATATGAATTATTGGAGTTATAAAGGCTAATGTTAAGAAGATACTGTTAGCTAACAAGTTCAACCTTGTAATTTATACGGTTACAATATTTCAGTTGCGTGTTTACTTTCAACCGACAAGTGGCTTTTAGTTTAAGACGGATAAAGTAATGAAGATAAAGAAAGACTGTGTTAGAGAAATCGTGACATTTTGAAATGTGATACATTGTTGATTCACTCTTTAACAGGATGCTTTGGATGAGTACAACAGGATAAAGAACACTAAGAAGGTATGTGTTATTGTTGTTGATTTACAGTACAAACAGAACCAGAATACAGATTTATCATGGTCATAATAGCTTCTGCTTTTTACAATTGATGAAGCTTTTATATAAAACTCGTACTCATTATGTCTCGTCTTCTTTCTCCAATCATATCTGCAGTCTCCAGACTACCTGGTGAAGAAGCGCAGGTGTAAATATCTGAAGTCCAAACTGAGCCACATCAAGAAGATGGTCAGTGATTTTGACCGCAGAGCCTGAACAACTACTTGAGGATCTTACGGGTGAAATGTTTGAGGATTTCAGACAACAGAGGAGGAGCTACACTGATGTCGAACACAACAGTGTCTGAGCTGTTAGCTGGTGAAACATTGCAAAGGTTGTTTTCTACTTTTGAGACACAGAAAACGAAGATTCCCTGTTGTGTTATGATACTGTTTGTATTACGAGTATCACCTGCTATAGATACTGTTATATGTATTTATTTTGCCTCATGTTATGTGAAATCATCTATAAGAGGAGGTTAAGCTACTACATAGTGGAGGGAACACAAAACAAATCGGTTTGTTTTTAAATTGCTCTTTTTATGTTGATTTATTATGAGATTCCTTTTCAAGAGCCTTTTTATTCTCATTTCTTGCGATATCGATGTAAATATGTGGGAAACGCTGAGATTTGTAATGATTTTAGCAATGTGTGTTACGGTGAGTTATGGTAGAAAAAACAGACACTTTTAAATGCATGTTTAATGCATATTGATGTACTTTTTAAATGATTCGATGACTCTTTTTTTATTATAATAAATACATTTTATTGAACTTTTCTTATGCTGTATTTTTACACAATGGCTTCTCAGACATTTTTAAGACTACAAGCTATTTTCGAAGAACATGCTAAGGATTTATGGGAAACGTGTTAAGAACCAATCTCAACTTGAGTTTGGGTTAAATAAATAAATAATGCTCCCATCAACCCTTACCCTAATGTTAAAAGTATAGCTTGTAGGGACAAAACCACAGAGAATTACCACCTGACTATGAAGTTCCCTTCAGCCCTTTGCATCTTTTTAAGCTTCTTTTAGCATTGTTTTGATTTTGAACCTGCATATTCTGCTCAGCAACCCTGTTTTCCGGGCAAAGAAAGTTGTGATAAACATATTATACACAACCTGTCCAGCACAAACAGAAGACAGACACTGTTATTAATTAGCTGGTGAACATAGTGGAACATTTATCAACTAAAGAGACACATATTTCCCTATGGAGCTGGTGGAGACCAAAGCCAGGTCAGCTGAAAGGTGTGTACATATTGAATTGATCTCTCTAGTGTCGAAAAACACAACTTCAGATTAAAGCTCATGTGTTTAGCAAAGTCTGATGGATGTCTTAACTTCTTGCTAACATGCTAGCTTTAACAGCTTCATAAGGTGGCAATATATCAGATCCTATGTTTTTAGCTCGCTCTGCTGCCACCGAAGGCAAGCAACTCTTAACACGGCTTTATGGAAGTGTTACAAACACTGACGCCATATACACAGTGACGGCACGCTAAAGCAGAGGAAAGTACCTTAAGTTTGTGGCTTTACTCGATAAGGATGCTTTGTTTTCTCATATATCTTCTTTGGTTTCCTCATTGAATTACACCACAGAGACACTTATTCACATGACACCATATTTCACATTAAGACACAAACTGCTCTTCCCTCCTGGCTGAATTTCAGGCAGTGGTTTTGAACTGTTCGGTCTGCATCGAGTGTCTCCTCAGCAGCATCCTCCTGGTCATCTCCTTGGGATGGCCCGGTGGCGCTGAGGGAAGGAAACTCTTTAGGCCAGACTCTTTCTCACAGATTGCACCCCCAGCGCTGGAGCCGAGGTTATACACATTAAGGATGGGAGCCAGAGGGGGCAGAGATCTAGGCCTGGCTTGGGAGGTGTGGTCCAACAAGAAGGCCCCAGATCCTCTGCGCTCGTACCCAGACAACACCCTCCTGTTTGGGCCCAAACTCGATAGTGACTCCCTGGAGCCCATTGTGCCGGAGCAGTGTAAGGGAGCCAGCTTCTTGCCATCTAAAAGGTCTCTTGTTCTCTGCTGGGACTCCTCCGGCAGACAGTGGATGTCTCTAGCTAGCTGCGGGTCGGAGCTGTAGATGTCCTCCCCAAGCTTGCGCCTTTGGATAATGCTTTGAAGGCTTGAGGAGGCCATGCTGTGAAGTGGAGTGCTGAGGTTTTTGCCACCAGAGAAGGAGGAAGAGGAGGCGAGGGAATCTGTTCCAAGGTTTACAGAGTGGAGGTTAGGGTGGGAGGCAGAGTGGGAGGACTGGAGACCTGGTACGGATATATTTAGTCCCACATGTTTGTCACATTCATTCTTTCCTTCTACTCCTTTGTCCCTTGCCAATCGTTCTTCATACCATCTGAAGGTCTCTGCTGATGAATTTATGCTGTCCAGCTTGTGTATTCTGAAAGGCAAGTCCTCCGTTTGGTTGAGGTCTTTGCTGTTTTCTGTAGAAGAGGCGGGATGATGATGCTGGTGGAGCAGAGACGTTGGGATCTTTAGCCAGGGCTCAGAGTTCAACCTCATGAGGGGCTGCTGCAGGCCGTAGCCCGCCACGTGGCCCAGCCTTTGGAACCGAGAAGGGGAACCAGGATGGGAGCTTACGCCTTCTTTAAACGAGAAGACATTCTTAGGGGGACATAAGGAAGAGGAGGAATGACATTGGGGTGAGGTGATAAGCTGGATTTCAGACGGAGAAGCAGGAGCTGCTGATGCCGTTTTGTCCATCTGATCAAGAGGACCAACAGAAGGCGTGCTGAGGTACTGTTTGGCTTGTGAGTTCCCACATGGGAAATGATCAGTGGTTATGATGATCACCTCCTTCCCCTTGGCTTTGCATGTGTCCAGCAGTACCTTCAAAACCTTTAAGTCTCCAGCCATGACTGTGTACACCAGCGCTGACGTCCCGGACTGGTCCTCCAGGCTGATGTCCGCTCCACTAGCCAGCAGCAGAGACACCACCTCGGGGCCGGCCTGCTCCCGGCAGGCGTGCATGAGCGCAGAGCGACCCTCCTTGTCCTGGATGTTGGGGTCCGCTCCTTTCTCCAGGAGGAACTGGAGCAGCTTGACCCGGCTGGCGCTCTGGGCGTCAGTATGCTGGGTCCTGCAGGCCACCATAAGGGGGGTCTGGCCCTGGCTGTCGCTCTCGTTGATGTAAGCCCCCCCCTCCAGGAGCAGCCGGGTGAGACGCAGGCGACGGAGGAACACCGCTCTTAACAAGGGGTTTCCTGAATCCAGCGTCACCGCAGGATTACTGCCTTCTGCCTCCATCCCTCTGGGTCCAAGCTGCTGGCTTTCAGAGATGTAGTAGGATGGGTTTCTGTGGAAAACAAAAACTACTTTTAGGAAATTATGCTAAAATGTAAAGCTATTTTCTTTCACAAGCCACGGATAAACTTTTAATTCCCAAGTTGTGACTTTGGGATCATGCATTCAGGTCTCACACATTACACAACGGCAAAATCCCTCTTTTATTTAGTTTGTTTATCATTCAGTGTTTTCTGCCGGTTCTCATCTTTGATCCTCTTTACTTGCATGTGAAAGGCTTTGGAAAAGCTGAACATTTACAGTTTTTGTCTTTTCTTCTTGCATATAGGATCCATTCAACAGCTCCTTTTCATGCGCTCCTCCTCCACAGCACCAGCAGAGGCAGACACTTTCTATCAGCCTTTGTGCTGTTTGTCCTTGCTTCTCTCCATTAGACCAAATAAGATGGCAGTTACAATGTCTCAGACAGGAGAATATCAATGTCCGCATAATGTTGCACTTCTGCCTCATACTGTGTCTCCATATGTTAGTACGTTCTGCCCTGTGTAGGAGAATAGGCCTACAAGCTGACCTTCACGATCCAGAATGATGATTAGCATGTGTTGCTATTAGCATTTCCCGAAATGTCATATATTAATAAACCAATACACTGCTATTTGTTTAACCTCCAAGTAAAGGGAATGATTTACAAATCTGTAACAATATATTTTCCTTTTTCATAGTAAATTGAATGAGGCCCAAAACCAACTATGTATACTAACAAGTATTGTGTGTGGAAAACTATTTTTAAGGGCAAATAATGTACTTTTTACTACATTAATTTGACAAAATGAGGCACTATGTAGAGTCAAAATAATAAAACAAAAATATAATTCAACTAATAAATGAGGTAGCATTGCTAACCAGCACATATAAAAGTAATTTGAATTAGCTCCACCTTTAGCTTCTTCAAAATGCAAGTGATATTCACAATAATGAATCAATAACTATAATCCAGTTTTATAATAGTATTGGGAAAAGGACCAACCTACAAAATGACTCCCTTAACTTTAAACGCTTTAGGTAAATTCTGATGCTAACACTTTTGTAATTTTGCTCAAGAGTTTGAATGCTGGACTTTCCCATCTAATATACACTTTTTTTTACACTGTAATTGGACAGTACAATGAGTTCCACTGCTAGTCACCTTATAAAAGCACACTGATAAAAGCCTATACGTCATGTTTTCTGTCATCGTCTTTTTCTCCCTTATCCTGTTGCTGCCGTCAGCAATTACATCATCACTGAAAACAACTGAGCTCTTTCCGCTGGCAGCCACACATCCAACACAAACACCACCTGCATGCCTGACAGATGAGATGGAGGTGGTGCGCATATAATCATGCTCTTTCTTTTTTGGTTGGTACTTTCGCCTAATTACTGTTCAAAATATCAATCATTGAGTCAACCCTTTAACAGAACTCTGCAGTTTTTAATGTGCCCTGGCCTCCTACTGCACATAACTATATTTCACTTCATCTATAGAGAGATTGTATTTCTTCATTCTTATATTTCTGTGACCCTTTACTTTACACAAAATGTCATCCTCTTCTTTTACCCTTACATACCCTTTACCCTGAGTTATTTTATGTTGGTTGGTTTCATTTAGAGAAAAACACTGCATCATGTTTAATATGCTTGTATAGATTTTAAATATAACTCTTAGAAAAACAGAGCAGTACAAAGTATAATATTTTTCAATTATATTAAATAGTTTGCATACAATGTAAATACTTAAGTGAAGCACAACAACACATTTCCACCCTTCATTTTAAGACACTGGTTTTCACATTTCTTTAGATGTGAAGAAACAACAGACAAATGTCCCACCTAGACCTAGAATCAGATTTATTACAGGTGGTTCTCCTAAAATGACAGTACAGTGTGTGGGTTACATTTCCCCCAATGTTGACCTGATATGGATATGGTAAACACCTTGAAATTGAGGCTGAAAGTCTCTTTTATATGTTCATGTCTTAATACTCACAGTAGCACTGTCCACTATATGCAAATATTTTACAGTATGTTGCAGTGGTTTGTTTCCACCCTGCCTTTAGATTGAGAATAGAAAACTCCACTTCACCTGAACAAGCCTCGCTCAACACTCATCTTCCATAAGAGCCCACTCACATCACTGTGTGTGTCCGTGTGTGTGTGTGTGAGCGCACATATGCTAATTGCTGGTGTTTGTTACTTGTACACATGTCCGAACGCGCTTTCAAATTGACAAAATAAATATATAAAGCATCTTGTTAAATACCACAAAACGTAAAATCATCCATACATTCAGATTCCTTCTGAGTTCCCTACCACATCATGTCAAAAGGTCACAAGAAGACAGCAATAAATACTAAATGTCCTGTAGTGTGTGTGAACTACTTACCAATCTTCAGTAGGGTTGGTCTTCTCTGGCAGACATTTACTCTCCTGTTGCAGAGCTGCTACTGACTGTGCCCAGGCAGTGCTGAGGCGTGTGTGTGTGTGTGTGTGTGTGCGTGCGTGCGTGCGTGTGTGAAAGAGTGAGAGAGAGACAGTAAGTCAGAGAAGACGGGAGTTGCAGCAGTCAAGGTTTTCCAGCTTGTGTTTGCTCCTCAGACAAAGTAGAGTGTTACAGGCTTGTCGTCAGGCAGGTCTAAGAAACGGTTAATCCATCCCCGCAGCAGCAGCAGCAGCAGCTCTGCAGAGTTAACAGAGGCAAACAGGAGAGGTTGACAAAAATGAACGCGTTGAAGGTGAAGCACTATAGCAACCGGCCCAGCACCGCCACACCATGTCTGATCTGTCTTTTCCTTACAGGACGCTCTGATTCACCACAGGCCTGTTAGATTTGAATCTGCCTCACCGGACTTTTTTATTTCTTTAGTTGCACGCAGAAAAGAGAAATTGTTTTGTCCACCTTATCAATGACATCTCCATGACAACCATCAAGGAGGCCGAATGACGGCACATGCTGTGATTGTGCTAGAGGAACTGTTTCTTTGTGTCTGTGTGGGAGTGTGCATGCACCTGTGTGTGGATAAGATCTTCTGCATACTTTGCATGAACATGATTTCATTATTGTGTGATCATTTGAGAGACTCTTTAATTGAGTACTTGATTTGAATTGTAACATATTGAAACATAAGACAGGATCAGTACAATGACAGGACACACTGTTTGCACTTTGTTATTGCATTAACATTATATCATGTATGCATTGAATCTGGAAGATAATTGTGTAGAGTCCTGGAGAGACTGCAGGAGTGAGTGAAACCACTATTGGCATTGTGATAAACCAAATTCTCTGCTGCATGATTTAAAAAAAAAAATGAAACAACACTGTTCTTTGTATCCTTTGCAGACTATTACTAAGCCAGCTGTTAATTGTGCAGACCCGTAGCCATAGAAACACTGTGACTTCACGGTGCAGTTTGTTAACCCTACACAAGATGTCAGCATCCCACAAGATTTATCACATTCGTGGACTAACCTTTACTTTCAGACTG
Organism: Notothenia rossii; assembly: GCF_949606895.1. Taxonomy (NCBI): domain Eukaryota; kingdom Metazoa; phylum Chordata; class Actinopteri; order Perciformes; family Nototheniidae; genus Notothenia; species Notothenia rossii. The sequence continues at coordinate 40,254,558 of NC_136910.1, forward strand.
CATTGGTTTGAATCTCCATGCATAGGAACACAATAACAAGACCTAAGGAAGTACAAATGTTGCAGATTACTTCAAAACAACAAGAAACAGTTCAAACTAAAGATAGGAACAAAAACAAATTTAGATAAAAGAGATTGCATGTTTGATTTACGAATAGTGTAATGTTTTAGCCGAAAAATGGGGAAGCAAGTTATTTTTGTAAAAGAAAATACTTTTAAGGGCATAATAAAAAATCACTCTTAATATATGTTATTTTTATCATTGTGTTGGAGAAAAAAACAAGCAGGAGCAAGTTGGACAAAACACTTGAAAATAATTATTAAACCCATTGAGACATTTTTTCAAAAGAGCTAAATGGACAGTTTGCACAACATTTAAAGTGTCAGTTGCTGTTTACAATTGCTTTTCTAAAAAAAACAACAACATCTGAATAACTCTTAATTTGTATTTCAAGGAGGACGTAAGCTTTCAGATAAGTTTAGTGTTTGTTGTTTTCATGCTGTTATCCATTTGCAGAGCTCAAACCTGAGGCATATTTATGTACGTATATTAATCTGCAATGTCAAAAGTAGGACAATTGTGTCTTTAATGCAGTACAAATTTACAGTAGCAGAAAAAGTAAATCCTCAAATAAAGAACAGATAGCTTGACATTGCGAAGCTTGTTGGCTTTTCTTTGCAACATTGTAGAATAACTTCTGTTAATGATGTGAATGTCTGGTGTTTGTTCCAGGGGAGGATCCTCTCTGGGAGTCTTGCTCAGGGACACAGGCGTCCTGCTCCCCCTCTGCCCTGATGGAAATCAGCGCGGTGAACAAATACCCTCAGCCAGGAACAGAGACACCCACGGGACGGTATGTTTAGCCGCCATGACTAACCAGAGGCACCTGCTTGATGGTCCTCTTAGGGAGATTTGTTTCATACACATCCACCATGCCTGTCAGTGATCCTGCACAATCTCTAAGTTTGTGATACCTACAGTGTTCCTTAAAACAGCTGACAAACCTTAAACCAAAGTGTCTTTTAACCAGTGGCGAATTTTTAGGTACTTGTACTTTTACTTGAGTATTTCCATTTTCTGCAACTTCACACTTACATTGTAAAAGTACCACTCTTTAAACACTACATTTATTTTAAAGTTTTAATTTCTACTAACAAATTCAGATTTAGATTATTAATACAAAATAGTATGCAGGAATACATCATGCTGTAATGTACACATACATGGATCACTTATTCAAATCAAATCGTATAATATATTATATTCTGAAATGAACTATTCATCATGATGAGGAATTGTAGTTTTGGTACCTTCAGTATAGTTTTATCCGTTTACAAATAATCTTTCTAAAGTATTGTATTGTAGTAATTTTTACGTTATTCATTTAAATATTCATGCAGACAGACAGTGCATTTAAACGTGAACATTCTCATGATATCACATTGAGATGAGTAGCATGTGTTTGGAACATGTCACATGAAGTGACATTGAATACTAAATATTTTTTTCAGTTTAATCTTATTTCTGTATCTTTTACAACCACACTCCGTTCCCTTTATGGCTTTGCATTGTCATTTTCTCTCCATCAACCATATTCCCTTGCACTTCTTGTTTTTCCTCATCTCTGGATTTTCCAGGCCCACCTTTCACTTTCCTCATTAGTCCTCTAGACATTGAATAAGTCTATATTGCCACTGACTCCTGGACAGTTTATCATAGTTGCAATGTTTCTTATTCCTTTCTGTCTTTGGCTTTCAATACTCTGACACATAAAGCCCTTTACCGGTCAGACCCACAGACTAATGCTTTTTTTCACAACTCCTTTGGATACGTTTGGACTACCTGACTTGTGATTCTCTGCCTACCTGCCTGCCTATAGTAGGAATATACAGTATGTACCTCCACTTAAATCACTGATCTATCCACGTCTGACTCAGCTCCACAATCATTTATCTGGAGATGTGTCTCCCATAGGCGATGATCCCGTATGTTAAGATGAACCTCAGCCCACTGCCATCTTGTCAACGTCATCAGACATGCCTGGAGAATAATAGACCTGAACTGTCAGTATCTACACTCACCTGAATACATCTCAAGGTGGGAGCTTTTCTCTCCCTAAATCTGCTGCTTTGACCGACAAACAGGTTTCATTTTGGTGAAAAAAGCTAACCACAGAGACAAAGGGAGCTTTGTTCAAAGTATATTTCTGTTATGTTTTGTAGTTCAAAGCACAGATATATTACACAGCATGCATATAGTTCGACCAAAGGACTGCAGTGTTGTGTAAGAGCCTCTTTGAATTTAAAGTGTTTCAAGGCATAAACAGAAGAAATGCAGCAGCAGCTTGTAAATAGATCAGCTGATCCACGTTGTGCAACAGAAACAATGCAGATCCTGATCAGTAATGTTTGGTGATTTATGTGCAGCGGTCATAGTGGCAGACACACAGTGATAGTAATCCCCCATAATCCTTTGCTGGCTATATCTACAGATGAGAGTGCTGTTATTAAAGCCCCTTATGTCCCTATACCCGAGACCACCCAGTGTGACTTATCACTCACGATAAAAAAAAAACTGTTCATGTCATCACTCCATCAGATTGTTATCTTGTTACACTGTAAGAATAGATTTAAAATTCTAATAAGGACTTTGTGGCTTTGCAAATGACTTGACTTAAACACTTATTTTACTTGAAAGCTTGACCAATTGATTTTAAATATATAATCAATGATCGAAATAACAATTGTTTATGGTAAAAGTGTCGCTCACATTGAAAATATGCAGAATTTGCAGTTCCCCTCAGCTCTTAAAAGCCTCTTTATCATCTTTCAGCGGGTTGTTTTGGTTTCTTTATATAACTTTACTGTTTTGCTTTAGTATCGCGTTTCTTATCAGCATTGTTTCCTTCAGGCTATGACACGGTTTGCAAACACGTTTCCCACAAAATCTTTTGTGAGTTATTTTTCTGATCATCAACCTGTTCATATTATTTTACGTAGTGTATTTATTGGACTGGCACATAACAAATATTTCATATTTAAATGTGCACATAGTATATATTTGCAGTTTTAACTAGGGAGGGAAATATTAAACTCCTTACTTTTATATATTTCTGATAACTGGAGTTACTTTTCAAATTAAGATTTAAAATCAAAATATAACATTTCCAATTAATAGTTTGGACGTTTCATTATCACCGTTTTGAATTAATTAATACCAATGTGTTTATGCAAACTTAGTTTCTTCTTATTTCCTTTCCCATGAATAATCTCAAAAGTCCTCAGATTAATTTGGGGACCCTTGGAGGGGTCTGAACTTGCTGAAGTGAAAGATCTGAGTGCTTCTTCACACTTGGTTTTCTGTTGCAAATTCTTGTCTTTTCTTTCTCATGTTATTGTAGTGTGCTTTTAATACATGTACAGCACTTAGGCTCGACCAAAAATCGTTTTTAAATGTGCTCTATAAATAAAACTTGATTTGATTTGTTGAACTGTCTCCCCTTCAGGCTGAAATGAGTGTAAACTGAGCATCGGTCTGGTGCAGCAGTGAAGCAACATGTCCTTGCCCTCTCCTTTAACCTCGGGGAATTGTTTCTATCTCCCTGCGGCTCCGCTCATGATATAAAGCTGCAATGAGACTTTTTCATTTGTCAGCATTCCCAATGTTTGCCTGTGGACGCTGGATGTCTGTCTGTAAAGCTTTGGATCTGATAAGACGCGACAGGATGAGGTTAATCTACCTCAGTGGTTAATGTGTTTACTCACAAAGACTTTATAGGTGCCTGTTTACCTATAAACCCTTGATTGATACATCCACATTTAAATATTTTTGTTTTACTAGAAAAAATGAACAATCTAAGACATTATTTGATTGAGTGCTGGAAAAATACATTATTTAATCATTTATCCTCAAATCAAAACATTTTAATTAGCATTTTAGATTAAATTACAAATATTCTAAAATTATTTTATAATTTTTTTATTTACTGAAAATTCAATATATCCTGGGGTTTAAGCTTTAAGTAATTTTGCTGTTTATTATCTTTTCTGTTATTATATAAATAAAATACATATTTTTGAGGATATATGAAGCTGGTTGATAAAGTTAGTTTCAGCAATTAAAAAATGATGGCCATTTTTCACTATTTTCAGTGATTTTGTAAAAACATTTCTTTATAATTTAATCATCAAAAGATCATATCCAGATTATACAAAAAATAACATAATTATAACTTTCAGCCCTGTTCTTATTCAAAATCGAAATATCTTATCTGTGTTATTTTAATTCATTATTTATGTTATGTCTCATTCTTTGCCTTTTTATATTCAACATTTTGCCTCATTTGTCCTTATTGTTTCAATCCTGGTTTAACTTTTAAAGCTCTTTTAAACAGTTTTTTGTGCTTAATATTTAAAATGTATTATTAATATGTTGTTGTTTCTCCATTACTTTCCTACAGCATGCTTTATTTGCATCAGAGCAGAAGAGTTTGGGGATGGGGGGGGGGGGGGGGTTGGGGTTACAGGAGTTGGTGTGCAGTTGCTTACTGCTTCCTGTTTTAGCAGCTGGGAGCAGCTCTGCAGCAACGTGGGTTTCATTACCCTCCGTCAGCACTGCTGGTGTGGGTGGGATCTGTTGAAAGATATACTCTGTGATATGTTCTCTCTATGAAATGAAAGTTGTGGTCTGCAGTTGTGGAGGAAATATTCTGACCCTTTACTTTGGTTAAGTATCAGGATACTGAAAAGTCTCTGTTAAAATTCCTTCAGTGAAAATGATACATATTGTGAGCATATTCAGAGTACTCAATGCAGAACTAAATGTCCCCTTTGACTTTTATTCTATGATATATAATATTTTAGTGCTATCATCAAAGCCCCTGCTAAAATGTTTGACTTAATTTAGCATAATTTTGTTGCTGCATTTTACTGTTGTTCGTGGTTAATGGGGCTGATTTTACTATTTCATTTAATGTCAGTTAACATTGTAAAAAAATAAAAAAATATTTACAATTTCTTAACGTTTGTAGTGCAGACCTAAAGATTATGGAATATTCATTTAGATCTCTTTTAGGAAAAGCAGTAAAGCTTTACATTCTATAAGCCATACTCATATAACATTTGTAGTTTCTCCTGCAGAGAAACACAACATCTATGTTTTGTGTTCAAAAATCTGAATCTGTAACGTGCCTAAAGCTTCCAGACGCAGTAAAGTATGAAGTGGCGTTGACACCAATTTGAACCTGAGTGCAGTACTCGAGTAAATGTACTCAGTTACATCCCAGCACTGTAAGCAGGTCAGCGTGGAGTCGGGTTAGACTTCATCACAGTAAACTGATACTAAGCTGCCTAACAGATTAGACTGGCATCGTCTGTGCGTGACATTGTGTCTTTTGATGGTGTGATACATGTGTTATCTGTTACACCAGGTCCACCCCAGTTGCATTTACCCGACCTCAGCCAGACCCTGACCTCTGCGACTGGAGGGTTGAGGGCTGGAGGGGGGGTTAATACTCCTCCGTCCCTCCAATCAACCACCACATCATGCACAGTGAACAGAAGTGAAATGCAAACAGCTCTGTGGAAGCTTAGTAAAAAAAGAAACACGAATGTATGCACATTTAACATCTGTCTCCATGCATTTACACAAACACACACACACACACACACACACACACACACACACACACACGTGCACACACACACGTGCGCGCACACCCACACACACACCCACACACACACCCACACACCCACACACACACACACACACACACACACACACACACACACACACACACACACACACACACACACACACACACACACACACACACACACACACACATCGTCTACTTGAGCAACATCTGTTTGTGCATTCAGGCTGGATGTTTCAAAGGCAGTTTCAAAACAAACACCCATCTTCTGAAGCATATCATACATTTATAATAATAGGAACTTCTGCTTTTGTTCTGTGTGTGTGTGTGTGTGTGTGTGTGTGTGTGTGTGTGTGGGTGTGTGTGTGTGTGTGTGTGTGTGTGTGTGTGTGTGTGTGTGTGTGTGTGTGTGTGTTTGTGTGTGTGTGTGAAGACTGAGAAAGATGCAAAGATCTCTGGTACGCAGGGATATTGTGTGTATCGCAGTTTAAATTACTCTATTTCCAAAATGTCCTCAATTTAAACTAGACTTTTGTGTGAAATTGTCATAGTTCGAATTTTTGTGAAGTCGGTGGCCCAACAGTTAATGTGGATTAAAGGATATATTCAACATTTCTGTCCTAAAACAAAGCTCACATCTATATGATATAAGAGATGGTATAGTCGCTGTAATAATTTATTTTGTTCATCATGTTCCTTGAGTAATAGGTTTATAAAATAATTTCAATGTGTGTTTTTATCTATCTTGTACATTGTATTAAGCCATATTACATTTTACAAATGAAAAGAAAGGCAAAGTTACTTAAGGTAGGCCTACTATGAACGCAAAGTTAGAAGGAAAAGAAAATTGGGGGGCATCAGATGGCTGAAAGTCAAACTGTGCACGAAAGCAATTTCTATTTTAGTCAAAGTTAATATGAAGGTTAAGTAGATAGAGTGAAAACAAGTGAATTTCATCATACGTTGTTCTGAGATACTTGTGAGACACCAAACGAAAAAGTAATGCACTTTAATGTAAACTTTATTTGATTTGTCCAGCTCAGACTGCTAAAACCTCAAATAAGCTTTAGTGAATTTTGTCCCCATCACTTAAACTTCTTCAAAAAGACATTTGGACTGAGACTCCTTTTGAAAAACATTTGGACTGAAACTGCTTTAAAAAGAGATTTGGACTGAAACTGCTTTAGAAAAACATTTGGACTGAAACTGCTTTAAAAAGAGATTTGTTTCTGTCCAGTTTGGACGAGAGTGATGAATGCAACAGACACAAAACAATTGAAAAAACTAAAAGCTGAAGAAAATACGTGTATCGCTCCTTTAATCCAACATGGATGTCAGCCAAAACGCCTCACTGTGATACTAGTGTACACTTTGGCCCCTTCACCCGCCCCTGCGCACCTGCACCTCGGGGCGTTCCTGGGCTCGTGCGCTCAGAAGCGCAGCGCGCGGCGGCAGGCTGCAGCGACCTGTCTCTTTAAATTGGTGTCAAAGCCGATTACCGCTGATCTCCATCGTGATTCTGTTTTCACCGTCTGTTCCCTCAATCTATTTCTGTTTTGCGTCGCTGCCGGGACGATAAGCTTTCTCGTTTTGATACATTTTCGCCGAGCCCGGTAACTCCTGCAAACTTTGGAGCATGCTGAAGTGTTTCCTTGCAGGCTCTGCTTTTTCTGGGAAAGCCGACATTAGAGCTGTAATCTGGCAGTGAACTGCTGAGTGTGATGTGAGCTGCACCGCGGACTAACTTTTTGTACCATGGTAAACCTGGATTACCTTTCCTGCTAACGGAGTTTTGAAGCGCGTTCTACCCACTGCAGTGAGCGCCTAGTGGGGATGTGATGTGATGCCTCGGGTTACTGTTTGAAAGTTGGCACCAAAAAAATCAAAATCAAAATCCGGGTGGACATAAAATGCAGAAGGGCGTGCGGTACAACGAGGGCCACGCTCTGTTTCTGTCTGTGGTTGCCCGTAAAGAGGGCTCAAAGCGCGGCTTCCTGAGCAAGAAGACCACGGAGAACAGCCGCTGGACCGAGAAGTACTTCGCCCTCTACCAGAACGTGCTCTTCTACTTCGAGAACGACCAGAGCTCGAGACCCTCCGGGATATACCTGCTGGAGGGATGCACGTGCGAGCGGGCACCTGCACCCAAAGTCTCCGCCATCAGCAAGGAGCCGGTGGAGAAACAGCAGGTGAGCCCCACTAAAGAGAGCGGGAGACAGGGCGCAGTGGAGATGGAGCAGTTACAAATTAAATAAGGGTGCTGTTGTATTCCTTTGTGATTTAGGTAATGAAGCTATTCCTTTTTCTTTTTAAATAAATGTTTCCTCTTGAGCCTAATTTTGCCTCCTTTCGGACTTTGTATGCATTGATCTGTGTTTGTTTCCACTTCTACAATAGTATTTCCTCTACATTCAGAATGCACATTTTCAGCACTTCTGTGATTCTGACAAATTCATTTAAGTGCAAAGCAGCCAGGAACCCAACATACAAGAAAAGGACATGCACTACTATAAAATGTATCTTCAGTGACAATTATTCAAAAATATTATTAGAGAACAGTTAAAGGTTGTGAAATAGTTTCACTATAATACATAGGTAAAAACTGAATAATAATGTAAGAAAAGTATCATACCGTTTGTTTATACGCCTTTGTCTTTAAAAGCCTAGAGTTTTACATTTTTAATCACTACAAATGTGAATTATTTACAATATCAAAAAAGTGTTACGGTCTACAGACTTCAATAACATATTTTATCAGCTAGTGTCCACCTGATTAAAAACTCTGTGTTGTAGTTTCATGTTACGTTTGGCTTAAAGTTTTTTCCTATAAATTACTTCTATCTAAACTGGTGCTGTTTCAGTTTTGGTCCACTGATTATTTGAAAAAACATTTGAGCTCTAACTTGATCCTCCTCTATTGAGTTTATACAGACTTCTCTTACAACTTCATGTTCTGCAGTATAGTCATTTACATAATACGTTCCTGAACACATCTCACCAGTCTCTTGTATTGCTGTGAGATCCTGTACTCTGTATCGTGTGCAAAGTAACACGTCCTATATACAAATTGTCTGTATAGATGTAGACATAAAGGGCCTGATACTATTGATACACTTGAGTTGTCAACACAGTTAGCACCTATGAAAATATCTGTTCTCTGAGAGCTAATTTTAAATGACCCATATTGTGCTGCTGATGTGGTTCATCTCATTAGCAGCAGGCGTGATATAGACGAGTGTATATTTTCAAAACTATAATAGCACTTAGATTATATGGGTTGAATCTAATTTTCTCATCAAAATGCAGGTTATCTGTCATGCCTCTTGGGAGAAATGCTGCTTACGACACCCCGACTCAGTCATGACTTCACATTTTTTAGAGGCAGAATAAAACCATATATGCTTTTTGGACATTGTCCGCCTACACTTTGTTCCCATTTCTGGGGTGATTCTTTTGCAAATACAGAGTTACATTTGTCATTGAAACTGCCTTAATAAGTCTGTTCTCAAGTCTATTTAATTTTATTGACATTTTAAACTGTGAGAGATCGTGAAGAGAACACAAATACGTTCCTACCTTATTAATGAAAAATAAGACTCAGCCTATCACTACAAAACATATTGCAGTTATGTAATGAATATTGTTTTTAAAATGTCCTTTTATATTGTTATTGAAGAGAGTCTGACAAGGGAGTTTCTTTAATTGTATTCATACCTCATAGTTTTATTTCATTTCAGGCTTCCCCCTGTGAGACCTGTTTATATAAAAGAGATTACATATTTTTGTGTGCACTACAGGTTATAAAGATTTTTGTCTATAAAGAATGATATTCCTGTCTCTGTATCGGAGCTTTATTTTCCTCATCACAATCCAGCATGAGGTAATGGGTCCAATATGTCAGTACATGGATTACTGTTGGGGATTTATCACTGCCTTTAGCAAAGAATGCATCCCTTTTTTAAATTCCCTTTTATACATATTTAAAATGTGTTGGGGGCTTTATATTATAGTGGAGACTAAGTTACAAAGGCTCAACTAGGTTATTTGGATGTGTGCTGTCATGGCCTGGCTCTTAGCTATAACAAACGCGTGGAGAAGGACGAGTATATATAGGAAAAAGGTATTTAATATATATTATAAAGCTCAATGTGGCCGAAGCCAAACAAAAAAGACAAAGCAAAGAAAGAATAGGCAACGTGGCAGCTCTCTCAGGTCCGGTCCTCTGCAGGGGAGAGAGATCAAGAATCTGGCTCCGGCCTCTTAAACCTCCGGTGCCATCCGTCAGGTGTCCTCAGTCAGTGCAAGCAGAGGAAGAACGTTAAAGGGCCATACACACCACAGGACCTTAAAGCAGGGGTCGTCACAGTGTTAAAATGTAGTCTGCATCACATCGGAAAGCAAAGCTGCTGTTACGTTAGCACCTCTGACAATATTTCTCTGTAACATTGACATACTGCTAATTTCCCTCATGCCCAGCCATATTGTGAAAATCAATGTCTCTGCTGAAATTAAATGTTTAAATTGGTAAACACTGTCCAACAGGGATGCTTCTCATCATTGCAATATAGAGTGAAAATCTCATAACTATTGGATAGATTGGCGCATCATTTTGTAAAGACACTCATATTCTCCAGAAAACTAATTGAGATGACTTTAGTGGTCCTTACCAACTATTGGATTAATCGACATGAAACTTAGCAAAGACAATCAGACACAAAAGGCTTCATACAACAGACATTTTTCCCATATTTGCATTAAACCCTGGAAAACACTTGAACTTGCAGAGCGTTCAAAGGAACTAATAACAGTTGGGAGAGTCCTGCTTCTTTAGAAGGAAGAATAAGAAGTTCAATTCTCCCCCCCACCCAAATATGTTCGTGTTTTTTTCAACACCTAAAAATCCCCTTAGAAATTCAGTCTGGGTTTATCGTCTGTACATCTTTTCATCCCCACTTGAGAGCAATCACTGTATTCTCAGCAGAGTCGGTATGTGTCCATTGTAGTTTCCCTGCAGCAACACCTGGTCCTTTCTGCCGCCGAGAAACACTCATAACTGCATCTCTGGAGATAAAGGAGTTTTCAGTAATTGTACTTGGCCGGGAAAAGAAAAAGGAGGGCAGTTTTTACTCCAAATACCCAGTTTGCCTCTGGTTGTTTTTTTTGCACATTGTTCATTTGTTTCATAATGAAAACATTTTTCTTTTAAAAAGGCCTGTAATGAAACTTTAATTACAGGCCTTTTTAAAAGAACATTTTCCCAGAGTAGAGTGTTTTGCATTGTTGGATTTTTGCAGCTCACATGTAAAACCTGTTACCAGATAGGTATCGTTAGCAGGAGGCAGACGAAGAAGAGTGAAATCTGTCAGTATCATTTTAAACACGCACACTTGTACAGAGCAGATTGTGTGTGATGTCATGTTTCATAATGCAACATAGAGATCATGAACCATTACGAGTAGAAGTTATTCCTTTTTCTTCATGTAGATTTCAGGGTTCCTTTTTTGTTAGGCCATGTAAAAACATCTCCTCATATAAAGTCATTTGTATTGGTATCTTAAAAACTTCTAAAACAAGTAGAAACAATTCCTCTGTTAATGCAATAAGACTGCCTAAACGATTTAAAAAATAATTAAACTCACTTAGAATGTACTGCTGAAAATAAAGAACACAGTCACTAGAAACAAATGATATGAATGTAGACTTCAGACAACAATTTGATTTGCATTTGGAGTTGCAAATGCTTGTTTTAAGATAATTCAAAGACGGACTTAAAGTTTAGGAAAGAAGTTTTCATGAGCTACAACCAAAAAGAGAACAGTTGGCATTAGAGGTGCGGGGGGGGCTGTCTGCTCTGAGGTCAGCGCTGCCAGCAGGAAACCAGAGGGGACAGTACACACAAGCCAGATTCAACACCTTCTAAAGTAGTCCTTTAATAAGGCCTGTTGTCTGAAGGCCAAAGTGTTTCACTTCTGGTGGGAGTGAAAGGAGTGATACAAGTTTGTACACATGAAAAGTGATAGTAGTTCATGCACAATACTACCACTTATGAAACAGCACAGCCCTTCCACTAAATCGAATGCAAACATTTTTCACAGTACTTTGACATTGTTATTGTATTCCCATTTTTGTATATTTACATTTCCTGTTAACATGTTTTAATGATTTTTTAAATACATTTTATTATATGTATTTAACATCTGCTCTTAGTTTTCATCTTAATTAATCAAATTCCTTGTATGTGTAAACCGGAGTTGGTTCTGATTCTTTCTTAATGTATTGTTTATTCCTTAACAATCAGAAATCTGAAAATTCACATCACAATTATTCCTAAACTCCAGATGACTTCATCAAATGTCTAGTTTTGTCCAAGCAAAAGGAAAATAAAATATCTATAAGGCATAATGCAGCAAAAGCCTCTGAGGAACCATCAAATGTTTGGCATTTTTACGATTAATCCATTATCAAAGTAGTTGCAGATTCATTTTTGAATCAACTGACTGTAGGAGCTACTGAGAATACAGCTGTAAGAACATGAATACTTTAATTCACTTTTAATTGACATTTTACCATAGTTTTTATGCGGAGAGATGCAGTTCTGTGTCAGAAGAAACTCATCTAACATCCAGCCTAACAGCAGCCTCTCTAGATTCACGACACAGACGCACTCATTGTTGATCTCCGGCTGATGGAGGCCAGTGTGAGCTCAATCTAAAGCCCGTTTCTAATGCAGCGACATTAAAGTCGGATAAGACATCAGAGAGCATCAAAGTACTCTACTGAAATTGGTAACTCGGCTCATTTGATGTCCAGTCTCTGCACAGATTTGAAATATTCAGTGTCCTGTTTCTGTGGCTGGTCATAATAATGCTGTTCATTAACATGTCTGTGATCAGGTCTGTGATGTCTTCAGTGGTCCTCTCGTCCTTATTTTATTTGCAGTTAGATTTGAACTACTGAGAGTGAGTGACTTTAATGAGGAATTCTTTATTTTAGCAAATAAAAGCCATAAAAATACAAATATAATAGGAAACGGTCCACCTAACAGTGAGTTAGTCACTTCACAATGGTTACATTTAGAACACTTAAATATTTTATTTATACTCATCTTTGTGAAGTTAAATCTTCCGATTCGGCTTTGCAAATTCAAAAACGTGAATCGAAGTATATTGTGAGGTTTACAAATTCAAAGAATTAGATTAAACAATGTAAAAGAAGTTTTCTATTTGAATAGTTGCTGATTGATATTCAAAGTAAAATATTTCATTCTATATATATATATATATATATATATATATATATATATATTCATATTATTGTATATTGCTTAACTAAAATACAATTATCATTACCACTCAGTGGAAAATTATATGTGGTAAAGTGTTGTATCTAAAATTAAAGGGACTAAAATTTCAATAAATATAGTTCAGTTAAAAGTACAATAGTGTCCTCCAATATAGTGGTGGAGCTGAAGTATAAATTGGATGTATAATTAAAGGACACGTATCTCAGTATATGTACTTACTCACATTCCACCACAGCAAGGAGGATGTCATTTTAAATTATTATGGCTATTATTTGCTTTCATCGTTTTGTCAAGATAAACGTACTTCTTTTATTGTTCATTATATGAAGCGTAAAGGCACATTTTTGTTATGAGTTCTTCTGGGTAGATGATTGTACAAGACTTCAGTTGTGTTATACGCCAGGTACCATCTTTTTGTGGCAAATCTTATTTGTAATGCCGGTGAAAGGGAGAGCTGCCATTTTTTGTTTTCACTGTGATGTTATACAGTATAAAGGCAGAATATTTTTCTTGTCTGAGAAATGTTTCACCTCTGCCGCTGCATTATTGGTTTCTTATTAGTGCTTGTGGATATGCGAGACAAAATAAACGACTTAAATACCCACAAATACCATAAAAAAGTATTAATCCACATGGAGTTGTTTACATCAGTTTCAATGTTGTCCTGGAAAGCTACAGTAGTGTTTACTCACTGAACCTGATGCCACATCCCTCTTAATTGGATTAGTCTTTGAGATAAATGGGCTGTTGCGTATAAACAACAGTGAGTGACAATATAACTCTCTGCTGCGAGTTGGTGCTTAATTCACTGCAAACATTATAATCCAGGCTCAAAGTTCAAGTAACTCAGTGAAACCTATGGTTGTTTCTGAGCATTTACTTCCATCATGTCAGAACATATGCAGACAATAAGGCAGTGATCTATGCAAGACCCTGAATTATGATCAATTCAAGCATTAATCTGTTTACTTCCTGTATAAATACGATATATGTGCGTCTTCAACCATTTGCTTCAATGAATAAGATGAAACAATCACACGATGCCACTATGGATCAAAATTAGAAGATACTTCTCAATACAAAATATCGATTATTTAGAAATAATACGACATTTGCTGATTTAAATACAAAGCATTTCACAATTTCAGGGCCTGCGATCTATATCAGATCATTTCATATTGCCTTTTAACCCAAACTAAAACAATGAATTGGGATGTTGCAAATACCAAAACAATGCGCTGAAAGACAATAAAAAGCTTAAAAACACAAGACATTTCCGTTTTCTCCGTCTGTTCTGGGCTAGGCAAGTTGGGAAGTATTTTTATCTAAAGTTAAAGGGGCCCTATTAAGCTTTTGGGGGGTTTCCCTTTCCTGTAGTGTGTTATATAGGTTTGTGTGCATGTAAATGGTCTGCAAAGGCTAACATCCCTATGTTCCCTCCAGAGGGAGTTCCTCTCCCACACACCCCGCCCCCTGTCTGAAACGCCTCTATTTGACTCCTTTGTAAACTTGAGTAACACAATGACATCACTACGTAACACTTGCACTACTATTGGCAAGCAAAAAATTGCGCATGAAAGGCTAAGGGGTGGGACATCTCTAAGTTGTTGACCAATCAAAAAGAGCCGGCCAGCTAAGCAATCAGAGCAGACTGGGCTCTGGTTTCAGACAGAGGGTGAAAAGAGTTGCTGCAGCACAGGCAGTATGAGAAACCTTTTTGAACATTAAAGCATGTCAGAGTTGGGGCACAAAATACAAATGTGAACCTGAAACTGAGCATAATAGGGCCCCTTTAAATAAACTCAATTGTTGCTTTTATTTTGTAAGGTCTGACCACATTTGAAATCTTTTGTAAAAAATGTTCTTCCTCCTGCCCACTGTTTTAGCTTTATGCTAATGCTGCTGCCCACTATAGGCTATCTGACTGATGTGTTTCCATGGCGACAAGGGTTGATAGTTGGAGTGGCTAATGTAATTTTACACTATACAGCAAGTTGAATAAACACAGCGCTGGACACATTTTAGTAAGAGGAGAATTACGCAGTAATATAAACGATAGAGGCGATCTGTGATGGACAACATGAGGGGATACGATTATAAGTGTGTGCTAAGTTAGACTTTTAAAATATTGTTTGCAATTCTTTGGGTTTGACAGCTTTACTCTTACAATTATACTCTTACAGTTATAGAAATATATAATCTGAACAGCCCTCCATTTTAAGATACGATATACTGCAGTTGCTCATTTATTCATTGTAATGTACTTATGTACTTAATGTACTTATTTTGTATATTTACATTTGGTGTCAATACTTGCATTTTTTTTAATGCTTAATAGTGTTTCAAAAATATTTATTTTGTATAATCGTTATATTTTTGACCTTCTCTTGCACCTTATTTCCTCATTTTGTTTTTGTTTGCTCCATCATACACCAAAGCAAATTCCTTGTATGTGTAAACGTACCTGGCAATAAACTTGATTCTGATTCTGATATATGAGAACAGTTGATTGTTTTCAATTAAAACCAATTATTTTATTGTTAGAAGTTGCATTTAAATGAAAACTTAAGCAGGATTCTGTCTGAACATGCAGTCCTGTCTGAGTTTGTAGCTAACGTGTGGCATGGCTCTGGGAGGCTGCTGTGCTCGACTAAGAATAGCCTCCTTTTGCCTACAGTCACTGTCTGAATACAGAGCCAACACCACTGCACACAGACTCCACTACACCCTGCTGGTCCCTGTGCTATTTGTAGCCCACCTTTAACTGACTCTCTTGTCGATAGGAATACATTTGATGATGCAACACTTATTTAAAGTACTTTTGATTCTTTATTTAGATACCTGTTAGTCTACAAAGTGGCCTCTAGTCTTGATACTAGTTTTCACTGTACTACTTAAACACACTTGCTTCTTAAATAAAAAGAAAATGAGAGGAAATCAATTCCATAATTCTTTCATCAAAAAAAATTGAACATCGAAATTAACTAAAAAATCATAAATTAAAGAGTTAAGTCTGGTCTCATCTATACCTGGAAGACCCAGGTGCCATTTAGGATACCATGTTTCTACAGTGAGTTGGAAAGTCTCCCAATACTTTCAATGTTGTGGCTTTTCAGATCCAAACCCACTGGTGCATACTTAAGACATACATCTTAATAAACTTTAAAAGATAACACTTAAAAAGGCTCAGTGCCTTCCTAAAACAGCTGGTCACTGTAGTCTTGTATCATAGCAGACAGAAGGAAATGTGATTAGGACTATTTTTAAAGTACAGTGTGTGTGAGTTCATGGTCATTCAGGAACATGTCAACCAGTAAGATGTGTTTTTTTATAGTTCTTGGACACGGTGAAACTCTATGGCACAGAGGGAAGGAGATATCGGGCTTTGATGCATGTTCTTCATGAGCTTTTGTCTTATGCTCTCTCTGTAAGTGGAGGACACGCGAAGCGAAATAATTCAAACACAAAACCAATGTACTGCGGGTCGTGTTGTAAGTGAGTCTCAAACATTGTGAGCTGAAACCAAGCAGGAGCTCGTACATCAGTGTCTGTGCACGGCAGACAGATGAGATAATTATTTTTGTGACGGGGCGTAGTGAGGCTGCGTGCGGGGCGATGCTCAGCTTAAAGCTGTGTTTGTCTGTCCGTCCCTCTCATTGTTATCCTCTAGCTTAGAGCAGGCTTGTGGCCGGGCAAGCCGCATTAGCAATGCGAGGAGCTGTACGAGCCCTGATGGTTATGTAACCCCTCCCCTCCCGCCAACACACACACAAACACACATGCATTCATGCACGCACACACACAAACAAACAAGCCCTTAAGCCTCTCTGGTCCGTAGCAGGCACACGCTAGCAAGTGTCTCTTACCCGCTTATCGTTACATCATTACTATACAGGCCTACTTTCTCCATGCAGCCCGCTCAGTTTAAAGTAAACTGTCAGATGTTAAATGCAATGCAAAAAATATATGTGCAGCAAGTTACTGCCTTCAATGCATGGCTTACTTTAGTAGGCACATCTACCAAAATGTATACAATTATTTCTTTATCAGCTGAAAAATAGCTCAATTTCTTTATGTTTAGCTAACTCTCTATCAACAATTGCAAGTAAGTATTTTTTTTATTGTAAGCTTTTTCCATATAACTTTTATAACTAATAAAGCAAGTATTTATACCGTTTGAAATCTGCTGTTCATGCTATGCATGCTCATCTGTGTGCAGTGTATTAGGAAAAATGATTATATAATGTTTGTGGTGGCTCTTTGTGATGCTCACAATATCTCAGTTGTTGACTTGTCTGTTCAGATTCTGCTGATTCTGGAGAACAATATTAATGTAGTTATTACTGTCTGTGCTTATTTCCATTATGTCTTCGGATGTAGTGAAACATTGTGTGTTACATATATTTGTTGATACAAACAGCTCTGTAGGAGACAGGGGAAGCAATGTAAAACAATTTCTCTTCACAACTAGACCTGGGGAATGTATGGTTTAGTAGACACACACACACACACACACACACACACATACACACACACACACACACACACACACACACACACACACACACACACACACACACACACACACACACACACACACACACACACACACACACACACACACACACACACACTTCTTAAGCAACATCTGTTTGTGCATTCAGGCTGGATGTTTCAAAACACACACCCATCTTCTGAAGCATATCATACATTTACAAAAATAGAAACTTCTGCTTTTGGTGTGTGTGTGTGTGTGTGTGTGTGTGTGTGTGTGTGTGTGTGTGTGTGTGTGTGTGTGTGTGTGTGTGTGTGTGTGTGTGTGTGTGTGTGTGTGTGTGTGTGTGTGTGTGTGTGTGTGTGTGTGTGTGTGTGTGTGTGTGTGTGTGTGTGTGTGTGTGTGTGTGTGTGTGTGTGTGTCTACTAAACCAGACATTCCCCAGGTAAAGATAAAGTCCGTCAAAAAGCACACTATACAGCCTAAAAACGTGTTATTTGTTGTCACTGAAGCCTATGTACTCATGCATAAACGAAAGTCAGCATGTTCAGAAGAATAACATACCCAAATGTGTACTTTTTAAATTGTGCATACCATGATTTAAACATAAGTTGGTGAATGGATGAATTAATGATTGAAACAAAGTCCCTGTTGAGCCTAAATATTGCAGCAAGTCGCATTTATCATTTGTTCTTTTTACGTTGAGGAAAGTGAAGCAGCTGGTAAAAGGTTTGCTCTCATAATAAAACAAGAGTATGACATGAGTACTTTTTGAATTGTATAACATGTTATTAATGAATGACTTGGTCATTACAAAAATCTAGCTTTAATGTCTCCTTAATCTTTGAGTCATTGCTATGTATGAGATTTGTGATATCTTGGCGTTGAGACTCGACAAAAGTATACAAGGTAACGCTGGCAATCGCTGCTTTGAAATTTGGACTTCTGCTTTCTACCTTGAAACAATATCTGTCAGGTTTCATGATCAGGAAGTGAGGGCTGTCTGCTAAACAAAACTGCATTGTTTGTTGATTCTTTGAACCACAAGGCACCAAAGGTTTGGATGTGTTGATCTACGAGGATCAGGTTACTGTATCATTTTAATGCAATAGACATTAATGTTGCAGGAGGAAGCATCGATCCTCACAGTAATCATAATAACACCAAGGTTGTAGTGATGACATTGCACTTAGCTCTGGTATATTCAGCATTTTTTACTATCAGAGTGCTGTGGCTCCACACATGATATTATAAGCACTATTTAAGTTAATCTCCCAGGTTGCTGTGAGTCACTGTTTGATGCATTGTTGATATTGATGTTGGTGATTTTTAAGCTTCTCTTGATCAAATCAAAATGACGGATGGAGTTTTGTTGAATGTAAAATGTGAAACACTGAGTGATGGAGGAGAATACAGTTAGTGTCTTTACTGGAAGTTAAAGCGATGATGGATAAAAGACACTGGAAGACAATAACCTGCTCTCTCACTGGTTTTCACTTATAGTGAACAAGACTGCTGAGTAAGTCCTTACCCAAGAGGTAATAGTGTTTTTAAAATGTAGAACTCAATAACAATACAATAAACACAATAAAAGGTGTGTACAAAGAAGTATAACCCAACTGTTTATTGATGGTTTAACACTGGATTTGTTAGTGAGTGGTACACTGTGGTCATAAAGGGTTGGACATGGTCAGCAACAATGCTCAGGTCGGCTGTGTTGTTTAAACCATGCTCAACTGGGACTATTGGCACAAAGTATGCCAAGAAAATATCCCCCACACCTTTATACCAGCCTGAACCGTTGGATGGATCCATGCTTTCATGTTGTTTGCGCCAAATTCTGACCCTACCGTCCGAATGTCGCAGCAGAAATCGAGACTCATCACACCAGGCAATATTTTTCCGATCTTCTAGGGTCCAGTCTTGGGGAGCCCGTGTGAATTGTAAACTGAGTTTCCTGTTCTTAGCTGACAGAATTTGCACCCGGTGGGGTCTTCTGCTGCTGTAGCCCATCTGCTTCAAGGTTTCCTGTGTTGTGCGTTCAGAGAGGGTCTTCTGCATACCTTGGTTGAAACTCGTGGTTATTTGAGTTACTGTTGCCTTTCTATCATCTTGAACCAGTCCATTCTCCTCTGACCTCTGGCATCAACAAGGCATTTTCTCCCAGAGAACTGCTGCACACTGGATATTTTCCCTTTTTCGGATCATTCTCTGTAAACCTTAGAGATGGTTGTGCATGATAATCCCAGTAGATCAGCAGTTTCTGAAACAGACCAGCCCGCCTGGCCCTTAAATCACCTTTTCTTCCCAATTCTGATGCTCTGTTTGAACTTCACCAGGTCGTCTTGACCATGTCTAAAGGCATTGAGTTGCTGCCATGTGATTGGCTGATTTAGATATTTGCATTAATGGGCGATTGAACATGTGTACACAATAAAGCAGCCACTGAGTGTATTATAGCTCTTTTCTTCCTGGCAAAAAAAGGTTGATCCTGATTAAGTCAAATTATATCCAAAAGTTTAAAAGCATTAATGGTGTTGTGTGTACAGTACTTTATATCAACAGCACCTTTGCTCATTCTCACCTCATGTCAATATGAATCTTATAAGAAATGCATATGATAAATTGAATCATTCTCCTGCACATTTTTTATAAAAATAAAATAATGTAACTATGTTGTATTTGTGTCTCTTCTGCAGCACTACTTCCTGGTGGTTTTTGGCCACGATGGACAGAAACCTCTGGAGCTGCGGACGGAGGAAGAGTCCGACTGCAACGAGTGGGTGGAGTCTGTGCAGCAGGCCAGGTAAAAGACTAAATAAAGAATTTCACTAAGGTTTAATGTTATAGTGGTGTACTTTTATTCAGTAGTGTACTTGATTTTGAACAACATATTGTATTTCTACCTCAAGATGCAACAATAGTAAAAAGCTTAAAATTCCAGTACTAACAAACTAATAATAAAAGAATCAGACACCAGTAACTGGCAACATTTTAATGCAGAACCAGCACTTTACCTGTAATGGAGTATGTTATGTTATGATATTAATACTTTTACTAAGGTAAAGGATCTGAATACTTCATCCACCATGGTCATCTCCTTACAAATGAAGTGTTTTTCATACACAACACACAGTTATTCTTTATCTTTCATGACATAAGGTGTTGAATAACTCTCAGTTTTTCTACTCTCTGCTTGGATTTTGTGCTGAGGCACATTTGACATAACGACCACGTGTTATTCCATAGTTGTTTAACATCTAAGAGTGTGTGTGGTGTGTGTGTGTGTGTGTGTGTGTGTGTGAACGTGGACGTGTTCTGCTCACAGCGGTTCACATTTAGATCACACTGGTGCTGTATGGCTACACCGGTTACATCACAGAGCTGATCTAGCCACTCGACCTCTAGTCTTCTCTTTTCACTCTGTTTATTTCTCTATAAAAATATAAAGCAAACCAGCTTTATTTCATATTTCAGGAAGACATATCACACATAATGTCAGGTGGTTACTTTTTGACAGAGAGAAGAAGTTCTCAGATACCTAAAAGTAAATAAAAAATATAAATAAAGGCATTAAACTCTTGTCTAAAAATACTCAACATAAAAGTCTAATGGATTTTTGGTAGCCTATCAGAAGTAAAAGTACTCATTGCTCAGAATTGCTCCTTTCATAGTATATCATTATCATAGAACAATATTCAGTTTTTTTACAAACACCTTGAGTAGAAGTATAACGTTTCTTACATTTATAAAAACACTCAAGTAAAGTACACTTAGGTCAACATTTTTACTTGCTTAAGTACAGTATTTAGGTAAAAAATACTATATAACATATACAAACATGCATTCAAAGTACAGTACTTGATTACGTAAGTGTTTTTATTCATATCTTAGTATAATCAGTTAAAATCACTTCATCATATCAAAAGTACTCATAATGCAGAATGTGTCCTTTGGCCTTTTCGTTATTATAAAATATTAAAATATTTTAAGAGCCAATTTGAGGCATATTATATACGTATATATATATATTTATATATATATTTATTTTAAACAACTAAGTGTTAAGTACATTTAGAGTAGTAAAGAGTTCAATCATTCCCTCTGAATTTGATTGGAGTAAGAGTATTGGGTAAAAGAAAATGTAAATACAATTCCAGTTTGTGATAAACATGATGAATCTCTTGGTTTGTTTTATTTATCTCACACACGTCTCGTTTCCCCACTTGCTTGCTGTAGTTACTCCGATATCATCATCGAGCGTGAGATCCTGATGCAGAAGTACATCCACCTGGTGCAGATCATGGAGACGGAGAAGATCGCAGCCAATCAGCTCCGCACTCAGCTGGAGGACCAGGACACGGAGATCGAGAGGCTCAAAGCTGAGGTATGCATGAGTGCATCCACATCTGCGTGTGCATGCATACATAAACACACACACACACACACAGACACACACACACACACACACACACACACACACACACACACACACACACACACACACACACACACACATGCATGTGCTCGGACACTCGGATGCAGATCTGGCATGCATGATGGGAAAACACTTGAGTTTGGAGCGCATGTGTCTCTTAAATGTAAACACAGCAGGGCTCCAGTGATTCCCAGAACATTACTTCCTCATCATGCATCAAAATATTTGTTGTTTTCAGCCTCTAAAGCTGTTTCATGAATGTTTTAACCTCTGGGCCCGTGTATTCACATGGAGACTGTTATTGCCAGATTGTTATGATGAACAAAACCAAGGAGAGGATGCTGCCTTACCACAACAACCAAGAGGAGGAAGACCCAGATATTAAAAAGATCAAAAAGGTACATTGATGGTTTCTAGTGCTGGAATGCAGTTTCCACAATGCCTTTCCTCAACTACTGAACTTAAGTTTATATTCAAGGTAGTTTGCTTGTTTATTTCCATTTAATACAACAGAGAGAAATGTTTTGAGTTCTACTCTACTTCATTATCTGAGCTTTAGATAGTTAACAGAATAATGTTTTACACCCTTCCTGTCCAGTGTTAACCATGTATCTCCAGATGTGTTCATCTTTATTGCAATATTCTGAAGAACTAAATATTCCTTAATTGTTCTACTTTCTAAGCAAAATAAACTATTTGAAAACCTATTTAAAAAATCAGCTCTGTTATGATCTCATAAAGACATTTTACTTTAAAGGTCGTTCTCACAAGACAGCAACACCACAAACATATGATGATTGTATAGAATATGATAAATTGCCATAGATGTAACCATCTATAAGTATAGAAAGGCATTCAAAATAGCACAACCTTTACAATGTTAAGCATTAAAATATAACATACACACAAGTGCAGAAGTAATATCTATCAAAAAATATTATAAACGATAGTTAAATACTGCACAATTGCCCCTTTATGTACATCTTGCTTACACATACTTTACTTAAGTAAGGTTTTGAATGCAATACTTTTACTTGTCGTGGAGATTTTTAACAGTGTGGTTTTATGTCCTTCACTAAAGCAAATGATCTAAATACTTCTGCCACCTTTGTTAACTTCACAAAATAACGAAGGCAGGAGAACAAAAATGGATCTTATTGTGCTGTGGCTGTGCAGGTTCAGAGCTTCATGCGAGGCTGGCTGTGTCGGAGGAAGTGGAAGATCATCGTCCAGGACTACATCTCCTCCCCTCACGCTGAGAGCATGAGGAAGAGGAACCAGATCGTCTTCAACATGGTGGAGGCAGAGACAGAGTACGTCCACCAGCTCTCCATCCTCGTCAACTGTTTCCTGCGGCCGCTCCGCATGGCGGCCAGCTCCAAGAAACCTCCCATCAACCACGATAACGTCAGCACCATCTTCCTAAACAGGTATCTTATTATAATTGACTGTTAATTTGAAGTGAATGCTATCTGTAATAGTTGATAGTTACAATAAGGATCTCTCCCTCTGTAGTGAGACCATCATGTTTTTGCACGAGATCTTCCATCAAGGTCTGAATGCTCGGATCGCCAACTGGCCCACTCTAGTTCTTGGTGAGTCCTGCGCTACACTTTTGGCTGATTGAATTACAATTTGCATATGCATTACGTCCCTAGAAACCCTTTTGACATCACTGATTTCCAAACTTGCTGTATCCACTTCCCTGCAGTATGAAAAAAACAAACATTTGAAAAACATTTGACATATTTATCACATTTATCATCTCACATCTGAAGAAATCCCCCAAATAAAAACAGAAATTATAAAAACTTTACTGTTTTCTGTGGTGGATAAAGTAACAAAGAAAATCAGTTTAAACCATTTTGTCCAGTTAAAAGCTGCTTACTTTATGATTATTATGATTTTCTATCTCAAAGTTAATATTTGAGTTGTTTGTTTTTCGCGCGCAGCGGACCTGTTTGACATCCTGCTGCCGATGCTGAACATCTACCAGGAGTTTGTGCGTAACCACCAGTACAGCCTGCAGGTTCTGGCTAACTGTAAGCAGAACAGAGACTTCGACAAGCTGCTCAAACAGTACGAGTCCAACGCTGCCTGTGAGGGCCGCATGCTGGAGACCTTCCTCACCTACCCCATGTTCCAGGTGAGCTAGTGCACACTACATAGTACAATTACTCATGTACAATACGCAAGTACACATTGAGGTTCTTTTACTTGAGTAATTCATGCATCTTTATACTTTTACATCACTTTTTAATTAATATATTCTTAATTTATCAGTCAAGTACTTTTGAGTCAACTACAGCGTTAGATATTTTCAGATTTATATTTTTCTTTCCGGATAACACAGCGTCTCTTCAAATGTGTGGATTTTGAATGGCATGAAAATGACTGCTTCTAATTTAAATTAACTTTTTTAAAACCATCTTCAATCGGCTTGCAAATACATCGCTGAAAACCTGGCGTTTTTTTTCTAAGCTAACAGGACAACGTACACATTAATGTAACAGTAACATTAATCCAAAAACATAAAATATAAAGACCTGAAACAATGACAGGCAACATGTGATTGCCTTCTTTTACTTTTCGTGCTCTATATACTTTCTGTTAAATATTAACACATTACTTTTCACTGATTCAAACACCCTCTTATATACGATGTTCAAAAAGCAGCTTTCACTTTTTATCGTCGTCGATTGAGACAAAGCTGACGAAGACAATTGTTGTGTGTATTTCAGATTCCACGGTACATCATCACTCTTCATGAGCTGCTGGCTCACACACCTCATGAGCATGTGGAGCGAAAGAGTCTGGAGTTTGCCAAATCCAAGCTGGAGGAGCTGTCGAAGTGAGTGTCAGAACATCACGCAGATAACAATAGTGATGGATGGTAATTGGTGATGATGATGATGATGATGATTTGTGTGTTGTTAGGATGATGCACGATGAGGTGAGCGACACTGAGAACATCAGGAAGAATCTGGCCATAGAGAGGATGATTGTAGAGGGCTGTGACATCCTTTTAGACACCAGTCAGACTTTTGTCAGACAAGGTGAGCTTCTTCTACAGCACCTGTTGTAAAAAAACAAAATTTTATTCCACCACCTTCCTCTCACTCCCGTCTGTCTCCATGAACAGGCTCTCTCATCCAGCTGCCGTCCAGCAGCGAGCGGGGGATGCTCAGTAAAGTCCGCCTGGGCTCCCTCTCTCTGAGGAAGGAAGGAGAGCGCCAGTGTTTCCTCTTCACCAAACACTTCCTCATCTGTACACGAACATCTGGAGGAAAGCTTCACCTGCTGAAGGTCAGCCTCATCTGTCTGGATATATTTATCCAAACATGGTTGAAGTTATAGTTTAGTACTTTGAAATCACTTTGATTGTCTTCTAAAACTAGTGAAACCACTTCCTGGTGAGATTGTATTTCAGTGCAAATCAAATAATTAATTTGCATTGTAACATCTTCTCTCCCCCAACAGCAAGGAGGCACGTTGTCTCTGATAGAGTGCACCCTAATTGAAGAACTAGAGGCCAATGACGAGGACTGTGAGTATCCTTCATACCAAACCATTTGTTGTTTCTTTTTTTAACGTTATTTGTTGTTAACTGAGGCTTGGACCTTTTGATGCAGACAATGCAGCAGGTCAAGGCTTCAACCACCTGGAGTTTAAGATCGTGGTGGAGCCTCCTGACGGTCAGGCCTTCTCTGTCG
This sequence comes from Notothenia rossii, assembly GCF_949606895.1. Classification (NCBI taxonomy): domain Eukaryota; kingdom Metazoa; phylum Chordata; class Actinopteri; order Perciformes; family Nototheniidae; genus Notothenia; species Notothenia rossii. The sequence goes on from NC_136910.1 coordinate 40,280,160, forward strand.
TCCTCTTGGCTCCTTCACGCCAAGAAAAGGCCGCCTGGACCAGCGATATCAGCCAGGTATGCCTGACTGTTTTAAAGCTGCTAGCCATCTCTCAAATGCTAGATAAAAGAGGACCAAAGTGTCTACTAACCTTTGTTTCAGTGCATCGATAATATCCGATGTAACGGCCTGATGACCAGCGTCTTTGAGGAGAACTCCAAAGTATCGGTGCCGCACATGATCAAGTAAGAAAAAAGGGAATTCTGATGGTCTAAGAAACATATAGAACATGAAGAAGCTTACAATTAGAACCAGTGACAATTACACAGCTCAATCATCTCTATGTATTTGAGCCCCTTCAAAAGTTTACATTACAAATATATGACTCACTAAGGTTCCAAATGTGGATGAATCCACTGCGGAAATGCATTATACCTTCCTTTTTGTGTAAAATTTGCTAAAAAGCTGTTTTATGTAATAACTGAGCCTTTTTAAAAAAAATTAAAGGAACCCATTTGTATGAGAGTTATCTTTCAAGTAGAGTTGAGTTTAAAGTAGAGCTGATTTTAAGAATGTCCTCATCCTTTTGACTTTACTTTTTTTTTTGCCAAGATCCGATGCCCGCCTGCATAAAGACGACATCGACATCTGCTTCAGTAAGACCCTGAACTCCTGTAAGGTCCCTCAGATCCGGTATGCCAGCGTGGAGCGGCTGCTGGAGCGACTCACTGACCTGCGCTTCCTCTCCATCGACTTCCTGAACACCTTCCTCCACACCTACAGGATCTTCACTACGGCGGCCGTCGTCATCGACAAGCTGGCCGACATCTACAGGAAGCCGTTCACATCCATACCCGTCAGGTACATAACACCGTGTCAAGCTGTAACACCTGCACATACTGTAGGCTACTAAATACATTTAAGTACTGTACTAAATTACTTAACCGGTACACCATGCAACAAAGTTTGTTCATGTAAAATCTAATTGTTTCATGGTTCCAGATTTACAAATGCAAATAAATCCTTCGTTTTAGTAATTGTACTGTATTTATAGTAACATTAAGGTTTATTAAGAAACATTTTCACAGTGTCACAGAATTTCTCATCTTTTCACAAACCAAATGGTAAATTCATTAATTGAGAAAATAAGCAGCATCCATATTGAAATAAAGATATCTTAAGATAAACCTTTATTAATCCAGGAAATCCGACAAGTACATGCTTTTTCTCAAGAAGTATTTTAATGCAGGACTTTTGCTTGCTGTAAACTGTTAATAGTACTTTAAATTAAGTTAAACAATTTTAAATACCTCCTCCATACTTCCTCCACCGCAGCATCACTGTGTTAATTTGTTTGCACACATTCATCCATCCTCATTGTCCTTCCCTCTCCTCTTATGTAACGGACTCATCCTGCAGTGCATTCACTCCATCTCCATGTTGTTCTTCATCCTCCTCATTATTCACCTCCTCTCTTCATCTATCTCTCTGCCATACTCTTCCTCTTCCTGTCACTGTCCCAGGATCGAGCGGCTTTCATGTGACCGTCTGTCCATCATGTCCCTCTGTCCTGACTACAGTCTGAAGATCACACAGCTGGCCCTGGACCAGTCCAAGTAAAGCCCATCAGTAGAGAGAGAGCTCAGTCTGCGTTTTTCAGGGACACCTCTACAGATCCTCTCTCTTTGTCTCTCAGGTCTCTGGAGCTCTTCTTCGCCACCAACCAGGGCTCATGGGGGACGGACCCTCTGAACAACAAATCCCCGAGGCTGATCCGCAAGTTTTCCTCTCCTCCGCCCCTCACCCTCTCCTCCCGCACCTCCTCCCCCGTCCACTGTCGCAAGCTCTCCCTCAATTGCCCCATCAGTGGAAAACCAGGAGTCTTGGATGTGTCCCCCACCTCTTCTGCAGCCAACTCCCCCACCTTCAGTCACTGCCCCTCCATCTCCTCCCCTCCTCCCAACTCACCCAGGCCTACCTCTGGCTTTTTCTCCTCTCTGCCCACCGCCCCGCGCTCTCCCAGCCTCCCCCATGCCTCTGGAGTTTCCTCCCCGCCCCCCACCTCCACCAAGGCCCCCGTGGACTTCAGCCGCGGTCCCGGGTCCCCAGAGCCGAGCCCAGCTGCCGGGGAGGACGTCAGCGGAGAGCTGCCTCGTTTAGACGCCTTCTGTGGGAAGCTGAGGCGCAGCATCCGCAGGGGTGTGTAGCTGGAGCACAAAGCATATGGTTCACACTCTGCAGTCTCATGTGAAAATCAGGCACGCAACTGTTCCAGAAATATGGTTTAGAAACAGGTAAAAGCAGAGTTTAGGTGGCTTTGCGATCTAGTGCAAATAGAGGGACACAGAAATGGGTCACTGTTACCCAACGGAGGAATAATCGTGCTCTTGGATCACCATCTGGCTCCAGCAGACAGCTTATTCACTATAAAAGCAGCGGCAGAGCACCAGGTCAGAAAATGTCTGACAACAAATTAGGAGGAGAGAAAGAAATGAAGAGATAAACTTAGCTCTTACGTGGCAGCTGGAGTGTCTCCTAAGAGGAAAATGACGTATTGAATGGACGAGCCCTCCAACAAAACCCAAAATACCTCAGATTAGGACCAAGTAGGCCAAAAATAGACATGAGCCAGAGCCTGTTTAAAGTTATATTGTTGAGTTGTTTTTTGTATCCACTCTACTGTAATTTCTCACTTGTACCAAACCATGTTTAGAATAAGAATGAAGTATTGTAACATCATGTTGCAAATGTTTGAGCTCTCTCTTTCCTTTACCGTAAAAGTTGTCCTGGAGTCAGTTTCTATGGACAAGTTTCTCCCTGAAACACCGGCCAGCAGCGAGCCGGGCGACATGTCTCCCTGCCGCTCGCCTTCAACACCGAGACACCTCCGCTTCAGACAGTCAGGAGGTACGACCAGTACAAACACACACAGACACACACTTATTGTATTCCCTTGTGTTTCTAATGCCTGTTATTCCCTGCAGTCACTCCCGGGGATAACTCACGCTGCCCGTTGTCGCCAGCTTCAGCGTTTGCAATCGCCACAGCTGCTGCGGGCCATAGCAGCACCCAGAGTGAGTACGGCGTCTGTGGTGGAAAGTGACTAAGTTCATTTATTTAGAACTGCACGTTGTTTAGAAATGCAATTTGAGATACTTGACAATTTCCACTTTCTGCTACTTTAAACTTCCACTACACTATATCTCATAGACACATATTGTACTTTTTACTCCACTAAATGTATTCGATAATATATTTTCTGAAATGAGCCATTTTGCATAGTGAGTACTTTTGGTACCTTTATCATATTTTGATATTGCTATACTTTTATATGTAACTATTGAATGCAGGACTACATGTAACATAGAGTTTTTCTATACTGTTGTATAGCTACTTTTACTTATGTGTACGTTTTTTTACTATCACTTTAGGAGTACTAATTTCACCACTTTTCTTTAGACCTGAAACTCCACATATCACAATGAAGTCTGTTAACAGGGAGCTAAATAGCGATTACTGACCTCAGACTTTTAAAATGGTTGCCCTTATCTTTACCCCTCGTAGGTTTTATTAATTCTGACAAAGTCTGTGACAAGGAATTCATCATCCGGAGAGCTGCGACCAACAGAGTTCTCAACGTGCTGCGACACTGGATTTCCAAGCACTCTCAGGTGAGTCCACAAGAACAAAAAGCCTTTACATGCGTCCAAAAGATCCAAACACTTTGAGCCAGCCCACCTGAAAGAGTCTGTTGTTGTGTCTGTTATCATTGCCATCGGGCCTACCCCCCTCTGTGTGTGTGTCCTCACCTGTCAGTATTTCCCCGATGGAGGTGCTCTTTGCTCTGCGTGTCCTCCTCCCACCCATGAGGCGAGCAGAAAGGTCAACCTCCTCCCCTGGGACACTAAAACAACTATCACTTTCTGTCAAGATTATATAAGATGCTATTTTTGTACCTGCATGTTTGTGGCCTGAAATGTGAACATTTATAATGTATTAAGTGGTCCTTTTAATAAACACAGTTCTGGGTCCATGTGGGCAATATCAGTCTGTGTGCTATGACCTTAAGTTTCACCACAGAAGTTCACTTTGTAAAGAAACAAAACCATTTACTTAGAAAAAAAGTAACTTCATTTTTTATCAAACTGCTAAACGCAACCACAGTTTTTTTAACGCAGCTCTTTCCCTTGCCAAATAAGTGTGAACATGATTTTAAGACTGTTAGTGATTTCTTTTTTTTCCTTTTCTTTTCTGTCTGGGATTAAGTAAAAATACACCAATAGATGTGAATTTCCCTCTAGAAGGCATCCTTCTCATGTCTGCTGCTACATTAAGAGGCAGTTGGGATTTGAATGCACTTTAATACAATGAAATCAGTTTGATGTGCTTTTCAAAAGTGCCATGATTTTTCCTTGATTCTTGGAGACTCTAATTATTATATTTTTTGTTTTTTTGTTTGTTAGTTTGTTTTTGTTTTTTCTCTGGTTATAGTATACAGTGTACATTTTAGTTTTGCAGGACTCCCTGGCAGAGGAGATATTATATCTCAATGGGACTTTTATGGTTAAAATATTAAACTGTTTTCTAAAATATACTTTGAGTGTGTGTCATGTTGATTATAACGCAGATATGGTTACATTCAAGCAAAATGTCTTTGAATAATCATAACATGGATATCATAGACAACATTTTACATTGTTGACCTGAATCTGCTCAAGTAAGTCTTTCTGCAAACATGCAATACCCAAATATTATCTGTAGCTGTAACTTAGTAGTAAATCTGTATAAATGTGTTCTCCATCAGGACTTTGAAATGAACATTGAGCTGAAGATGGGGGTGATCAATCTGCTGGAGGAGGTGCTGCGAGACCCTGACCTGCTGCCTCAGGAGAGAAAAGCAACATCAAACATTTTAAGGTACAAAGTCAGCAAGGTGTTATAAAATTGAAAAAATTGCTTTTTTGTGATTCACGTATTATCTATCTATATATAATGCCAGCATAATGAAAAGAACATATATTAAAACTGAAGAAAATGTAGTGCAGTGCATCTGCAGTTTATGCGATGTGTCAATGTGCATAACAGTGTCTGTTTTGTTCTTCAGTGCACTTTCTCAAGAAGAACAAGATGATGCTCAGCTAAAGATAGAGGACATATTACAGATGGTCAGTATGAACACCTATTAGGAGCACAATGTATTAATATACTTAATCATAAGTGCATTTTAAGCAATTTTTGAAATAATTTATCTCCAGAAAAGCTGTCCCCTACTACACTTCATTGTGGTAAGAATAATGATAATGTATAATCATCAGAGGTGGGGGACTCGAGTCGCATATTTTTGGACTAGAGACAGTTACCGGAGCGCCAAGTAGGAAGTGGAGCACACAGGAGACAACCGTTTCATTGCAGACTGTAATGTTTATGTTGGGAAATGGCAGTGCATACATTATTTTAGATATATTTCTAACTCAGACTCTTATTCACTTCATGAAATTGCTATAGCACCAGGAGGCAGCGGGACGTGTATCTCCGCCTCTGAGAAGTGCAGCACCAGCGCGCAAAGAGCTGTGCCTTTTACGCAACGCCTGCACTGTGTTTACTTTCATGAGAACGGCTAAAGAGTGACCGCAGGCTGCTACGTTTTAACCACGCACACCTCTACACACATCGAACTGCCCGATTAGTCCCCCTATTACTCGTTTTATGAAGGAGATGTGGAGATCACTAAGGAGCATGATGTGTGTGTGTTTGTGCTCTGCTCAGCTCTGCTCTGTGTGTGTGTGTTTGGTGAGTTTGTGTGTGTCCGACAACAGCATTTGTTTTCAAATGACCATGAACAGTAATTTACACACATCTGTCCAACTCCATATGTACAGTATATGTGGGTGTTCCCAAATGAAATAAATGTGTTTAATCTTAATGTCGCACTGTCTGCACACAAACACACATATCATGCGCCCTGGTACACTATTCCGGTGTATTAGCTTTGAGCACAGACGCAATTAGGAAAACAATGAGACATATGGGAGCACCTTAGACAGACCATAGAGAAATGCTGTGAACCTGCTGAAGGGGAGCCAGGGCAGGAGGCTTAACATGTTAATGTAACATATTTGTGTTGTACTCCTGTTTTCACTTTAGAGCCCTTTTAGTACTTATCGGGTTATCATTTCAGCGCCCCACTCTCCATCGCTGTTTATGTTGAAAATAAAACAAAACTTTTCATAACCACAATATTTTAACTGATTTAAATGCGGAAACTGGGGTTACTCATCAGAATTTAGTATGACTTGACTTGTGACTTGCTTGACCTGAGCAATGACTTTTCTTGCTTGACTCTCACCACAGTGACTTGGGACTTGCTTGAGACTTGTAGGTCAAGACTTGAGACTTGCTCATGACTTGCACATGTAGGACTTACTCCCACCTCTGATAATCATACAGTTAGCTGTAGTGTAGTTTCTTTGCATCGTGGTGAATTGAGTTATAGGTGCATTCCCAGTATGTGGAGGTAACGTAGTGTATTAGTACAGTAGTTATTCCAAACTACTATTAGGTCTGGACTACAAATAGTTTGTGTGTGTTCCAGGCCGAGAGTCCTAAAGCGGAGTGTTTTGAGTCCCTCTCAGCCATGGAGCTTGCAGAGCAGATCACAATGCTGGACCACATCGTGTTCAGGAGTATTCTCTACGAGTGAGTACATCATACAGAGAGTACAAACGTTTCTTAAAACAACATATTTCAAAAGGATAATTTTGTATGTTTGTATTTTACAGGTCTGTAATTTTTTCAAATCATATCCTCTAGGGTTATCTAGAAATAACTGTTATTTGATACTGCAATACTGGGCTCAGTTGGTAGTATACTATATTAGCCAGTTCACATCAGGTCATCTGAACATGATAATCTGATTAGATACATACGGAGAATACATTTTCCAATAGTAAATCAAATGTAATGACTAATTACATAAGAAATGTAATAAAAGCATATTTTATTGCTGTACTTGGTTGAGTTGGACATAATTTGAACTACTACTAAATAGTGTACAAGATTACGGAATATTTGTCTGATGATGTGTAGAGTTAACACATGTCAAACCAAAAATACAGTGTGTCTGACTGTACTGTGATCTGCAGGGAGTTCCTCGGTCAGGGCTGGATGAAGGTCGACAAAACAGAGAGGACTCCGTACATCATGAAGACCAGCCAGCATTTTAATGATGTAAGACTAAACAGGGTTTTTTCCTTTAAATTCTGCAAAATAACCAAAGGTATATTGACACAAAATTAAAGCAGCTATGTTGATATTTTATTTAGCATTTTAATATTTTTCAGCAAAAAATGATCTTTTTAAATTGGTTCCACTTTTTCAAATGTGAGTATTTGATGTTTTTGTTTGTTATATATCATGACATTTGAATATGTTCGTGGATCTCACTGTTGCATGTGTCAACTTTGATTTGAGGACATTTTAACAGCGATTTAGAAGGTTTGCTGAGATTTTAAAGCCAAATTCTTAAAAGGTTTAGTGAAATAATAATTTGCATATTAAAGGACAATTCATTTCGGCTTTTTTCTTTATTGTAATGCAGAAATTGAACAATTGTTGGCTTCTTTTTGTCAGTGAAATAGAAGTGTTCCTCTCACCCTCTGTCCTCAGATGAGTAACCTGGTGGCGTCTCAGATCATGGCCCACACTGACGTTGGCTCCCGAGCTAACTCCATAGAGAAGTGGCTGGCAGTGGCCGATATCTGCCGCTGCCTCAACAACTACAACGGCGTGCTGGAGATCACCTCGGCTCTGAACCGCAGCCCCATCTACAGGCTGAAGAAGACCTGGGCCAAAGTCTGCAAACAGGTTGGAACTATTTCATTGTTGTTTAAAAATAAACCTACTCTCTCTGCACAAAACCTTTATGATTTATTTGTGTTTTTAGACAAAGGCGCTCATGGACAGGCTGCAGAAGACTGTGTCAACGGAAGGACGGTTCAAGAATCTCAGAGAGACACTGAAAAAGTAAATATTGCTTATCAACCAGACATATTAGTGTCTGAATACAGTCCCTTTTTTTAATAACTTTTTCATGTTTGTGATGTGTGTGTAGCTGTAACCCTCCATGTGTCCCGTACCTGGGCATGTACCTCACTGACCTGGCTTTCATTGAGGAGGGAACACCCAACTTCACAGAGGAAGGCCTGGTTAACTTCTCCAAAATGAGGATGGTAAGGAATGCAATTATTTCCTTGCTCCTCTTCTTTTATAATCATTATTCAAGCCTTACCCTGAACAAAAGGCTTTACAAACTGTGTGTTTTATAATCAGTAATCGTTAGCTTGTGAGGCTAACAAGCTTACATACAGTAAGCCAAGGAGCACAGCATTAACTAAGTATTTTTAGTTTTAGTATTAGTTTGGGGGTCACATTGAAATACTTTGTTGTACACAGTGCTTATGTCTACGTCTCTCTGGGAGCAGAGACCTATTGTTTGAAAAATATATTTTGGATCGATTTAAAGGGTTCTTCTTAAAAAACAGACAGTGCCATTTTAAGGCAACTCGGTGACGCTTAAATGAGCTTAAAGCTAGCTGGCTAAAGTTGATTAAATCTGTCTGCTGCAACAACTGCAAAATTAAAGTTTGTGTGCTAGAAATAAGGAGCTGCTTTTGTGTACCACTGCTTAAAACAATAACGCTCAATTTTATTTATTTTATTTTATTAAAAAGGCATTACGATGTTAAATAGGTCGCAGTTATACACTGCGATCTTGACAGGCATAGCAAAAGCAATTAAGGGCTTAGCAAACAGTCCATTTCAGCTGTCTATTAACTCTCTACTTTTTCAGATTTCTCATATTATCCGGGAGATTCGTCAGTTTCAGCAAGCACCTTACAGGATAGAGCACCAGCCCAAGGTGAGTTTAATAAAATGCATTACTTATGAAACATAACATTTGTGTTTTTTGAACGAATAATACAAAATATTTTGTCTTTTCTGACTTCCTCCAGGTGACTCAGTTCCTCCTGGACAAGACACTAGTGATGGATGAAGATACCCTCTATGATCTCTCGCTGAAGATCGAACCCCGAGTACCCCCTGGCTAACTTCATTACACACAAACATATTCACTTCGACAAAATATACATCCATCTTTACAATATTAACTATAATTAAACACAACTTGAGTTTCTTTCTTAATGGCGGGGGTCGTTTCATAAAACACCCCGAGTTATTGTGCTAAGGAAACTCGGGAGAAAATGTGCCTTGTTGTGTAAATATCTGATGTGTATATTTAGTAAACAGAATGAACTGTATAACACACACAACTCTGCCATACAATCGTACAGTTATGACTGTAGAAACAACCATGTTAACTACTTAAACATGGCACTAGAAACTAACATGTTGCTGCTATCACATTGTAAATACTAAACAACCTGCCTCTGTAGTCTTGCACATAAACATTGTTCGATCATTTGTATGATAATGTCCAGATTAATCTGCTCAGTCCCCGGGTATCATTTTGTGAAGCATTTACACAGAATACATAAAAGTAACTTGATGATGTGTTCAAAGACATTCACTGGGAGCAAACAGTCCCTTGTTTGGCCACTTGGGGCAGCAGAACAAGCTGGAAACATGATTATGAATTGTTACTTCGAGCTCTGTTTTGGTCTCCACCAACACTTTAGAGGAATATCAGTTAAAAAGCTTCACTTTCCCAACAAGCTTTTCTTTAAATGTGTGTGTTTGCTACACAGTGTTTTTTATATAGAGATTAACCAAAAAATAGCTGCCCTCTACAGCAAGAAGCAAGGTCTATGAGAGCTGTAAGACTCAACCATATTTGTGAAGTTGCGGGATGTAGGCCTACTGTATTGCCCTTAACAATATTTTAATATTAATAATGCAATATTTCTCTGATGCACACACTGTACACTACCTAGTAAGCACCAAAAAGCAGACCAATAAACATACTTGCCAACCTTTAGACCTCAGAAATCGGGAGCATTTCAAAATGCAAAATGGGGGGGGGGGTGCTAGTGGATCGCCGGAGCTGTTAGATTAACATTAACATGCTTATTGTAGTTGTAACTAAGTGCACTGCCTTGCGATCTGTAGCACCGTCCTTGATGGAGCATATGTGTTGGCTGGACCTGTATTTTACAGGAAAGGAGTGAGCAGAGAGTAGTTGTCGATTCTTGTTCTGTTTTCTGTGAATATCTGCCTCACCCTCTCAAACTTTGAGTTGCGCGCGCTACTAAAGAGACGTGTTACCATGGAAACCAAACAATGGTGTAGCTGTATTAAAGTCCGAGTGGAAACAGTCGTGTGTAAATCTGATTTTGTCAGAAATCGGGAGAAATGCGGGAGAAATATGACCCCGGGAGGAAACCGGGAGAGGGCAATGAAATCGGGAGTCTCCCGCGAAAATCGGGAGGGTTGACAAGTATGCCAACAAAGTTAGCAGTACGCTGCTAACAAATTGTGGAGAGTTAAGAAGTTAAAGAGGAAGATATTTCGCTCATTATTTGGAGACCAGAAAAAGAACAAAAAAACAACCAAACAGAACAGTTATAATATATCGCGGTTGTGTTTGCAGCTTGTTGATTGGAAAGAAAAACTATTATTGCTGCTTAAAGATATATTTTTATTGAACAAAACGGCTTAAATTGAGTACAAAGAATAATTTGTAACACTGTAGTGTTTTAAGGCAGCTTGCATGTGGGGATAAAGTACTACCGGGGGGCCCTGTGGGTGTCACACTACCTGCAGTACCAACTGTGGCCACCTCTGTGATATTGCCTCTCAGGCCAGATCTGATCACAGTGAGAGCTGATTTCAGATCAAGGCCCCCACTGTATCATGTCAGTTTATATTAAGCTTTAATATTGCGTATACCAAAAAGATAAGTAATTAAATTGCCAGAGACCAAAATCCCCACAGTATTGGAGGCTCGAGGTGCACCGCTCTGGGGAATTTCCACTTGACCTGGTTGGTAGGTCAGCTTTCTGCATATGTCTGGAGTACAGTTAAAATATGTGTATCTTAAACTTACTGTCTCGCCTGTATCTTGGTGACGTTGAGCTCACAGGGGATGACGGAGCATTTTCTTATCATTGCTCATCCGTTAAGGTTTATATTGTTGCAGTTGCCACTTTATTGCATTTGCATTTTACAGCAAAACTCTTTGTAGTTTACACACATTCCAAATCTGAAAATGTACTGCAAATGTCATATTTATTCATATGTTTGACAATCAAAACCTGTTTCAAATCATATTTCTTCAGTTTTGTAATATTAGTGATTTTGTGCACAAATCTTTCTGATTTTGAATAATCACATTCCTGCTCTTGTCACCAGTATCAGCCTGAAAGGTTTCTTACATGATACAAAGCCCCGACAGTTACATTTTATTTTATGTGTACCATTTTCTTTTATAATTCCATGTCAATGTGATATTGAAATCATATTCATATGTTAAACCTTGTGGACTGTTTTAGTAAAATAGGAATAGCTTTGCACTATGGATTTCTTATGAATGTCAATAGACTCTAAACTTGTTTATAGCATGATTATAGCACAATGTCCTTTGTGTCCTTGGGATTACTGTTATCCTTATTATTGACTCTTACTGAGTTTTAGATTTATTCATTTATTTTGGCTATTTCCTGATGTCAGGAATCTTCAAAATATTCGCTGCGTTAGTATTGCTTTCTTACATTGCTGTATACTTTAAATTCAAAATTTTCTGTTGTATTTTTCCATGCATTCCTCGGTTTAATGTACAGATATTTACGCACAATAAAAGCAAAAAAAGCTAATTATGTTGTTACAAAGGTTTTTTATGGTGATTAAAGGGAGATATGGTTGGCGCTCATACTTGCCAACCTTTAGACCTCAGAAATCGGGAGCATTTCAAAATGCAAAATGGGGGGGGGGGGGGGGGGTGCTAGCGGATCGCCGGAGCTGTTAGATTAACATTAACATGCTTCTTGTAGTTGTAAGTGCACTGCCTTGCGGCCTGTAGCACCGTCCTTGATGGAGCATATGTGTGGGCTGGACCTGTATTTTACAGGAAAGGAGTGAGCAGAGAGTAGAGTAGTTGTCGATTCTTGTTCTGTTTTCTGTGAATATCTGCCTCACCCTCTCAGACTTTGAGTTGCGCGCGCTACTAAAGAGACGTGTTACCATGGAAACCAAACAATGGTGGAGCTGTATTAAAGTCCGAGTGGAAACAGTCGTGTGTGAATCTGATTTTGTCAGAAATCGGGAGAAATGCGGGAGAAATATGACCCCGGGAGGAAACCGGGAGAGGGCAATGAAATCGGGAGTCTCCCGCGAAAATCGGGAGGGTTGACAAGTATGTTGGCGCTGAGGACTCAATGCCCCACTAGAAAACAAGCTAAACAACCAAACACAGAAATGCACTGCAAATATAGAATACCCAACTGAAAAGTGCAAACAAAAAATCCATACAAGCAGTGCTAAAGAAACCTTGCTAGTTGCAAATGACTCAAAAGTTACAAAACAAGCAAAAAACCTGCCAACACATCTAGATGGTCATCTTTGATTCGCAGAAACTGTCAAACGCTCACATTTTCTAAAACGCTACCCAATGACCTGACTTAAATTGAACCATTTCACTAACGTTCCTGAATCCAACGTTAGCGTGCAATGGTCTGACTCCTTGAGTTAAGTCTATATCTGTCAATTTTGTTGGAAAATGAGGATTGGCAAATATCTGCAGTATCTAATGTTTTACATCCAGAATGTTACATTTCATTTCAATACTGATGGGATGCCATCCTCACTACATGAGCCATTAATGAAGTCATGTGTTGGGCATGTCTTTTTGTTTAAGTGTCCTCTGCAATAACAATTTGTTCTGCATCTAAAGGTTTTTTTATACGGTATTTGCATTTTTCTTAGTTATTTGGTTGCCGTCTTTATTTATACGTTCCGTAATGCCTTGTGGTTTTTGTCAAACTAGTTCTATTTACATTTATTTTTGGAAGTTTCCCTGTGTAGAGCTCTAGGGGTCAGAGAGAGACAAAGAGAGAGAGAGAGTGTGTGCGTGTGTGCGTGTGTGCGTGTGTGCGTGTGTGTGTGTGTGTGTGTGTGTGTGTGTGTGGGGATAAACGTGTAAGTGGAAAATATCAAGGTCAGACAGGACGGTGATATCGGACCCTCTGTGGTCATGCTTAATCGTAGCTCAACTTGATCGGTCTGTGCCGGTGTAGCTCATGTTGGTGGCCCTTCATTGGTTTGTTCCTGAACTTATGATTGGCCTCCACTTTTTAATCCTGCATGAGGGGGCGGAGTGCCCTGAGAGAGGAGGGTGAAAAGCTCTTTAACAAGACGTCTTCAGCAAGAAGGCACAGAAGCTTTCCTACAGGTATGTACCTTCTTTCTTCTTTCTCTTGCAGAACAGCTCGACTAGCTCCATGCATCGCAAACTGTTTGTGGATTAATTTGTAAAATCTGTTTCAGAGAATATACAGGCTCTGCACCATCTTGACTTTGATCTTTTGGCATGCTTTTGACATTTTTAGTTTACATACACAGGCTTACCAATTGAGTGCAGGATTTAAAAGTTATGTTTTAAATAGGGATGGTGGATTGAAGCCGAAGTAAAGATGAGATGTCATATTCAAGCTGATGTGTAACAGAAAAAGTACTGCAAAGATGCAGAACTTGATCTATGCATATGGTTCAGAAACCCTTGCTCTCTCCAAGCAGTTTGTTGTTGCACTTTTCTTGAAAATATATATTTTTGACATCCTTTTGAGTTATTTTACTAAATTCAGAGATGATATTAACTCTGCTGTGTCCTCTGCAGAGGACGAAGCTGCTCTGACGTCCTAAACAGACTCCAGCAGAGTTAAAAGGTCACAGTGTTCAGTGATTTGGAGTAATCCTTACCTTAAGACCCTGGATCCACAGGATCAGTTTGCAGGGGAGGCTTGACAGGATGAGATTTCAGATTGGCATGAAGGACTACAATTCTTGCATTTCCATGTCTATGTTTGTTGCGTCACCTCTCACCTGATTTTTCTCTCATGAGGGTCCCGTCTTGTGACCAGATCATAATGTCACTATGTTATCAGCCAGGGATGAATGTCTATTGGCACTGTATCCTGGCAGCATAACTTTTCTCCAGTGATCTATAAATAATATTACCACTGACCCAAAGAGTCCACTGTCATTCGCCTCTAATCATTGAGAGGAGAGTCATTGGGATAAATTCAGTATAAAAAGTCCTGTGGTGTATCGGGGGAATGCTTTACTCCTCAGTTACTAGTGCGTTTCAGATCAGCCATCTTTACGTTGACAGGATTAACAGGAGTAATGATGTCCTTCCAGCTTCCTTCTATATTAAGACACAGTCTCGTGGACACTACCTACCCTCTGTGAAGGACAGGCTAGAATCTGACCTTTCATTAGGAACATTTAATTCAAGTATTGCATTAACATTTTTAATCCATCTTGATGGACATAGCCTATATTAACAATACTGAAAATATACTTTTTTTCTTACTGACTACTGCAGACGGATTTCTTCCTGAGCTGTCTCAAGTCCCACTTTTTCCTTTCAGCTTCAGACAGACGTCTGTTCATTAGCTAAGCCTTCGTGGATGTATGAGAGTTGCAGGTGGGAGACTGCTAATGCTAAGAAGCTAAGAGCTATCCCACCTGCTACCCACTCTAAGCTTGTTACTGTTCCAAAGGAAAAACCCAGGGGTCTTAATCCCAGCCGGTGTGATTTACCTTACATGTGCTAATTTATACTACCACAGAAGATTTCAAATAAAAGTAGCTAGTACGCCAAAGCTAATTAGCTTTGCTAGCTTCTGCCTATTCTTTACTGATCATTACTATGAAGACAGTTTGATATTGGTAAGGTTACGATTTACGGGTCAAAGTTCACAAAAGTTGAATTTGAAGCTAAAATAAAATAGATCGATTTTTTAGATTGTTCATCAATGCCAAATAATGAACTTGAATAATAGGAATTTATATTTAGTGGGTTCTTTTTTTAATTTATGTATTTCTTTTTCGACAGCTCATTTGTTTCTTATAAAGAGTTACCTACTATCAGAAAGATGGCTGGCTCTTTCACACGTATGATCGCCGGACGCAACGGGGCTGTGCTGTTGGCAAGCCTGGGCGCGGGAACCATGGCGACTGGTTTCCTGATGAGTGATAACCCCCTAGCTGCTGAGGTCAGGACAAAGCTTTACCCCCCCAGGTAAGACCAACACCACAGGGCTGATAGAAACACACAGATAGAGGGGTGACCTTGACTTGTCAGTGAATACTTCAAGCTCTATAATTATCAACCTGTTAAGGCAGATATTTTAAAAACTGACTACGTGCTTTGCAACATCACTTGTTCATTTCAGAACAATGACTCATTGCTTTTTGTTACCACAACAGAAACAACTAAGGGGAATTAGTGGAATGAAACTTATTTATATATACACATATAGACGAGTACATTACTTAAAGGTGGGGTAGGTAATTCACTTCGGAAACACTTTTTGTTATATTCCATGGAATGCTCTTAACATCCCGATAGCAATGAATAAATTAAATGGTTTGACAATAAATAAAAAATGTC
Source organism: Notothenia rossii (assembly GCF_949606895.1). Taxonomy (NCBI): domain Eukaryota; kingdom Metazoa; phylum Chordata; class Actinopteri; order Perciformes; family Nototheniidae; genus Notothenia; species Notothenia rossii. The sequence goes on from NC_136910.1 coordinate 40,295,767, forward strand.
ATCTGTGGAAGCCGTGGCGCTGTGTACTTTTCGGTTGTGTACTTTCAAATTCTAGCGCACTCGAGCTGGTTTCCCCATTCTTACCTATACCCTACCTTTAAGTACAATTTTCAGTTATTTGATCTTTGAGTGTTCACATTTATGAAACGTTATGCTTTAAATCCAAAACAGCTAAGACGAAACAATATGTATTCTTTACTACACTACATTTATCTCATTATTTTTAAAGTAATTGAAGGATAAAGTGTTCCTTTAAATTCTCCTTCTTCTAAAGCTAAATATACCCCTTGAATTAGCTGGAGAATGCAATGTCACAAGGCTGAATGCAGGTGTTTTTTCTGAGATCATTAAAGTAAAAAATGCATACTTTCACCACCTCTTGTCCATAATACTCTACTATTTTGTGGTATGAGTCTGTTTACTTAAGTTAAGGATATGAATAACTTTTCCACTACAGCTAAAAGTTGACATCAGAAGTGTTAATTCATTTATATAGTAAAAGTGTTATATAAAAAATGGTATGTCATCAAAACATTTTGAGTGTGGACTGCGTAAGTGGGAAACTGAGAGTATTAAAGAGCAGAGGTCATACAGCGTGATTCTGGAATCATCTGCCCTGATCTCTGACACTCTCAAGTTTCATCTATGTTACCTTTGACTCACTCCCTCCCTCTGCCCAGTTCTTTCACAGAACTGTTCCCCCTCTCACCTTCTCAAACACCACTGCGTAAATCGTAATTGATACATGAGCAGAGTAAGGACAAACACACACACTGTTGTTAATTGCTTTTAAATCGCTTTAAATTTAGTTACACTACCTTTACTTATAAATAGACTATATACATTTTTAAGCATTTTTCTCTCTTAATGTGGTACATTTCTGGTCGAAACAGGATGTCTCCTTTGCAATTGTAAAGTTTCAATTTATTAACTAAGAATGTATGTAATGCAAAAAAAATATTGATACAGAGACAATAAACCCTTAGTCTAAAGTTTTCCTGAGTTCTGTTAAGCATTCAGCAGCAAAAGCACCATCTCTTTCCCTCAGGAGTTGGTAGGGACCAAAAATGGAGCTAAAAGAGTTCATATTTGTCCGACATTAATTAGTTGGAAACAAACACAACCTTAAATCGATGACAGGGTGGCTCTGTGTCTGGGTGTTAATATATATATATATAATCAACTTATGAAGGGTATAATATGTTAATGTTGTGAGTACAGCTAGTTGTTATTCCCCCAAATGGCAAAAAAACTGGTAAATGCAGACTTCAATGTGGACGCTTGTTGTTGTTTAAGGCAGATTATTTTCACAAAAGATTTCTTCAGGGCATTTTGAAACATAGCTTGTTGAAAAAGCATGATGTAACCATAGTTTAGGATCATTAATAGACTGAGTACAGCTTGTTTTACCCTACAATTTCTTTCTTTCCACTTCTTCATTTCCTGCAGCTCTGATTTCCCCGACCTGAGGAAACACAACAACTGCATGGCCAAGGCTCTGACTCCGGCCATTTATGGCAGACTGAGGGACAAGATCACCCCCAACAACTGGACCCTGGACCAGTGCATCCAAACCGGAGTGGACAACCCCGGACACCCTTTCATCAAGACCGTGGGCTGTGTGGCTGGTGATGAGGAGAGCTATGAGGTATGAGAGGTCAAAGGTCACATTGTACCTTTCTTTTAACCATGTCCTCTGACTGACCCGCTGCACCAAATCCAGATGAGAGAATATATGAGTTCATAAATAATTTAATTCGCTGAGTAATGAGCTTAATGAGCAGCAGCTAGCCATGCAGCGAGTGCTTAGATGGAGGTCATTGAGGCTGAAGGCTTTCAATATGCATTAAAATACCATCTGAAAAAACCTAATGGTTTTATTGTATTATAGATTTTGTGGTACATGATACTTATCAATTTTATATTACCACTTAGTTTTGAAACTTTGATTAATTATTATTTTATTATTTTTTTAAGGTATGACTATTATTATTTTATTGTCTTTCTTTATAGTGGTTGTGGTTTTCTTTGTATATATGTGCGAATATATAATTTTTTTAACATTCAAGGAAGGCTAAATTGAAGTCCCTTCACCTCCTCTGTTGGATTAAGATTTGAAACAAATGTCAATATTTGATTTACCGGATATATTCCTTGAAAATAGTATTTACCTTCATCAAGGACACTTAACATGATTTTAATCAACCCTTAGATGCACGAGTGACTGGACCCTACACTCTTCCAAAAAGGACACGTATTAGAATAATATGTGTTTTTATGCCATTTTTGTCATTTTGATTGAGAAAAATCACTTGTATAATATTTGGTATTATATTTTGGTTCACACTAGAAATATGTTATATTTAATATTTCACTATTTATAATTTTAGACATTTTTTTACATTTTGAAAAAAAAACGAAATTCCATAGGAAATGCATGCGGGTCATTTTTGACCCACTTATGGAAGCTTGGGGTAGTAATACAAAAACTACAATTTCTTAAAATGTATCAAATTTTAAATTTGAATGGCATGATATCCAAAACATGTTTTTTGAGGAATAGCTGGAATATGAAATGATAAAAAAATGAAAAAAAGAAAACCACCTCACCCGGTCAAAAAAATACCCACTTATGCATCTAAGGGTTAAAGGTTCAAAGTTATTTTTGGATTTTGAATCTAGAATTGTATATTGTTTGAAGAAAAAAAAAAGACACTTGACTCTGTCCTCTGTTCTCCCCCAGGTGTTCTCTGAACTCTTTGACCCCATCATCAAAGACAGGCACAACGGCTACGACCCCACCACCATGACTCACCCCACTGACCTGGACGCATCCAAGGTATTTACACCACTGCATGATCCCTGCATCCACCTGCTGTTCTTTAATGTATTAAAACTATTTGTCTTTCTCGCCTCTTCCTCCAACCTCCAGATAACCAATGGCGTGTTTGATGACAAATACGTCCTGTCGTCCCGTGTCCGCACTGGGCGCAGCATCCGCGGGCTGAGCCTCCCCCCCGCCTGCTCCAGGGCGGAGCGCCGTGAGGTGGAGCGGGTGGTGGTGATGGCCCTGGCCGGCCTGAAGGGAGACCTGTCCGGACGCTACTACGGCCTGCAAGACCTGACAGACAAGGAGCAGCAGCAGCTCATTGACGTGAGTTTCATCTTTGTTAGACACAGAAACTATACACATATTTTGATTACAATACCCAAAGTCATAATTGGTCATAATTTTCTTCTGAATATTTAAAGAATTGTCCCAGTTTTATATTCACAGAGCAGCTTTTTTAGGTAATATGCTTTAGGAAAACCTGACCACTTATCACAGTTTGTAGTCTTGGTTTTATACTGTGGACATCATTTGTGAGAAGTTAAAACTTTTCCCCCCTCTTGATCATTCTCATTTTTAAGGATTTTACAAGCATGAAGAGGCTATAGTAGTTGAATAATTAAAAAGGTTACCCTGTGTTTCCAGTCTTTATGCTAAGCTAAGCTAGATGTCTGCAGGCTCCAGCTTCATATCTGCTCCACATCTAGCACAGTAATTGTACTGTTCTTCTAACTTATCTTTTTCTAAAATGTAAAACTATCACTTTAAGTCTAACAAAATGACCCTGAAAATGTATCATCTAGTCATCTTAGACTAGCTCTCTTTAACCTTCAAAGTATTGACCTTCCTGTTCTGATTATTTCACGCTGCGCCACAAAAGGATCATTTCCTGTTTGACAAGCCAGTCTCTCCGTTACTCACTTCGGCCTTCATGGCCAGAGATTGGCCCGATTCCAGGGGAATCTGGTAAGAACTCCCATCCCAATGCTGTTAGTGCTGCCAGTAATGAGAGGAAATGCTTGCAATTCATCGAGCCTCACCCTCTCCCGGTCTGAGAAGTCCTCCCTAACTCTTATTCTATTCTCTCCTCTGGAACACAGTTAGTTTTAGAAGTAATTCACTTTAACGTCCTCCTCCCTCTGTTTTTCTACCTCCCTTTACCCACCTTTCCCACCTTCAGGACCACTTCCTGTTTGACAAGCCTATCTCTCCTCTGTTGACATGTGCCTTTATGGCCAGAGACTGGCCTGACGCCAGGGGCATCTGGTAGGGTTTATTCAGCTCTCCTGCATGTCTGCTGTGTGACTCTATAGACCTCCACCTCCTGACCCATGCAGTGATAAACTCGGTGTTGGAAAGGAACTTAGTACACCTTCTTATACTGGCAGCTTTGTTACCTTTTGATATACAATTCTTTATCCACTTCCTGTTCAATGAAAACCATGTATCTCCTGTTTTGGTGCTTCAAATGTGAATGTTTGTGATTAACTAGTATAGAAGTTTTCCTTAATGGGTCGAGAAAACTCAAACTTCTTAAGCTAAATAAACAATTAAAAAATATCTCGGATCAGCAGGAAAATGCATAACAACTAATCTGAAAACAGGCCTTTTTTTCTGAACGTGTGAAAATTAAAAAGGTTTTAGAGATACATGGTGCTCACAGGACAGCAATGCAAACAATAATCTTATAGAACATATCTTTTTTAACTGTGTGTACATTTCTGTACACTAAACCACCCACCAGTATATAAAGTAGTTTAAATGTAAATAACCTAAAACATCTCAGCCGTTAAATGCGACACTGTGACGCTCAATAAGTGTTAAGATATTGCCCTGTTTTTGATGCATGTTGCTTGACAAATATACCAACAGGACATCGTTTTTGTGTTTTATATTTATTATGCTGCTATAAATGCATGTCTCTCACATATTAATGCAGACAGGCAGCATGATTATAAAATGTTCTTTATAATCAGGTCCTTTATGACCATGAGTCGTCTCCTGTAACGAAAGGAGTGTTCTACCTTGAGAGCCCTTTAGTGAGACCCTTTAGTGAGACTCTTTAGCTGTTTCTCTTCAGGCACAACAATGAGAAGACCTTCCTGATCTGGGTGAATGAGGAGGACCACACCAGAGTCATCTCCATGGAGAAGGGAGGCAACATGAAGAGAGTGTTTGAGAGATTCTGCAGAGGACTCAAACAGGTAGAGTGGAGCCTGTTAAACAAACACAGACATGATGTAGCAACGGAGCAGCCATCTTACTTTAGGGGTGGTGGGGTTTGTCTGCCCAGAATTATGGTCTAACAGAAAAGTCTAAACAGCTTTTGGAGGGGTTACTATGAAAGTTTGTACACATGGATGAATCCTACACACTTGATCCTCTGACTTTTCCTCTGGTATAAGGTTAAGATTCTTTGTTTATAGTTAAATATTTAGACACATATTGGATATTATCATCATTAAGTCAATGGTTTAACTTGTCAAATAACAGTTTTTTTTAACCAAATACTGTAAAACTAATGATATTCCCATTAGTTTCAGCTAATACAAATAATAGAGCTGAGGCTCTGTCGAAACAATGCTAATTCATTTGTTTGTAAAAAAAGATGCAAGCAATAAGAAGACACATAACATAGTGCAGAAGTTAAAATCTAAGGATAAAATGAAAGATAAATATAGTATAATAAACTATGTTTGTATTTGTGGCAGACGGGTGTACAGTAATTGGAAATTGAAGGAACTGTAATGTTAACAGGGATGTAGTGAGTGTAATTGCGTGATAAGATTATAGGGAAATATATATTTATTAAGTAAAGAAGCTAAATACATTTCCAAAAATCTAGGACGTCACCATAGAGCAACAGTATAACTCAACTCTTAATATGGGATGTCTCATAGGTGGAACAGCTGATCCAGGAGAGAGGCTGGGAGTTCATGTGGAATGAGCGTCTGGGATACATCCTCACATGTCCGTCCAACCTGGGCACTGGACTCAGGGCTGGCGTGCACGTGCGCCTGCCAAATCTCAGCAAGGTATTACCCTCACACACACACACATACACACACACACACACACACACACACACACACACACACACACACACACACACACACACACACACACACACACACAGACACACACACACACACACACACACACACACACACACACTCCATGTTCTTGTGTATAATAACAGATTTTTTCAGAAGAAATGCAGATGGGATCTTGTGGTGGGATTGATTTGTCCAATTCTTGTTTCTGCAAGATCAATGATTAACTCCCAATCTTCACTTATGCCACAGCTTTCACAGATCAATACAAATTGACTTTTGCATCTTTGGTCTTGAAATTAAGTGGCATTTTACTGTAGTTTTGACCAAAATTATTCTGCAGGACACACGTTTCTCCAAGATCCTCGACAACCTGCGGCTGCAGAAGAGAGGCACAGGTGGAGTGGACACAGCTGCCACTGGAGACACCTTTGACATTTCCAACAACGACCGTCTGGGCAAATCTGAGGTCAGGAACAGTAAATCATATTGCATTTAAAAAATATATAGAACCAATATTTTGTTGTGGAAATGAACTTTGCTGTGTGTTTTTAGGTGGAGCTTGTCCAGATGTTGGTGGATGGCGTCAACTACCTGATTGAATGTGAGAAGAAGATGGAGAAGGGACAGGACATCAAAGTCCCGTCTCCCGTCAACCAGTTCAGGAAGTAAAAATCTGAACTCATCACAGCACCGGTGTTAGTGGGGGGGGGCTCTCTGCTCCGAGCTCCCCCCAAACCTCAGAGACGTCTGTCCGCTGCTACAGGTGGTTTCTTTACTTCTCCAACAAAGATTGCAAATCTTTATAACCTAATTTTAGTCATGGACTGCAGTTAGGGGGGATTCTACCTCAAGTTCCAGGTCATCACTATTCCTGACTTCAATAAAAACAACAATAAACACTTTGACTTTTCTGTGATTTCTTTGACTCATCTATGGTGGCCTTCAGAGCCAAACGCATTTCAATACAGAGTTGGAAAGTAAGTAAGTATATCAACTCAAGTACTGTTCTTAGATGAGTGATTTTATTTTCAACTACTTTATATTTATACAAATATTTTAGCTATTTATTACTGCAGTACATTTCTTTGATAACTTTGGATACATGTAACTCTGCACATTCAGATTAATAATACAAATGTGAATCTACAATCTTTTAATCCTTCATAGACGTCCCAAAGCATTATGGGAAATGTAGTTCCAAGAAGTATTGCATGATTATCCCTTAAAGTATATGACAATGATCTCTATTATGTTGCCATATTACCCGTGTCCCAGTAAATAATGTCAAATCTTTATTCATTCATGTCCTTTGTGATCTCCATTTGCAGTTGGATCCATTGCCTTCTCATGTGTAACAGCATGAGTCTGCTGGTGTGCTCTGCATAGTCAGCTGTCAGTCTGTTGCCTGGCTATAATTACATTTTGCTTATGGATGGAGAAAAGTAAATTAGATCCGTTTAACTGCTGCCCACAGCGATACTGCAGGTTGAACACTAAATTGCAATGCACCAATCAGGCCTTTTCTTTATATATTAATATTGCCAGCATTTTGATGAGTGAGGTAAGCAGGGGTTGGTAATAATTGAAGAGAGGGTATCATCGTATTAAATTCAAAATACAAATGTCTATTGAATTGGATGCCAACTTCCAAAATGAAGGAGTTTTAATTATAAGAGACTTTCCCCCAACATTTCAAAGTACAAAAACGTATCAAGGGACACATGGATGTTGTTGCATGTTCACAAAGATTGAATGAGGAATTCTGCATCAGTAACAAACTTTAATTTTTATGTACTGCAACAGGTGATTTCACAAAGTACAGTGTATCATAAGGGAAAGTATAAACAAATAAAGAAAAATAGATATAAACAACAGCTTTAGATTAACTGGGTATTTGTGTTGTTGAAAACAAAGTTTAAAATCTGTAAACAGGTCTGCAATAACTAATAATCGGGAAAAAAAACATTCAACATCTAAGTAGGCAGAACAGCACTTTTGATCCTTTTCTGATATTTAACTTTCCAGGATGCCACCCCTGACAATTTTTCTTGTTTTTATCCAAAAAGAAATCAGTAGAAAGAAGTCAAAACAAGCAAAAGGTGACGCCTAGAGGCCAGCGCCTGCCTATCACCTAAGACTCCAGATTTTTTTTTTTTTTGCCAAAGTGAAACGGAAACACAAGCCTCTATTAAGGAGTGATTGAAGTGCTAATAAGAGCAGGTATGCTAGAACATGGCATCTCTGTGTAGTTTAAGGGTTAGAACAGGGCTCTTTGACGGGACACGGAGAGGAGGTCAACAGCAGCGAGCGTCAGTGAGGGGCCTTCAGTCAACGGGCCGCTTTTCACTGTGTTTCTTTGTAAACTCCTCGGCATTCTTCATGAATTTAGCACGGTCTTTGCTGTACTCCTCTGCCAGGTCGGCCCTCAGCGGATGCTCCGGCTGGGGGCTGTTCACCAGACCCACGAGATTGAGAATCACTGGTGGAGAGAGGGAAACATAATATATACATAAGTTATACACAACAGTCTTTGAGTAGATAGCTCAAACTGCAGGGAGGAAACTCTTCTTGCATTTTGACACCATAATAGTCGGAATCATTTTGATTTCCGTCTTTCAGTGGTGGAGAAAGTATAACAATATGTGCTTAAAGTTACTTTCCCCCTGAATTCCTGGTTGATTTGGCGCCACCTGTGGTTACAAGCGGTAACAGCAGGTGTTTGTCACAATTTCTTGGTGGTATGCCAGGGGAATTTCTGGCTTTCATTTTCTGTTCAGTGGAAATCATTTCGATGTAATGTGTCTTTGTTTGCACGATAGAGGTTCCATCTGTTGTTTTCAGTATGTATGCTTTTTTTTAAACGACTCCTAAAATGTTTGGTAACAAGTGGGCTTCTTAATATAACATTTGGTAACATTTTTGACAAGCCCTGATAGTCCAAAAACAAGAACTATGTTAAAAGGGTTTTAAACATAACTGAGGCAAAATATATATTCAGGCAAGAAGTCAAAATCAAACAATCTTTCCGAGCAAAGAAAATACTTTTTTGTTCCAACATATCTCTGTATAGTAGCTCATCTCACATACGTGTTCTTATATGATCAGCTTACACATGATGAATGAGCTTCTTTGAGATGTGGTTATCCAATCATCATGCTCACCTTGATCAGTTTTGGTGGCTGGCTTCCAGTTCTCCACACTAATGATGGGCAGACAGACCTGACCCTTCTCATCAATGTTGGGGTGGTAGATTTTTGTCTTGAAAGTGACCTTAGGTGGCTTAAAGGGGTACTCCGCGGGAAAGATGAGCTCAATCCTAAATGCTCCTTTGTCATATGGAGCAGAATCCTTGAAGAAAACAAGAATTTGTAGATGGGGGGGAAGACAGAAAAAAGTTAATAAACATTAAAAGATAGAACAACTACTAGCTACAAAAGAGCAATACAAAAGATATCAAGTCAATACTTACAGGAACAAGGAGCCCTTGCCAGTTCAAAAGATTTGTTTCATCTACTTGAATATTGCGGAAATGCTTCGCTCCGACATTGCGCATTTCATCAAGCTCCTGAAACAAAACAATTTATTTTATATGGCATAAAATCATAGGATTACCAAGACCCCACTGACTCGTAATGATTATGCTCGTATACGTGCACCAGCGGCGAGTGTACAGTCTGATGCAATAATGTGTACTTTTGTAACCATACATTTTGAGTTATTGCTTATTATTATTATTGCATTCCAGATTTATTTCACAGCAAAACAATCTACATTGATGAATAAGCCCGGCTATCACTAAAAGTTAAGGGGAAAATATGTTTCAATATCTGGGTAAAGTTTCCCTTTAAGTACTTTCTGTAGTGTCACTTAAAACATAAACTGAACAGTCTCACCCGATTGCATTCCTGTTTATCAAACATCAAGGACTGGATGCCTCTAACTTCCTATAATTCAGTAGCAATAAAAACAGATAATTTGATCTTTGGTCAGGAACATCATGAGCTACAGACAGTCTTTCCTCCCTGCCAATTAAAAACCTATGGCAAAAAAACAGGGATTTTTCAATGAATAACCAAAGTATCTTTTTAAACTCTCTTAAAAGGTGGGGTAGGTAAGTTTGAGAAACCGGCTCGAGATACACTTTGTTATATTCCATGGAATGCTCTTAACATCCCGATAGCAATGAATATCTTAAGTGCTTTGACAAAACATTTATTTAAAAAAATGTCATCTGTGGAAGCCGTAGTACTGTAAAAAGCACGACCAATAATTTTAGCCGGCCCGGCTAAAATAACTGGATGGCCTACCTGCCTGTCAGCTTTCCATCTGTGCACAAACTTATCTCGTGCCCTCATTGGTCATGTGCGCGTTCATGTGTGTTGGAGGAGGGGCTCTGTAAGGAAGTTGCAGATTTTTTCCGGTTGTGTATTTTCAAATTCTAGCGCACTCGAGCTGGTTTCTCCAAAATTACCTACCCCACCTTTAAGTAATCCAGAAGCCAGATCATTAAAAGAATATGTTTGAAATATATGTTTGTTGTAACCTCAAGCATTCCAGCCACCCCAGTAAAATCTTCTGATCAAAACCTCTTTCACCAACCAGACGTGGTAAGGGTTATGATCTTTACCAATACAGCATCAGTTAATGTTTCCCTTTTTCATTATTACAATGTTTGTGAATTATTTTAAAATACATCTCTGCTCCTCTTCCTGTCAGGAGACACTTCCCTGTTATATACCTGTAATGTAAAGCTGGAATATCAGGGGATTTCAGAAAGTATTAACAAGACGTCTCCTTTGACACAGGTGGATATCCTGACAGTGTCATACACACAGCTAAATCAAAACCAAAACTGTTGGTATGCCATTATGAGAACAATCTACTTAAAATAGGCCTTATAACCTCCCAGACTTTCATTGTATTAAATGGCTGTGTGGTCACTATGGTTATCCATATCAAAATGATGTATCCCTTTGTTAACACGTCTCGAGATACATGTATTTAACAAAGAGATGATCAACTTGTATCATTAAAGCAACTAAAGCTGTAAAAAGAAACAAGTACCTCTGAAATGTAAAAGTATAAAGTAGCCCAACATTTTTTGTAAATAGTCACATAATACCTCATTTCATTTCAAACCTTTATTTAGACAGATTGGTCCCTTGAGTACCTCAAATGTATTCTGAATAACAATAGCTATGAATAAATGTACGTCGTTACATTCCACTATTGTTTTTTTTTTAAAAGAGAGATTCCAACGTTCATCAAGGTAAAATAAATGAAATCCGGCTTTATTTCACAATACAATCATTTTCTGAGAGATATTTTGCATAGAGGAGGCTTGACGTCAGGTCCCAACCCCAAAGTCTCCATGTTTTCTCTTCAGCCTTCAGACAGTGACAGCGCGTAAAAAAGAGCCGCCTCACTTCTCACCGTGAAGCTGTTTAATAAGCTCCCCCGATTCAATATTTATATAAAATATAGTGTACGTCCTCAAGCTTTACCTGACAAATGTCCCTGCTGTGTGCTGTGTCACGCCACAGCGGCGTCTCAAACTTACAACTAGTTACCTCTCAGTCACCGTGTGTCGGACGTCATTATCCTCTCATTTTTGTCGGACAGATAAACGCTAAAGTATTACGTTAAATTAACTTTCTTTTGGTCGACAGTGGTGTATGTATATTCATAAAGCCGAGACAAGTTATTTAAACCCTCGCTAGCAGTGTAAAATCAATAATTATAGATATTTTAGTTTACCTTCAGTAGTCTCCTATTCATTGTGGTACCGATGTTGTCTTCTTCTCCTTCTTCCTGTTTCTTTCCGTTCCTGATCGACTTCTTTACATCTGGGTTTAAGTTGGCGCACAGCCTGCGGGCCGGTGAGTTAGCGCCACCTACCGGCCTGGAGGGCAACGTGTTAGAATCAGATGAGGGCAAAGTTTCTTCTTTTACACAGATTTAAACAGAGACAGATAAAGTACTCAGATTATTTACTTAATTAAAAGTAGCAATACAGTGTAAAAATACTCAGACACAAGTAAAAGTCCTGCATTCAAAATGTTACTAAAGCAAAATAACAAAAGTATTATTATCAAGATAAAGGTCAACAAGTAAAAATACAAATTTTGCAGAATGGGCAATTTAAGCACCAGATATTTTGTATAATGGTATAATAATTATTAATTAATGAATGTGTTGTAATGTGCACTTGGTAAATGTGGGGTTTATTTGGATAACTTTCCTACTGGATACCTTTAATTTGTAGATCCTCGCCAATAAACCTAACCAATATTAACTTTTTTTCTCACAACGTTATGTATTTACAACAACAAAATAGCAACAATACCAAAACAATAAAAGCATCTACACAACCCAAAACAATTATTTTTTGTTTCAAATAAAATAAATGTTCTTAGAAAAATGTGTTGGGCGTCTGTCGATGAAGCAACCTTCTGTGGGTCATCTTGTTGCAGAGGACTGATATGATTCTCAGGTGCAGCAGACTGCTGTGGAGCCTCTTTGGACGTAGCACCCCCTTGTGGTAGGTTACGGGTCACTTCAGGTGAGAAGGGTTTTGTTTGGGGTGTCTGGTGGTTTTACCTCTTCAGACCTTATTCTGATGCACTGAGTTGAAATTGTTTTATTTCAGAAATGAAAGGTTATTGACTAGAATAAAAGTTTGTTCCTTTTTTTGTTCTTGCCACTTTTATTTGTTTGTCTTTGCTTTACTTTACTGTGAAAATGTAAGGTTTTTAGCTTGCTCTTTTTAATTCTGAATGCCAGGTACAAAAAATAACTGTCCTTAAATAATAATAATGTTATTTAAGCGTTACTTAATTGGCATAATACATACTTTTTTAAAGAAGAATTAAGTTATTTTGCTATGATGGTGGAGTTTAGAGTAGTTTATTATTTCACCTTAGTCGTTAATCCCTGTATGATAAACTGGTAAAATTAGTTAAAGGTTTCAAATGTTCATATAGTGAAAGTCCCGCATTTAGAATGTTACTCAAGTAAAAGTAAAAAAGTATTAGCATCCAAGTATTAGTATCAAAATAAGAAGTAATCATTATGCAGGTAAAGGTGCAAACCTGTCTCATGACTTTGTATACTGCAGGTTAGCTTGTTAATGTGACTCCAGGTGTAACTAGTCTTTAAATGGTTGTTTATAGTACACATCATTAACCCACATCTACAAAGTAACTTCAGGTATTAAATAAAGGTAGTGGAGTAAAAGAACACTATTTACCTCTGAATAGTAGTGGGGTAGAAGTACAAAGTAACACAAAATGTAACTCAAGTAAAGTACAAGTTCCCCAAAATTGTACTCAAATACAGTAGGCTACTGAGTAAATCTAGTAATTAATTACTGCCATGTCCATGTCCATAATATGATACATCTTAAATGTAAAGTAATTTCTTCAAATACTATATAATACGTGTGTAAATATGGATATAGCTGCCATAAAAAACAAAATTACTATCCCTTATCTACACTATCATCCCAAATAATTGCAGTTTTGCTTACAGGGAAATTACATGGCAGTCTTCCTACACTGTGCTGAGCAGATCCTGTGACCTCCCCCGACAGTCTGTTCAAGATGGCCGCTTGAGTGGAGAATTTACACATCTCCAATAAAACTAATCCAACAGCTAGCTTTCCACACAACTTTATTTGCTCTAACTGATAATGGGACGACGGTACGGGCGACTTGTGTTCCTATTTCAAAACGAAATGTGAGAATAATTGTTGAGGACGACGTCGGAGTTATGGAGTAAAAACAGTGCTGGTAAGGAATTCAGAAACAAAATCAGATTAACACACAGTAAGCTAGCTACTTTAGCCAGCTAACGCTTTCAATAATAATACTAACAGGCTAGCTTTGGCTAACGCAACACCTGCTTTAATAACGTTAATTCCAGGTGACAAACAACAGGCTGGTTAAGGATGCTTCACGTTAAAAAGTCATTAACAATTAGCTACAGGCAGCCCTATTATTAACACTCAAGCTAAGTGTGTGTTTGTTGTGGTGAACTGCTAGTTGCTAATGTTACCTGCTAACGTCAGTTGTTTTGTGAGCTAACTGTTGTGTTGTTCGGGTTAGTTAGCCTGTTTGCTAAACGGTTAGCAAAAGGTGTACAGAGTAGGCAACTGTTAACCTTCATGTTAGCTTTTTTTTTCTATATGGATTAAGTTGAGTGTGTACGTGATATTGAATGCTCTTTAAATGACAGGTAAACGTTGTATTAATGATATATAGCTGGACACCGGTTGCCATCACTGTTACCACGGTATATAATATGACCAAATCAGGGATGTCAGCAGTTATGCATCTGTACACATCTACCAGGTCTGAGTTAGAAGATGTATTAAGATGTAATACTATACCTTAATAGAAGCACTAATACCTCACTTAAATAAAGATACTTGTAAGAATGAAAGTGCAATAAGGATGAGAGTGATAACACTGTAATCTGTAATGACAATAATGCTGTCAGACAAATGTAGACTCGTAAATTATGCAGTATTTACCCCTGAGATTGCCAGCAACTTTAACATAAACACATATTACTGTCATCACTCTCATCGCTATTAAAGATGACTGTTGTTAATAATTGGTAACTCCAAATGTATGGAGGTGCATATTTTTTCTGTGATTGTTAACCTAAGATGTGTATTTGGCTGACTTCCTCATTCCCATCTATATTTAGCACCCATTGTTAACACTGTGACACAGCATACAAAGATAGTTGCTGAAGGATAAAGTAGTCAAAAATGTTGTTTGCGACACCAACCAACACAATTACACTTTTTGCAGACTTTAGTATTGTCTGTGTTGTGGAGTCAGTACAGCCAGTTCTCTCTTTAAAAAAAACAACGTTTAAGAATCTACATCTGTGGATTTCTATGGAAAAAAATACTTATTTTCTACTGCGCTGCCAAATATAGTCTTAGGGCTACATCTGTGTATAATATGGATTCAAAGGTTCTTTTTAAGGCACCTGCTTGTTATTTTTGGAAAAGAAGTGGACTCATTTTATTAAGGACCTGCTATTGTTGTTGTTTTTTTTAGTTGCTTTCAGTTTGAAGTTATTTTTAATCATTCTACAGATTTGCTTTTCTAAAATACGACCCATTTCCATTCACAGTGATATTTATTGAGTTCTGATATTAATGTTATAAAGGCGTTAAAGTCTATCCATGAGTGGAACTCACAGGTAGGAGAATTAGCTTTTTCCCTTTACCTCTAAGTGATCAGTATCAAGCAGACTCCATTGTTTATTATCAATAGTGCGATTCAGGCTGTACTTTGTGGGTGTGCCTTTATTATGGGTCTGTATTGTCAGAGACTTACAGTAAAGTGCCAAGGGTGTTGTTGTGTTTGCAGTTTTTGTTGTTATTGCATGCAGTTAGCTGCCTGACAGTGCATCAGGGAGTTAGCCCGCTGTGCCCCAAAGCACATTATCTACATTGGCCTACACATTTCTCTCTTCCTGTGAAAACTATCTTGCAGGTATCTTCCCTCAGAACAACCATTACATCAAACATACGCATTTATCCTCTTACCTGTAAGGCTATTCATACATCTAGATTGTTTTGCACTACAATTAAGAGTTTTATTGTAAGTTTTATTTCACTGAAGTTGAGATTAGGGCAATTGAAAGTATTGTATCACGTTGTTTTCCTCTCATTAGGCGACAAAAACACACATGTGGCTGGCCATCGGAAACTAAACAATATGACTGTGCTGTGCGACATGGAGAGAGAAAATCACCCTCAGGTGGTAGTGATCAAGCCTCAACCTTTTAAAAAAGGGAATCAATAGAAGTTGTTTTCACTGCATACAATGAGAAAAGTGGAAAGATAATACACTTTAATAATCAGAGTATAAATAATGTTTAACCCAGAGGAAGTGAATCAGTTGGGGTTGGAAGTAATCTCTATTACTCACATGTTGACTGATCACATGATGTGACATAACATGTTTGCTGTGCAACTGGTCTGTGTGAGGATAATGGCAACAGTTCCTTTTTAATTCAGGTTATATAACATACTTATAGCTAAGATGGTGTTATTTCAATGGTTTTAATTTGGTCAGCTTTTCAATTTAGAATTACAAAATTATACTCTTGCTTTGAAGGAGAAGTTTTTCACTACCACCAAATAAACAATAAATAGGATTAAAAACAAAGTGTTTTGCTTTTTCCCAGTATTGCAACAAGTCTTCTTTATCCCTTCAGGAATTGGAGGGGGTTGAAGGCCCTTTGATTTAGCCCAGCATGGACAGCTTCTTCAAGGCGGCTGTATGTGATCTAGACAAACTGCTTGATGACTTTGAGCTCAACACTGGTAAGATTCAAAGTAGGCTTTACATTTCATATTTAGAAATTATGATTAAACTGTTTACTGATTTCTCCATTCATAATGTCATTCTGTTGAATGCCAAACCAAGAGGGATAAAGCCCAAGTTGACATGAATTATTTTGTCCCATCAGTTAAAAAAAAAATTGAATACATAATAATACAGAACATAGAAAAGCATACATTTCACCTTCTTAAAAAAATGTTTACGAGAGGAAATAGTCAATAAATAATGCTGGAGTAAATATGTAACATGTATTGCATGACGTTGCTTTATATAAATCAGGTAGATGGATTTTAGAAATTCATCTCTGATGATATGAAAAAAATGGTGTGTATTTATAATCTAAATAAATGTGTATTTATCTGAGTTTAACATGATTTGTTGTTTTTTGTATTACAGAGGAACATGAATGCAAGTCTGTTTTCCTGAAGCCTTCTGTGTACCCCTTCTCCTCACTGGGCTCTCAGTGTTTATCCTCCGAGGCGTCCACTGTCCCTCCAAACCTCCCCGACCTTAACTCTCTTCATTATGGTTCTGCCACCAGCTGTCCTGACCGCCCCAGCAGTCAGGACCGCAGTGCAGATGACAGGGAGGTAAAAGGTCAGCCTCTCACAGGGGTGGACCTCCTTTCCTCTGTGGATTGCAGGCCGGCTAAAAGCTCCGCACCTCCCTGCCCGGACAGAGCTCTGAAGCCAGTGTGTGACCTTGTGAACGACACAAGCTCAGCCATCCCGGTCAGGGCCAACAGCCACGATGCTTTCAGTGAGCTGGACATGGTGGAAAAGCAAATGGAGGAAGAGGAGACGCTGCTTGTAGACTTTGAAAGCCCTGTTGTGAATGTACATAAAGAGGATCAAGGACATTCAAGCCTAAGTGCAGAGTGTTCAGACACATCGGAAGCAAAACAAGCCTCTGGAGGGATGGAAGAGCTGGGTTTGGATTCCCAGGAGCAGCAGAGTGGTGGATACTCAGCCTCGCTCCGCCTGCTGGATGTCATTCTTCCTGCTGCAGTCGAGAGGAGCAGTGAGTCCACGGAGGATTCTCCGAGGCCCACTGAGTCAGCAGAGAAAGAGGAGAGGCATTGTGAGGAGGAGCCGTGCACAAACCAAACCGTGGATAACTCCTTAGACCATTGTGAACCGGAGCCCACTCTGCCTGGTGATTGCATTCAAGAACCAACAACAACCTCAGTCAATGAAGAGGAAGCCTCGCAAGAAGACTTGGGTGAAAACGAGTCCTCTGTCGATGTCAATTCAGAAGAAATTGAACCGGGGAGCTTATCATGCCTGCCGTTAGCTGTGTCCATGTGTGGAGCTCTCGTGAACATCAACACTGAAGAAGATGAGTCGGGGGAAGCTGCAGAGCTGTGTGAGGAGGCAGCGATCACCTCTGAAAGCACCGAGGCAGACTCCCTGTCAGCCTTGGAGGCCAGAGAGAACAGGTCACGTTTAGAAGAAGCTGTTAACTTGCCTGTGTTCGTGCAGGTTTCAGAGGGCCGGGTGTCGCCAGAGGGGCAGCATCTCGCTCCTGAACCTGCTCCTCCTGCTGTCCCCTCCGCAGACATCGCCTCCTACGATCTCCCAGAACCCAGCCCAGTGGATCCTCCCGAGTTTGGCTTTGAATACCTGCCTGAGAGCGACCAGGCCGAGCTGCTTGTTACAGACGAGGAGTTGGATGCTTTCCTGCAGGCGCACGCTGAAGCAGAGCAGGGTGGCGGCGTCTCTTACTGCAGCAGCTCTGGAGATTACTCTCAACCTGAGAGTCTCTCAGGGTTAAAAGGAGATCTGGAGGGCAGGCTGGTGGGAGAGGAGCTGAGGAGCTGTGGTCCAGGGAGACGGGATGATTTAGAGGGTCTGGCTTCTCCAGAGAGCGACAGAACAATGTATGTGTCTGCAGAGGAACGTTTGAACCCCAGTGCTCCATCACAGGACTCAAACAGACCTTGCCAAGAAGAGTCAGAACTCTCCTCCGGATTAAGCCTTTCTTTGACCAGCAACACTTTCCAGTCCCAGCACAGCAGTAGCCCCGATCAGCAGCCCTCCTATGGAGGTGCGAGACCTAAACAGCTACACTGCCAAACTGCTAGATCTCCACCAGCAGGGGAAGAAGGAGAGGAGCATTCTCAGACACTCACTGGTTCTACAACAGATCCGAGTGCAGCGGAGGATGAAGACAGCTCACCAACCAGTCTTACAGAGGAGCATTGCAACATCAGGGATCTGAGCCCTATGTGTGCCTCCCAGGAGCATCAGGAGTACAGTATGGGCTATGAGGAACTCTCAGAGCCCCCTCCGTACCCCGGGGAGTCGCCCACTGAAGGTGCCAGGGCGGTGAACTGGAAGAGAGAGGGGGGGGAGGAGCTGGGCAGCAGACAGCCGGCCTGGGTGCCAGACTCTGAAGCTCCCAACTGTATGAACTGCTACCAGAGGTTCACCTTCACCAAGAGGCGGCATCACTGTCGAGCCTGTGGGAAGGTATGTTGCTCAGCTTGAAAAATATAATAATATCATGTAGTATATGAATGTATATAAATAATATATGTATAATTATCTTATATTCATATACTTTCACTTTATTTTCTTCAATTTGTTTACAGAAGGTTTCACACTTCTAGCCAGCTTTTAATACTATAATAACCTTACATAACCATTTTCCCTTAAATATACAAATAATCATTTTGTAATATGTAAAAAGTGAACATATTTTAAAACAAAAAAAGAAATTAAAGCTTAAAGTGACATGTGCTATTTTCTCTGATATACTGCCCAATATCCCAAACATATTCAAGTTATTATCAAAGAATATATTTCTCCAGCATTTGGCTTTAAAGAGCCTCTGACAAGAGTTTCCCCCATCATCTAAATCCATCAATTTGAGTAAATATTGTCCCCTTGAAAACCGTTACTGAACTGATTTTGGATATTTGTACTTTGATAACCATTAATCTGCCCTTCAATGTTGACCATTTCCTGGATCTTCTCGGGGATTCTTCAAGTCCCGCCAAATTATGTGTGACGTCAATGCGGGCACAGCGCTCCAGCTGCACCGTTCAGGATCCCAGCATCTGCATGTAAACGCACGATGGCGCGCACAGCAGCAAGCTCAGACAGCGATGACAGTTTCATTTTGAACGTGTCTGAGAGCTCATATGAGGCTGAAGGATCGGTTTATTTTGTATCTGTTAGAAGTTTAGGAATTAGGTGCGTCAATATGGGCGATCATACGGTCATGTAGCCAGTGGTGGACTGGGACTAAAAATCATCCCGGGACTCTCGACCGGCCCACTTCGGTACTGCTAGTAAATTGTCAACGGGGGGAGTGGGGGATGTGCTAGTGACTTATCCGACCGGCCCACTTTGGTACCGGCCCATCGGGATTCGTCCCGATGGCCAGTCCGCCACTGCACCCAGCCCAGCCCACGTAAACTGTCAACGGGGGGAGCCTCGCTGCGGGGAAACGGTGGACCTAGTGTCCCAATCGGAGTGGGAATAATAATAATAATAATAATAATAATAATAATCCGTGCATTTCATCCATTAATTAAACGGGAGGAAATTCAGCAGCTCTCACTACCAATTTTTAATCCTAATTTAATCATCATCTTCACCACGATCATTTATGTTTATGTTCGCCGAATTGACATGAAAGCACTGACAAATATGAATATACTATAGTCAACTTCATTAAAACGTTATTAACGTGCCTAAACTCAGTAATTCACCATTTCTACGCATGACAACACACTTTGTCCTTGTTTGGCTCTCTCGCCGCACAGTGAAGCGTTCCCGCATTGACATCACTTCCGGCTTCCCCCAAAACTTCAAAATGAGTCGAAGGAATTTCCCCGCGATGTTCAAAATTATTGATATTTATCGGAACGGTATCGCACCTTCTTTTTTAAACTGACGGTTCGATATGACTAGTAGCCCAATATTTCATTGCACAACAGTTGTTGGGAGGTTGTCACAGGCTCTTTAAAGACTCCTGAAGCAATTTAGTAATTACCAGAATTGTCGCTTTTTTTTCATCAACTAATTCATTAACTGACATAACCCTCAGGCCATCACACTTCCTAGAGCCAACGGGGACCTTATCAGAAGTTGTCAGCAAGAGCCCAAATCCACAGAATATTAAATATATTATAAAGGATCATGTGAGAGGAGTTGAAAGGTTCAGCTCTCTTAAAGTGCTCTGCAGCCTTTTTTGTTGTTCCAGGTTTCATTTCATCCTGGGTAATGGTTTGGGTTAAGAGCCTTCATGTTGTCTATAAATCATTTATCACATATTTCATATATGTCTAGTAATCCTTTACCTTTCTGTTTGTTTTACTTTTGTTGCTTCAGATTCTAGATGCATTTTCAGCACTGATATGAAACAGTAAAAAGTCAAAGTAATAATGTAACGTGCGTGTCCTGATATAATTCAATAAAAGGGATTACGAACCGAGACCAAAAATAGCACAGTGGATTCACGGACGCAGAGAGCATGAGTCAGCATTTCTGTTTTTAGCGCCTCTACTGAGCCGAGTATCCTAAAGATGGAGCTAAGTCCTTCAAAGGCCGGTCATTACATGGAGTTAAAGGGGTCTGTTTGTTGTTGTTCACATCATGAGTGCTGCAGCTCCAGGAACTAGAGAGCCACATGTGTGGGTTGTTGGAGGGTTTTTTTTTATCTGCAAGGTGCTTTATAGTATATCACTTTAATCCCATTCCTCCTTTGTGACAGGTTTACTGTGCGGTGTGCTGCAACAGGAAGTGTAAGCTGAAGTACCTGGAGAAGGAGGCGCGTGTGTGTGTCGTCTGCTTTGATACCATACACAGAGGTAAGGCCCTGGTTCTGTCTGATCAGAGACTCACTTCCACATTGTTTTCCACTGACGTGAACAAAGTTCCTTATCCCAGTGTGCAAATATGGCAGAATGTTAGCAGAAATGCAGAGTCATTCATGAGCTGGCTTAGAAGGCAGTCGTTGTGAGTTGTTGTCCTCTGGAACAGGAAGAAGCTGTGATTTACGTGTGTGCATCTCCTGTAGGAAGACGTCCTATAGCCGTAAAAGACTGGTTTTTGTAAGGATTGTTTTGTAATATAGTGATCTAAATTGTCGTCTTTTTAACTTTTTAAGCTACTTATATTAGGAAGATCAGGTAGAAATAGTTTGCAATAACAACTTCATCAGGTGATGTACATGTTTACAGCATGATTTTCAGCCTACAAGTGACCAGAGAAATCAGCTTAATATTCAGATCAGCTATCTTACTGCATCTGTATGGAGTCAGGGCAGGGGGGATAGATTTGAGTATCTCCCCCCCCCCCCCCTCAGAGGATCAGACTAACCCCAGGAGTTATTTTTAAATACCTCACAAGTTGACATTAATACGTAATAACATCACAGTAACATTTCATTATGCAGCAGATGAATATTTAACCCACAGAACACACAGGGGCTTCCTTTCACTTTTGTCTGCACATCCATTAAAAATGCAAACATTTATATCTAGAATCATGTATTTGGTTGTAAGTAAACAATATGTCTGTGTCTCAATGCACACATTGAAGAAAATAATTAAAAAACAGATTGTTTTGATGATAAAAGGCAGAGAGGCTTTTTATAGTTAAAGACTGCAGCATGGACAGAGGGAGGGGGGAGGAGAGGGGGAGACGGGGAGGGGAAGATGGATGGAGAGGACAGGAGGAGGAGAGTTATAGCAGGACACTGGCATTTGTCCTTGATTGTGTGAGCTACAGGACCCGCCTAACGCAGCGGACATGTGATGCTAACACATGGCGTCTAAATTAAGAAGAAAGAGGTGATCCACTTCTGTGGCTGGTGGATGCTCGGGGGTGTGACGTGATCCCTCTCTCCTCTCCGTCACCCCCCCCCTCTCTCGTTTTTTCCTCCTTTTGCTGCTCTCCATCTCTCATAACAGTGTGGGGAGCTTGCATGTGAGGCATACTGCACTCACAGCAGCCTCCAGCTAAAAGGCTAATACGGCTAACAACAGACAGAATAAAGAGAGCAGCGGCTTCAGGACAGCTGTGATGGGAGAGTCTGAAGTCACACTGAGGAATAGGCTTGCAGTGATTTGGACTGGTTGAGTTTTAGCAGAGGGGAGGATGAGGATGAGGTAAGATGCATATGACTTCTTAAAAAAGTCGATTATTGTTTACTGCTTCTGTGTTTTGTCGGTGAGTTTATAATCCGTGCCGAGGGATTTATGTTTATTTTGCTGCTTAACTTAAAATGGGGTTTGCAAATGTTTTTTTACTTACTTGAAGTCATTTAAAGGAAATCCTTGATGACTTTTTTGTGCGTTGTCATCCTTTCCTTGCAAAACAAAATGAAACAACTCATCTGCCGTGTGACTGACAGCAGAGTTTGTTTTCCAGGGTCTGAATGAATGTAATGTATTTGCTGTGTGCTTCCTGTGCTTTTATAAGGCACAATGTAGTGGTTGTCAGTACACAACGGATTGATAAAGATCTATGATGCTTAATCAATATAATGTAGACGAGTGCTACATCAGCATTTTTTGAAAGGCTGCATCCAGAAGGCATTCAGAAAGCCTCGCAGTCACTGCATGCTTTCCTGGGAGCAACAACTCATGTCTGTCCTGTTTTCAATAACCTTCATTCACTCTGCACTACATACTGCACTGTAGGGGGAAGAAAAACTGTCCTTTGATGTTAAACATGTCTGATTCTTCCAGGAAAACAGTAAAAGCAGACATAAACTATATTTTCGAATCTCTTTTTAAAAAAAAAGAAAAAAAAAGGAAAACTGGAATGTGCTGCAGTATTGCACTGTGTTAGACATAAGCTGTTCCCAAGAGCAAATTACTCATTACAGTAATCACAAATCACCGTCACTGCCTTATGGTCATTGCAACATGGCTTTTACTCTGCAGGCTGCTTTTCCAAGGTTTTCTGTACAGCTGCATGTCCTCTGAGTCCGTCCAGTCATACTCATGCTCCAATTTAGCTTCTTATCTATCACACTTTGATATCTGATCACACACAGGATCATTTATAAGTTGCTTCAGGCACACCTTCATTTATCAGAGTTGCTTTTACAAAGATCCTCCAATATCAAATACATATTTTCATCTGGGTGAAGCACTTTAATAATAAAGGTATTATCCCCCAAATACTTGCGGTAAATGATATCATTTTAAGACCATGTTATGCCAATGACATAATAGCATATTAAGCATTTTTGAGCGTTAGGAAAAGCGCTATAAAAATTCAAATCATTATTATTAATGCACCCTTTTTAAAGAGCAATTGTAATGATAATTATAACTTAAAAAAGTATTGTATTATTGTGATAATTAGACTTAAATAAAATAAAACTAAAGAACCACAAAAAGTTTTTATCAATAAATTAGCTATAGGTTAGATATAAGTAACAACAACAACAACAACCACAACCCTCCTCTTCAATTCAGCTGAAAACCAGAATAATACGACAGCAGCTGGAGACAATAAGTCAAAAGCGTAAAAATGACCACGGTCATGTCCATAAATTGTACAATAAGTCGATAAAGTAATTATAGTGACAGGCCTATCCTTGTGTCAGCGTTGATTTATAGTATTAAACTGGAAAACACAACCTTACCTGCTATTCCCTGCTACTGCACCCGCATACTGTGACATATCATGAGCTACTTTTGGTGTCTAAAGACCCTTTGAACCTTGACACCACACAAATAGTAAAAAGAAGAGAAGAGACTTGAGGACTGAACTGAATTCAATAAAGGAATACAAAAAGTGTATGATCTGGTCCTGTAGCTGACATAAATGTTGCTGGTCCAAATGAACCGACCTCAAGCACTTCTGCTACGGTACTTGTATGCTGCATTAAGCTAAACTAGGTAGAAGGTAGAGATTAAACTTCTTAATATCATAATAGATACACATGTTTTATTTGTGTGTTTATTTGATATGTTTACTTTTTTATTTGCAGATTATTGGTTATTTATAGCATATTTTTGCACTCTTTCCTATTTTGTACTGCAGCTGCTGCACAACAGTTTCCCTCGGGTTCACCAAAGTCTGTATGGTTCATCCTGAGGGGACCAAGAATGTCTGTAAACAATCGTGACAATCCATCCAATAACCGTTTCAGAGTTGACAGGAGATCAAAATGAGTGAATTACCTTGTCATTTGTGCTCAAATGAACCCGCGGTGATGACGTCTTTCCCCTTGTAGCCCAGGCGCTGGAGCGGATGATGAGTCCTGCTGGTCCCAGTCCGAACCCCAACGTCCCATCTGAGTACTGCAGCACCATCCCCCCTCTGCAGCAGGCTCGAGCCGCCGGCACTCTGAACTCCCCTCCACCGACCGTCATGGTGCCTGTGTCCGTTCTCAAAAACCCAAACAACGACAGTACGCTCACTCTTAACTACTGTGCACTCTCTGTGTTTAACTGTGGGTGATGTTTTCCTGAGCTCTACCCATTTTAAAGACGTGTGTTTCCTGTGTGTTACCAGGTTGTCCTCGTGAACAGAAGCGTGTGTGGTTCGCTGATGGCATCTTGCCCAACGGAGAGGTGGCAGACACCACAAAGCTGTCGGTGACGAGCCGCAGGAGCTCGCAGGAGTTCAGTCCGTCCTCTCCGGACCAAACTACGGTAAGATACATCATCGCTGTCTAGCTACAGGGAAACACTCAATCCTTCATTTATATGACTGTTTTATGATTCATGATTTTTTGTTTTCAGCAAATTTTCACACTTTTTTTAAGAAATACGACTGCTGAGGTTTCTACAAATAGATTATACATATTTAATGGAATGGTTCACAACAAAATCGAAAATACAATTTCTTCCTTCATATCTGTTGGGCTGTAGTTTCTTGGGTATTTTTGCTGTAGAGATGTATGCCTTGTCTTGAATGTAATGAACTAGATGGTCCCCGGCTTGTATTGCTAAAAGAAAAGTTCCAAAAACTTGTATTTGAAAAACCCAACAGCCATGTCTCTTTCCAGAAAACATGACCTGGTTTCTCAAGATAATCCTCAGACCTCGTTGTGAGCAGTTTTTAACGAGGGAACTACTTTCTTTCTACCATGTAACTGCACAGAAGAATACATCTACTCATGGACGAGAGTGTGGTGCTTACTCATTGGGGGTTGTGTATCAGTAGAATGTAGTTTCTACATGAAACTGCTCAAAACAAGGTGTTTCGATTATCTTGAGTGATCACGATTTCTGGAAAGAGAGATTTACGTTCAGATCAAATGTATTGTTTATTGGTACCTCAGTGACTGACCCTCTCATATTTTCAGCCCGGGTCAGAGGTTGGAGTCAGTGGATCCTGCTCCCCCGAAGCCTCCGGGGCTGTGGAGGTGTTCCGACCCCCGGTGTCCGGACCCTGGGACTACGCCCTGCTCTCTGGAATTGGTTCCTGCGTGCAGAGGGTTCCCAGTCTGCTGCCGGATAATGAGGATGAGCTCCCTCCTCTGCTCATCTCCACCGGAGAGGATGAAGCGGGAGGTAGGTGTTTATTTTAGTATATTTGAGTGGTTCTGACAGTTTTATAGCGCTCTTCAGACCTCTTTATATAAATGTGTTGGCAGCTTTACTATTTGGATCTATGCCAGGTTGCTTTTACGTAAAAGTCATACAGCAATGACCTTTAATTCTGCCATAAAACTTTCAACGCTGCACGATCTGATCTAAATACCTCTTAGATGAACGTAGAGGCTGCAGCAGCACAAGGTTAAATACACAGAGGGATTAAATGCCCATTATTTTCCTGATTAGGGTCGCCGTAAAACATGTCTCAAATCAGTAGCACTTCCTCTGCCTAAAGGAAATACCACATAATGAAACATTTTGAGCCTATTGTTGTTCATGTCGGAACAGTCCATCAAAATCAAAGTGTGGAGAAATAGGTTCAAAACAGCAGTATTTAGTCCAAGTGTTTCCATACATTGATGAATAAACTGTACACAGTATATGAGTATGAATACTCTTATAGTATTTTCTTTGAATATCTAATAGAGAAAAATGGGATGTTATTTGCCAACTCCACATCTTCATCATGTCATTTTGTCAAACGTAAAAAAGTAAGCAGCAGAATTTTAAAATTAAATAAGTTGAATTTTTAATTAAAAACACATTTTAGGGAGCAGGATATAAATGTTTTAAGACAAATGAAAACAATGATCTTTCTTTGTATCATTTTATGCTGGTTACTTAGTAGTATTATCGCTCATTCATGAACCAGATGCAAACATTTGCTCAAAACTATGCTGTCCTGTCTTTAAGAAAAGCTGTAAAAGTCATCTATATCTCACTGACAAATGCAATCACACTTTTGCTACATACCATTCATGTAGCTTGACATGTGCTCTGCTGTGTTTTCCTTTCAGATGCTTTGGTTGAGGAAAGTCCTGCCCCCTGCCAGATTCGGCACTTATTAGAGGAAGGAGGACCCCGACCTCTGACCTTTGTTCTGAACGCCAACCTGCTGGTCAATGTCAAACTGGTTACCTGTGAGTAGAACATGACTCAAACATACATATAGCGTATGCTGATAAACAATCATCATGGATAGGCCTGTCATGATAATTAACTTTGTTGGACGATACATTTTCCCGGAAATTATTGCGATAAACAATAATATTGTCGGCACCGTTGTAAGACCATTTTAGACCACTGACATAATGATAATATATAATAATAATTCAAGTACATCCTTTCAAACTTTTTTATTGAACATTCAACATTGCAAATGAAATGTGAAATAATATTTAAATATATAAGTGATATATAATAAATAAACTAATAAATTAAATTATAAAAAATGTATTAAATCACACACAACCAAAACAATACATTAAATAAAACCTCAACTGGCCATATCCAAATCTATATCAATCAAAGTTTTCGAGCAAGGAACACCAACATGTTTTCATTGTCGGGCAAATGCATCTTTGATTGTAAACTGTCGGAAAGATGAGGGCTCTCCATCTCCAGCTGCCTTGTTTGCTCCCAGCTGGGAAAACGGAATGGGGTGGTTGTGTTTCAGGTGCAGTTTAAGGTTGGTCGTATTGTTAGCTTTTGTTGCTACCTTTTTAAAACAAATGCGACACACCGCCCGGCTCATTTAAGTCCGTAGGTTCGCCTCGTTGATTTCGCTTAAATCCAAAATATTCTCACACCGGAGATGGAGTTAAGTTTTGCAACCAATTCCATTTAACTTCAAATTCCCCTCACGGCGCGCCTGGCCGGCAGCCACAGCACGCCTGGCTAAAATGCTGGTAACGTCCTTATGTAAACAAACACGCATGTAAGCGGAAATGTATCGAGGTCAGAAAAGTTATCGAGTTCATTTTTATTTATCGTACGATAAGTCAATGAATTGCTTATCGCGACAGGCCTAATCATGGATCTCTGATCATGCTCTCCTAAAGATGCTCTACCTGTAATTCTATGTTTTGGTTTCCTCTCTCAGACTCCGGGCGGCAGTGCTGGTGTTTTGGCTCTAACGGGATGCAGGCTCTGGGACAGAGGGAGTTGGTGTTTTTGTTGGAGTGTTTGCCTGAGGAAAAATCCCTTCCAAAAGACCTATTCACACTCTATCTCAACATTTACCAAGAAGCCCAAAAAGGTAGATACATCACACACAGGATCTGTTTGCCTTTGTGTTTAGCAACACGAGCACCAGAGAATCTTCATTATCTGCTGCTACAGGGAAGTTCTTGGAGGAGCTGGATAATGTGACGTTCACCAGCAGTTTCCTGGGCAGCAAGGACCACGCTGGGATGCTGTTCTTCGCCCCCACCTGTCAGCCTCTCGATGACCTCACTCTCCCGCCGCAGCCCTTCCTGTTCGGCCTGCTGGTGCAGAAGCTGGAGGTTCCCTGGGCCAAAGTCTTTCCTCTCAGGCTGCTACTGCGGCTTGGAGCTGAATACAATGGTGTGTGGTTTTCTGAACGTTACTGTTGTGTTACCGGGTTAGTTTAATACTGTTTTGAGCTCAAATCATTTCAAAAAGTCATGTATTAGAGTTTTGCTATGAATTGTTCCTTTATTATTAGAGATAAGACAATATTTTATTAAACTGAAAATATTTCATATGCTCAGAATTATCTGATTCCATCTTCTAATTCGTAAAAAAGTACTGATTTCCTCCATCTCATGTGGTAGTTACTGATTTTTATTTATTTATTTGGACCGTCGTACAAAATAAGACATTTAAATAAGTCAAATTTAGATGTAAAACATTGAGATTTTATTTGTTTCTCACATTTGCAGAACAAATGACTAAGAAAATTAAGTATTTTTGGTTGAAACTGAAAATGTGATTTAATCCAAATATATTTGAGCAGAATTCTTATCCCCTCATGAAATATACTTTTTCATATGTATTCCATATAGGTACATTTGAGGAGGATTAATGATAGTGTCACAACCAGTACTTTTATGCTTTTACTGTATTTAGTGATAACAACTACATCTTGCTTTTGTTTTCAGTTTATCCCACTACATTGACAAGTGTCCGTTTTCGGGACTCTGTGTATCGAGAGACGGGACACACCATAATGAATTTACTGGCTGTAAGTACAAACACAAGCTAAATGATGCCTTACTTGTCTTCAGTCTTACAAAGTGTTGTCAGAATTAAAGCCATGTACTTTAAAACGTAATCCCATTGAAACTATGATTAGTATAATAATAATTAAGTAGCAGAGGAACTCCTGTCTGCTGTTAATCATTCCCTACAATTCCCAAATCACACTGTAAAAGTGTTGATGTTAAGAGAGTTAAAAGAAAAGGAATTTAGACTATCTTTACTGTGTAGTTACTAAAGTTTTGTAGCTTTAATCTACTACTACAACAACAAAACAGCTTTAATACAGATGCCGTTGCAGTGTTTAATAAGACAGCAGTGAACCCCAATGCTATAAAAACATCCTCTCTTGTGACCGGAGAACATTTGAAGCAGTTGATCACAGGATTCTCGGAAAGAGCTAAAGACGTGTCAGCTGTATCAGCAGGCTCCACGTCTTCAGTAACGGGGAGAGAGTGTCTTTGCTCTCAGATGAGAGGAGTTTGACATTTTCTACGTTTGCCTCGAGGGTCCGTTTTTTGAGTTCCTAGAATGCACGGCCTTATTGATTTCATTTGGAGGCATGACTGCAAAGTCTGACAGAAGACCATTTATTTATTTTATTTTATCGTTTATTTGGCAAGGTCAATGCACAGTAATGAACACTTTAAACATTCAAATGTGTCAAGCGTAACAGTGCCAGATTTAGCTTTGAGCTCATTTCCATCTGCAGTCCCTCACATAAAACATTTAAGAAGTTTTACATTTTACAAACAAAGCAAAAATAAAATACATGATATGAGAAAGAGCAGCACACACAAGTATTTATGACATGGTAATACATTCTATCAGTGGAGGTATGACTTTGCAGCATTGAAAGGTCTAATTTGTTTAAAATGTTGCAAGTTGAATTTAATGGTATTGGATACTTTCTTGATATGTTTCTTAAAAGTCAAGTTCGAGTCCAATATGACTCCAAGATACTTGAAGTGGGGGACTAGTTCTATTTCTGCTCCGTTTAAAAACACATTGGATCCTTCGATTTTGACTGGTCGTTTACTGAACATCATGCGGTACTGTTAACTGTAAGCAAATGTTGTTCAGCCAGTGTTGAACCTTGCCCAAAGCATTTGAGAGACAAGATGCGATCATTTCAGTGTTTTTCCCGTGTATAAAGATGACCGAATCATCGGCATTCATTTGCAAATTCAACTCAGGACATACATTATGTTGTAAATGTATTATCCTTTCGATTTACACACGGCATCTATTGCACGTCTGTCCGTCCTGGGAGAGGGATCCCTCCTCTGCTCTCCCTGAAGTTTTTCCTTGTACGATGTGAGGGTCTAAGGACAGAGGGTGTCGTATTGTCATACTGATATTCACTACAAACTGTGAAGTCCACTGAGACAAATGTAACATTTGTGATATTGGGCTATATAAATAAACATTGATTGATTGATTGACATTAGGCAAGTCATTAATGTACAGTGAAAAAAGTAACGGTCCAAGAATGGAACCTTGTGGAACCCCAACAGGGTTGACAAGGTAGGGGGATTTGGCACCGTTGACCAAAACACACTGTTTTCTGTTCGATAAGTAAGACTTAAACCAATGTATCGAAACTGCCGAAAAATTGAAATGAGTCAGCTTTGTAAAGAGCACTTGGTGGTCAAAAGTGTCAAATGCCTTCCTGAGATCAAGGAAGACAGCACCTACATATGGGCTCGTGTCCAACATACATTTAACCTTTTCCACAAAGACACAGTTAGCTGTCTCAGTGGAGTGGTGAGCACGAAAACCAAACTGCATTGGGTGGAGTTTAGCAAAAACATTTAGCAAACCTTTTTCTAAATGTTTGGTGATTAGTTTTGACACCCATTTCTCAGCTACCTTAGAGACACAGGGGAGGATGCTGATTGGTCTGTAATTGGACATCATTGCCTTATCCCCAGATTTAAAGATCTGTGTCACAGTGGCCACCTTCCAGGATGATGGAACTTCCCTCGTGCTGATAGATTGATTTACTAGAATAGTAATTGGTTTTATTAGACCGTCGATATTTTTCTTTATCAAGTTGGTATCTAAATCATCTGCATCCCTTATAACCTCTTAATCCTGAGATTATATGTTTTACCTCAACCTCTGTGATTTCCTCCAGGTCAAAAACGGGGTGTGTATCCACAGTCGGGCTAGGTGAGACCTCAGATGGCGGGAAGAGCTTTGTAATGTCCAAAGCACTATTTAAGAAATACTCATTGAGAGAGCTGGCCAACACTGCAGGGTCTTTTATCAGGGCATCATTGATTTTTTATTCTAGAACATTATTTTCCTGTTTGGTATGTTTACCTAATAGTTTATTTAAAATGTGCCAAACGTTTACAGTAGTACATCCTTTGGTTCAGTATTCCTAAACTGTAAATGCTTCACAGGACCTGAGGAACTACCAGTACAGTCTGTCAGTGGTGGAGGGCCTGAGGATCCACATGGAGATGGGCCACAGCTACATCGAGATCCCCAAAAACAGCTTCAATGAGGTAGGAGAGCTGTAAAGGAATACCATGACATCTTGGGCCATAATGAATCCAAACACTATAGTATAATAGTAAAACACTGACAGAGAACATTTAGCTGCACAATTAATGTTTTACTTGTATTTTAATTGTATGTAAAGCACTTTGTAACAGTAGTTTCTCCTAAAATAATTTGTAAGGTTTTTAATGCAATACTTTGCTGGTGGTTTTTCAGAGTGTGGTTTAGAAAATTGTACTTAAGTAAAGGATTTGAATACTCCTTCCAACTCAGCCAAATAACAAAGTTCCTCTTTGTCTGGTGAAGTCCAAGATTAGATTGAAATTGAAAGAGCCTTTCCACAAAACCTAAAACACGTGCACTGGGAAACACGCAGCTCTGAGACACTGTGAATGTATCTCCAGATGCAGAAGGTGGTGAATGCATCCAACGAGCACGTGATCAGTATCGGAGCCAGGTTCAGCTCGGAGGCCGACTCTCACCTGGTGTGTTTCCAGAACGAGGAGGGGAACTATCAGACGCAGGCCAACAGCAAGCCTGGCAAGACCCGCACAGGTGAGAGCGCTCAGTTATCCTGCCTGCTACTGCATCCAATCAAACTGAAGAGGACCAGTGAGCAAAACAACATCAACAAATCAAATTATGTGTTGATTACATTTCTGTTTTATGTAAAGTGTTAACCGTCTGATGGTCTGTGTTTCGTTGCAGTGACTGGAGCCAGTTTTGTTGTGTTTAACGGAGCACTGAAAGCCTCCTCTGGATTTATTGCCAAGTCCAGCATAGTTGAAGGTAAAGTTAAATCCTTTTTCCATCTTTTAGCTTTCAAATGCAATGAAAACAATCTGCTGGTAATAAAACATGTTTGTCCATATCCCTGTTCATTTGATTTATTATATATTCACTTTAACTCACCTCACATAGCACTGGGCTTTAAAAGAAAGTGATCCTGTTAACCTGGGTGTCATATTTCCATCTATCAGAGACCGATACGATCACAGGGTGTCCGCTGGGTCTTAAAAAGTATTAAAAGTTGATCAATTAAGGCTATTAAAAAGTATTAAACGGCATTTTCCAAGCTATTAAGAAGTCCCACAGCAACGACAACATGAAACACCCTTTAATTTACTGAAATGACATGTCGGGAAACCCCCTCAAGGCGGCCCCATACATAGCGCGCCGTAAAATGCTGCTTCTTATTTTAAGTTTCGTTGCCTTGCTCCGCTCTGTCGGGGGGGGGGGGGGGGGGGGCTATTTCATCGTTATCATTTTCTGATAACGATGAAATAGCCCGCCTCCCTCTCCCCACGTCTCCTGCTGCTGCTGGGCTGTCAGAAGAGGGGGAGGAAAAGAGAGGCAGGCACCGTTTATTAAATGTTATTATAAAGAGAACAGAGTCTTTATCAATTTGTTTTAAAGCTCAATAAATAACAAAGGAAGACCTCTGATCGGCACTTTTCTAATTTTGTACGGAAGATTTAAACTTTAACGGACATGTTGACCGGCGGAACATTTTTTTTAACGGAAACTCTGCCGCACGGTTCCCTCGTCCCTTGCAAGTGGCGGAGAGGTGGGTGTTTTTCATCTGCTGTGGACTACCTGAGAGATATACAGCAGGAGAACACGCTGTCCACCGCGGAGAATAAACAGAAGGGCAACCATGGCAACCATGCTCCGGGGTCTTCTTCGCTGCTTTTGGTGTATTTTGTGGCGGTAGCAGCGCCATTTACAGGCCTGACATATGTACTACATCGTTTCCAGCATTTCCAGCGGTCTAGTGTGAACGGACACGTTAATGAATCGAATGCGTGTGAACGGAAGACTTTTTTGCGTTTGCGTATGCGTTTTACCGTATGCGTCCTCGTGGGGCCGGGGTCTAATCCAAACTATATCCGGTCACAGATATCTGCTACTTTAAAGTAAAGTCAACACATATCGACCCTAATATAGTCTATATTAAGAACGAGAAAAGTCTTAACATATATATCGTTTTTTGTAAACATATGACAAATGTGTGAGGGTGATGACGTCAGAGCATCGTCCTATGTGCCAGGGCTTAGCCCCGGACAGCCCCAGCCCAATTTAACCCCTGGGTATTTGTGAGGGAGCTCCTATATGGCATTACCCCGCTGAAGCTCACCAAAGTTTAATATAATTCATAGTTCAAAGTTTTGTCAATTGTTTTGTTTATTGGTCAAATACTGGTTTCTGAGGAGTTTTACTGGAATGAAAGAGCACAGAGTACAGAAGCAACAAAGCAGCATACTGCATTAAACCTGACCTTCACAGAGAGGTTGAAGTTCATGTGGAGAGGAGGCTTCAGTAGTCTGTCTGCACTCTGTTTAGTGCTATCTTACAATCAATATAGTAAATGTGAGGTAAAGTGTGTTGCCAATGTAACCGGTTAGAACTCAAAGTTGCGATGAGGTCTTAAAATGTATGGAAAGGGTCTTAAAAAAGGTCTTAAAAGGTATTAAATTTGACCTCAGGATTTCTGCATATACCCTGGATCAGTAACCAGTGCACTCATTTGTCCCGGGAATTAAGGCAGATTCAAATCTTTCCAGTTAAAGACAAAAGTGATATGTTTTATGGCGTTCGGTTTACTTATTGGTGGGCGCTTATTCTACAATGCTTTCAGTTTAAACTAAACATGGAGAAGCCGTTGTTATGCTCCAAATATCTAGAACAAACTCCCAGAAACCTGCAGGTCCGCTGCAACTCTTACTACTTTTAATCCAGGCTGAAGACGCTGCTTTTAATTGAAATATCAACGCAGGGTTACTTGTATTGTATACCTGTCTTATCCTATATTGGCTTCTTTAATGTTTATTTTGTTATCTTCTGCTTTTGAATGACTCTTTTTAAATGTCTTTGTATAATGTGTTTGTGCTGCAATATTTGCTTGATGTTTCCCATGTTTGTAAAGCACTTTGAAGGCCTTTTGTTGAAAGGTGCTGTATAAATAAACTTGCCTTGCCTATCGTGTTTGTGACCAACACTAAATGGAATGAATTTTCTCTACATGTCAGATGGGTGATGGTGCAAATCCCCCCAGAGACCATGGAGTCCCTGCGCACCGCCCTAAGGGACAGACAGACTTCCAGATACCCTGCGGCAGGAACGATGGAGGAGAGGTCCGAGAAATCGTCACTGTCCGCTGGGTCGACCTGAGTTCACCCGTCAACACAGGGTAACTGCACAAACACACACAAGTGTTTACACACTGTTGTGCAATCTGTCCTGCACCGCACTACGAACAAACCTCACTCTCTGTTTCAGCTCGTCATATGTGAGGGGCTCCGTGTGTGTCACAGATTTTGGTAGAAGCATTAGATGTTTTTGCTCCTTTTCTAACGTTCTCTTGACTTTACACAGAAGACACGCTAAGGAGAAGTACATAAGGATTTCTTCCCAAAATGCAACAGGTCAAAATAGGGTATAAACCGAAATGATCTCTTAGGCTGTGAAATATATCAAATTAAATAACAAGAAATAACTCTTAATTAGGAGGAATGTGTCACATACACCTAAGCTATGTCTAAACATTCAAAGCAAACAATTATAAATGTATTATTGCATGGTTGTAAAACGGTGAAATGTTAGACACTCATAACCATATAAACTCCATAGCACCGTTCTTGTCTTATACATAACTCCGTTGGTGCAATAACTGACCGGGACTCATTTTAGTGACTTAAATGTATTTGAAATCTTTTCTTTTCTTTCCTCTTGCTCCTCTGCAGCATTACCAGCGGGGTGGATGGCAGACCTCTGGATGGGGTCCGCAGTGTGAGGGTGCAGCAGGACACTGAGTTTGAGTCTGACGGACGCACCATCAGTTGCACAGAGGTGAACTAACATACTGTCGTCCTTTGTACCCATTTGATGCACCGGCAGTCCAGGTGTGAGAATCTCTGAATGTCCCTCCAGGTGTTCTACCAGCTCAAGGCCCCGGACAGCAACTTCTCGTCGGTGCTGTCGTCCTGCAGCGTGTTCCAGAAGGAGATGGCTCTGGCCGCCTGCAGCGCTCTGACGCCTCACCTCGCTGTGCTCGCCTCCAGCGGCATCAACTCGCTCACTCTGCGCATCTCTACACAGGCTGATATGGTAAACATCAATTCTTGGTACAAGGGCTGCACCATTAATCTAAATAAGATCGCAACATGACCTACTGTAATATCCAAATCACTGTAACTGCACTATTTGGTAAATGCAAAATATGTATATGAAGTGTCCCGGCCAACAAATGGTATTTTAAAGGTCACCTATTATGCAATTTCATGTCTCTTCTACATCAACATGTGTCCCCTCTGTGGAAAGAGATTCTGGAAGTTTCAGGAAAAAAGATTCTCTCTCTTTTTGTCCTGATCCTTTTATATATACCTGTCTGAAAAAGAGATTTTGGCCACGTTGTGATGTCATAACGTTTTTTTGGGTTGTGTAACCATTAGCCAATCACCAACCAAGGTAACCCCCCCCCCCCCCCCCCCCCCCACCTTATCACCTGAATCTCCTCCTCGAGCACAGTTGTGTTCTTTTTAACCAAATCTCTCTACGACGGGAGTGGCTCCTTATTCTCATCTAAAGTAACAGAGAATCAGCACTTTGGAAACAGGGCTGAAACAGAGGGGATTATGGGACGCTACAATGCACAATCTGTTTGGTGTTTGGAGCCAAACACTCCAAACTCTTAAAAAAAGTACTATTAACATGTATACATATTTTGTATAATGGTCATTCCCTGTTATATACAAATTACAATTGCAACATCAGTCAAAAATAATCACCATTAGTTATTTAATCCAAATGGTCCAGCCCCACATGTTACACAGTGAAGTGTTTAGTATGTCCTCTGCCTAATTAAGGAGAGCTGTGTTAAATGTCCCCCTCTGCTCCTCTCAGGTGGAGTACCAGGCGGGTTGCGGGGGCCGGCTCCTCCCTCAGCGCTACATGAACGAGCTGGACAGCGCTCTGATCCCCGTCATCCATGGCGGGAGCGCCAGTGTCCCCCAGACTGCCATGGACATGGAGTTCATCTTCTACATCACACACACCATCTAATGCACATGCAGACACACTAAAACAAGTATTGGAGATGGCTGAGCACAGAGAGAAGCTGTAGATGTTGGCGGGACATGCCATGCAACATGTTTGCAAAGTTTGGACATGCAGCCAGTCGCAGCGGCACAACACTCCCCCCCTGAGGTTGGGAGTGTACTTTCGGAGGGATGTAAACTGATTTTCTGTTATCGAAGTGCTTTCCGTGCTCACCAAAGCTGCTTTAATACAAGAAGCCTAACACTAAACAAGGATTACGCAACATGACCAAATACAACCAAGCTCTTCAGCCCGTTTCTTCTGCTCTGCCTTCCAGGCTCCCTGCTGCCTCCGTCAGCTCGGAGCTCATCAGTGAATGTTTCCCGCAGGCGCTCTATCGACATGTCTCTCATTTGGATGTATTTATTATATTTTATGGGCTTATTGAATGAAATGATGGTATTAAAGCAAGGGATATTACTGACTGTAGTTTTCAGTACTTCGGAGGTGATACGTGTGATCAGGTGCTCGCCCCGCTCTTAAAAACCGCAGGGATAGAAATAAATCGCATCTCATTTCCTCTCAAGGTACTATGCTCTCATCTCATATGCTGGGGTAAGATGACACTGCACAGGAACACTCCGGGCCTCATGCAGGAAAACATTTGGGTCCTAAACTTCTGACATTTTATTAGTAAAGTTTTCCTTCCACCATTGTTTCGGTTAACTATTACCAAACTCAAAAACTCATTTAAAAGTGATAAATGAAACCAAATGTGTGGATAAGCATAATCAAGGCCACCAAAAATGACTGAAGGCGATGGAGGTGGACGAGAACATTTGATAGTGTTGTAACATTTTCAGGTGCTGTAATAGGAATGAAAAAATAGTCAAAGCTTATCGTAAATTTGCAGCCATACATGATGGTGATATGTCGATAAGAATATGAATTTACAAAGGAGCTTATTTTGTGTATAGGTAACATATTTAAACTCCTCCATAATCGCGATTTTTAAGTCAAACATGTATTGTTCAACAGATCCGGACTATAAAATGAGTTATTGATCTAAAGAAATGAAGTGGATTTCCGGATCCTTCCATGAGGCCGGCTGTGTGTCAGTAACAGGTTGTGTGTCCGGATGAAGCTCAGCTCATCTCCACAGGAGGATACATGTGGCTTTATAATCCAAGAGGTGATCAGCCATCTAGAGCTTCCTCTCCATTCTAAGAGTGAATGTGGCCGGTGTGTTGGAGCATCCTGTCATGGATCAAACTCAAGTTAATTTAAAAGCTTAGCATTACGTTTTGCTTTTCTTATTTTCTGCTTCAGCTAACAATTTCTAAACATGTTTACTTCTGATGGAGCATGTGTTACTTTATGAGCAGCACAGCGTCCTCTTTCATGGCTGAAATACCAATGATTTCTTTACTTCAAGATATTTGACGATGTCTCCTTCAGGGTTTGAGTTAAATGATCAGATTTTGCACACCTGATGAGATCTTTACACCACATTGTATGGCTCTGTAAAGATTTTGAAGTCATCTCACACTTCTTTGCATTTTTAAAATTAAGCAATTCTACATGTACAGGCTTTTGTGAACACTTTTAAATGAGAAGATTACTGAGAAATATCGTTATTGGCTTTCTTGCCAAGAGAGGAGATTGCTCGATCTGTTAGTGAAATATAAAGAAACAGCCAACGTAGCTGTAGCTTCTTATCTAGAGCACAGACACCCGAGTGATATCTTATAACTCGGCAAAGAATAAGTGCGTTGATTTCTGGAAATTATTTAACAAATGCTTAAAGAGATCTCTTGTGTGTGTCCTGAGGGCAGTAGAAGTCCTCTCGTGTTTTGTATGGAGCGGGAACTCAAAGTGTTTTATCAAAATATCCAAAGCAGGCTAAATGTATTTTGTATTTATTTCATGTATTTCCCATTAGCTTTAAGGCTCTTTCCAACCGTTAAAACACATGTAGGTTTTTAATCAGTCAATAACAACAGGGATAACGTCGCCCTTTTTGCTTCACCAGCTTGTCTTTATCACCAAATGTAAAGCTTGTTTCAAATGCCAGTATCCTCGCACGAGTGATGTGGTTAAAGGAAGGACTTATGATAAAATTATTATCTTTAAATTCAGAATGAAAGAGCGCACACAGGTTGTATTCCTGTAAAATGCATCCTGGTTAGCATGCACTGTTTAAAGTAGCTTTGCACAATTCAAGTCTCAGTTTTTTCATCTCGTCCCAGAAGCCCCCTTTTCAGTTTTTGTCTAAATGTATAAAAGAAAAACTAAGCGTAGAGATTTGTTTTCGTTTTGGTGTTTTCTTTTTAAAACAATGAAGAGTTATTTTTGGAATCATTGGTACAAAAGTAAAAATAAAACAGAAAAATAGTTCATATTTTTGATAGGACAATAGGCTACATTCATTTTGAAGTTTGTGTAGCATCTTTGAAGCACTGGGAGGAATAATAATTAAAAAAAAACACTAGACAGTTAATCGCAGAAATTAAAAAAATATATAATTTTGTCATAAGGTGGAAAATGTGTAATCCTAAAATGCAATGCATAAAGAATGTACAGTAAAGTGTAAAAATCTAAATAAAAGCAGCTTTACACCAGCTGTAAGCTTTCTACAACTCATGTTCACTTTTTATTTTGTTTATTATATATGTGTTGATTTCAAAATGAGGTGATCAGATTAGTCTTCTTTTCATTGAGTGGCCATGACTCAGTTATAAATCTGATGAATCGGATGAATTGGCTTAAAAATATATACTGAGGATGATTCTTACTGACGTTTGTCTAGCGCCACCCGCAGGTCGAAAGTGAAATATGTCAACATCTCCTAAATGGAATGGCACCAAATGTAATACAGACATCAGTAACACTTTAAATGCATTGGATGGCTTTTATTTCTAATGTATAACTGGTTCTTAACAATCTGTTGGACCAATGTCTGAAAAAAGTGTCAGTGGCAAGCGTAACTATGCAGGTTGGTATATTTCCACCTACAGCAAGCATTTGTCTTAAAACCCCCATAATTTTTTTATATATATATTTAAAAGGTTCCCTAAATTCAAATTTCAAATTTAGTATCATCATTAGGAGATATGTAAATAAGTGTACAAATCCAACTTGACAGTGAACCAAACACACCACCAGTGGTTACCAAATAGATGTTATGCTTATTTCTGATTGGTGCATGTATCTGTGACATCATCTCTTCTCATATTAGCCCCGTCCACTTTCAAACAACATATAGCAAGCTGATTTAAAATATGTTTCCTGGGTCATTAAGCTCCATCTTCACTATCCTCACCTTCCCACCATCTGATGTATTTTGGTAGTTTCCTGATCAGTCTTTGAAGTAAACACAAATCGGTTTGAGCGGAGATCTGCGTCTTGATGCTTTACATTGAGCAAACAGTGGGAAGGTCAACGTGTTTCACCTGCTGTGCAAATAACCTCAAAACAAGCCTGATGTTATCTGACGGCTGATGGATTTTGACAAAGGACACCCATGTTATTATTATTATATAAACTTTTGAGCATTACAAACAGAGAAATCATTTTTTAGCAAGTTAAATTAGTATTATTTCTTGTTTAGGGTGATCAAAACAACTTTCTTCTTGAGTGGTACTTTGTGATTTATGATTGTGTTGCTTTGTGTAAATCATCTATTTATTCCTAAGCACCAGCTTTTATTTGGGGAACCTGGTATCTGGGTCCTAATCATCAGTTTCTGAATAGCTCCTGTATTTAAAGAATAAAATGACTTATATTTAAAAAAAAAAACATATTTGTTTGTAATCTTTCAATCCCAGGAATCTTTGGCACCTCTAATTTAATTCAAACCAAATTTCTAATTTGCCATTTCAAAAATGTCTATGATAATCTTAATAGAGCCATCAAAACCCAACCTAATTGTACTAAGTACAGCACTTAGGTAAAATGTTAAGGTACTTATACTTTATTTGAGTATCTTGATTTTTCTTATTCTACTTTTGTATTCAACTATTTATTCAATACCTTTTTTTTTTTACAAAATATAATCAACAAATAAATGATGATTGATTAAATCACCTTTTACAAACTGCAACAATAAAATCAATAATTATAATACTTATAATAATTGTATCCATTAATATAATATACATTGTTCTAGCTATGTGTAACTTCAATGTGTCATTTTGCATGACATCACTTTTGCTGTTTAATCTATATATTAGTTATCAGTAGTAATACAAATCAGATAAAACAGGTTTGACATTAAATAAGAATCTACCAACAATTTAAAAAAAGGTTTTCTTTAATGCCTCACTTTCGTGTGTGTGTGTGTGTGTGTGTGTGTGTGTGTGTGTGTGTGTGTGTGTGTGTGTGTGTGTGTGTGTGTGTGTGTGTGTGTGTGTGTGTGTGTGTGTGTGTGTGTGTGTGTGTGTGTGTGTGTGTGTGTGTGTGTGTACACACACATGGGGGTGTGGTGTTTTTTCCTCTACCTGTCAGTTTCCCTCGCCTGCATTTCATTCACAGTTTGGGACAGAGGGACACAACAACTGCAGGCATGAGTGGACGAGTTGGAGACTTGAGCCCAAAGCAGGCTGAGATATTAACTGAGGTAAACATATTTCAAATCAAGGATTTCTATGATTTCACTAATGTATTGATACTGAACGAGTGTTTCGTGCTTTGTGTCTCTATGGTTGCTTTTGTTGTGGTTTCAGAGGGATTCTATGGTAACTAGAACTCTCCACAGTCTGTTTAATATTAGAGACGTTGCTTTTATTTTGACGTAACTTTCTTACCTCTGTGGTACATATACTGTACTTAAACACACTTTTGAGGTGCTTGTACTTTACTTTAGTATTGAGATTTAATTCCAAGGTGTACTTTACCACATTTAGGGAATGCTGCAGTTTTTATTCAGCTTTTTTTCCTCAAGATTAAAACTTTGCACAAAAAAACCATAATAAGATTATGAATAACTGCATTATTAAATGAAAGAAAAGAGAAAAGTTGCAGAAGAAAAAGTTAAAAAAGGCTTTTTACATGTGTGTTTCTATATCTTTTATGACTTTGGTTAATATTCAGATGAACATCTTCATATGAAAAATGGGATATTATGAAATTGTATTCATATTGATAAATCTAACTTTTACACTGTAGTGAAAACTATCTCCAAATCTAAAATGTAATTGCCTTTCAATGTGTAAATAGTGATAATCCAATAACATACATCCTTTTCGCAGACTAGCTGTTTTCACCTGTCTTCTGCTAAGCTAAACTAACTGATAGTAGTTTCATATTTACATACAAACATGAGAGTTGTTTTAATCTTGTTTCTTGAACAATTATATTTCCCAAAATGTCTCACTATTTCTTAATGAATATTTATATTTATATATGTTTCTTGTGGTTTCCTGTGTGTAGTTTCGGGGCAGGATCCAGGACGTCCTCCCCAGCCTCCCCGCGCAGCACGACCACTACCTGCTCCGCTTCCTCCGAGGTGAGACACCTGCGCAGGCAGCATTTAGCATTCAGCCTTTTCTCTGTGTGGGTACCATGCTGGCAAAACAACGTTCACACAACCATCCACCAAGTACAAGGTGACTCCTTGAATCCGTATGAGAAGCGTGAAACATGAAGTCCACAGATTAGAAAAAAAGGAGAGAACTGCCAAAAAAATACTGTGTAAAGACAAAGGAAAAAAGCAGAGATTAAAGTGTTACCAGAACATCGAACTAGAGGTATGACTGTTATTTACAGTACAGGCAACTTAGTTTACCATCCTTTTAAGGGCGACATAAACACATTCAGGATTTGAGTAGGCTACAGCACTTGTATTGTATTGAGATATCCATAACAGGACATATCAACACATTTGCATTACTTTTAATACTTTAAGTACACCTGTTTGGCACGCAGGACAACTGGCATACTTTTTAAATTGTTCAAAAATATTGGATTTAAAAGGTAGAACATTTTTGACATTTAATGTAGGCATGCAGTAATGAGGGGTTATTGTTTTAAAGGAAGCAACATAGAAGAGGTTGGTGAGTTGAAGAGGATCAAATCAGTTCCCTGACAGCCACTAAAGCCTGCAGCCCTATTCCCCTCACAGTCCTGCTCTGAATCCGGCCCTGCAGACATGTGAAAACATGGGAACTGTGTTTTGTGATGAACCAGAGTGAGGGTAGTTTCTGGCATTAACTACCACAGGCAGCTGAAACATATGAATGGCAGCCAATACAACACAAGAGGAAAGTTCTCTCAGTCAGTGATCAGTGTTATCATGTGAGGTTAAACCCAGGCATGGGGGGGTTTCCAGTTACTTGAAGTAAAAGTATAACAACGTAATTGTTCTGCATTGAATCACACAGGTCAAACCATACTGAGACATGAAATAATTAGCAGTATTAAAGGGGAACAGGTGTGTTGCCAGGTTCTCTAAAACGTATTTGTTCACAGTGGGGTTATAAAGTAGCCTCTTCAGTGGAGTTAGAAAAAGTTTCAACTATCCTGTTTCCAAGTGGTATTACAGTTAGCCGCTACTTTGCAAAGACAAGAGCGTTTTCCATTTTACTTAGAGCATACTTCGAGTGAAAAATGTAGTATCCAGACCAACAGGGAAAAAGCAAGAAATACATATTTAGGTAAAGTATCTCGTACTTAATATCTTATAAATCTAAACACTGATGGTGTCAATTTTGTATAACCATCACGTTGTACTGTTTATTTCATCACGGTTAGTTAAAGCATAACAAATATAATTTGTTG
The DNA here is from genome assembly GCF_949606895.1 of Notothenia rossii. Classification (NCBI taxonomy): domain Eukaryota; kingdom Metazoa; phylum Chordata; class Actinopteri; order Perciformes; family Nototheniidae; genus Notothenia; species Notothenia rossii. The sequence goes on from NC_136910.1 coordinate 40,338,922, forward strand.
GTTTGCTTCTAACAGTGACCACAATTCAACCCTCCCAGGTTCGATAACGGCCCTCCGAGCTCAACACACAGAAAGTTGAGAAAACATAATTAATCAGAGTTTAGTGTTTGTTATGAAGTTATAAAAGTCAGCGATCCGTCAGTTGTTTTGGAAAATGAACTACATTGTGTGTTTCTCAGTGGAACGATAAGTGTGTCCAAGCCATGTGCAGAACTTCTTAAGGTTCCCCTCAAAGTAGTTTCCGTTGCTGTCTTTCAAAAGTTACAAAATGTTCAACCTTCATTTGTTTAATCATTAATTTATTTCCTAAAACACCGCCCTCCCCCCTGACCCTGTGGCCCTGAAACATACTGTGTAGTATTGACTGAGCAAAGAGCCATTGAAGTACCTCAGCTCAACCGTCTTATTTTACAGTAAATGTTTGAACTCAATTCGACCTTAGTTGAACTGCAGTGATGTCACTGGATGAACTTTCTCCTCCTTGAAAAATAAGCCTTACTTGTTAATACAACTTAAAGAGGTTCCTATGACGTACTTTTTACAAATTAAGTCAGGTCCTCGGTCTTCTTACCAGGAATTCTTGTCATTTCTGATGTTATCTCGACGGACATTGAGCTGGTAGTTTGTGGGACAGGACATGCAGGACCCTGTGCTTTCAACAGATTACAGAGAGGTTCAGATCATTGGAGGGACTCTGATCAATATTTGCATTGGCTGTTAACCTTGGACTTTTCTCTTTACTTGGCATGAAAAAACCGGCAATTTATACTGAACTGTGTCGTGCTTTCTATTGTGTGATTGTCAGACATTGTTGGTGTTGAAATGTTGCAGGACTTACAGTAGGAATGAGTAATGATTAGAAAAGAGGTATGCCATGGTTCACATTTTGTATGAAGTATTTCTTTACTCCTTGATCCAGATGTGTTCATTTACAATTCGAAACAGCGTGCTGGTGGAATATTCCAGTAGCAATGAACCTCATTTTTGTCCTGAGGCATACTTATATGAGGATGTACTTCGACTGCAGCATCATATCTCTGCTTTACTAATGAAGATTGTTTTATTTGTTTTTGCAGCTCGTAGCTTCAATGTTCAGAAATCTGAAGCCATGATCAGAAAGGTGAGCTCTAACTTTAAACACGGATCAGTCGTGTGTTTTACCTTGTAAGGGTGTAGCATGTGGTTAGTGAGCATGTTTGAAACCTGTCCTCTCTGTCTGCAGCATGTGGAGTTCAGGAGGAAGATGAACGTAGACACCATCATCTCTGACTGGAAACCTCCAGAGGTATGCAGGGCTTGTTAACATACACTTTGTCTGAATGTTTGAATACATTCATACAACTTATTAAAGGTATCTTTCCATCATAGCTCAATATGCAATCTAGCTGATCCAAGAGGGTTTTTAAAAGGTTATCTAGATTAGGAAGTAGAAGAATATTCCTCCTTTAGTTTAACACAAACATTCAAAATCAACAAATCTGGAATGACATGTCTTCATAGACAGGAATAAACTAATAACCAAAGCTCTGAGTCAAATAAAGTAAAAAGATGTCTTTCTAAGACAGATTAAAAGTATGGAGTTGCATTAAGTACTTAAATACAATACAATTCTACCGCTGGCAATACAAATGAAAATAAATATAGACTGTGTGTGTTTTCCTGTTTTAATCAGGTGATTGAGAAGTATGTCTCTGGAGGGATGTGTGGGTACGACAGGGAGGGGAGTCCCATCTGGTACGATGTGATTGGTCCTATGGATCCTAAAGGTCTCCTGATGTCGGCCAGCAAGCAGGACTTCCTGAAGACCAAGATCAGACACACAGAGATCCTGAGGAGGGAGTGCAAGAGGCAGTCTGAGAAGGTGAGGGGGACACTCTCCTCTCCTCTCTTGTCTCATCTCGTTTCCTTTCCTACTTTCTATCCTCTTGTTTAGTTTTGTCTCCACTCCTCTTCTAATTTATCATATTACCTCATCCCCTCCTCTCTTCTCCTTCTCCTTTCTTCTCTTCTTGTTTCCTTTAATTTCCTCTCCTCTTATACATGTTTCCGCCCCCCATTCTCTCCTACTTTTTTCTTACATCTTATATCCAATTGTTACCTCTCCTCTCTGACCCTCTCTAAGTGTCCTCTTTGCATCCTCTCCTCTTTTGTTTCCTTTCCTCTACTCTCTTTCCTTGTTTCGTCTTGCCTCCACTTGTCTTGTTGCCTCTCCTATCATCTTTTCTTAGCCAGGTTTCCTCTCCCCAATTCCTTCTGTAGTTTCCTTTTGTCTTTCCTCTCTTGTTTCCTCTTCTCTTCTACTCTCCTCCTCTCTTCCTCTGTCTTCTCTTGTTTCCTCTCTTCTCCTTGTTCTCCTCCTTGTTTCCCCTCCTCTCTCCTAACCCTCCTCCCTCTCTGTCTCAGTTGGGGCGGCACATTGAATCTATCTCTCTGATCTACGACTGTGAAGGACTCGGACTGAAACACATCTGGAAACCTGCTGTAGAGACTTATGGAGAGGTTTGACCACACTGTAACACAACATGTCATCACATTGAATTGAATAAAGATGTATTTCATTATAATGATCAACATTCTCGTGTGCAGGTCCTCACCATGTTTGAAGAGAATTACCCAGAGGGCCTGAAAAGGGTTTTTCTAATCAAAGGTGCTTCGGAAGATCTGAAGACTTTACATTTTCCAGACTTCTAGTTAGTGTTCATGATTGTCAGTTTTTGTCTTTGTCTGCAGCTCCCAAAATGTTTCCTGTGGCCTACAATCTAATCAAACACTTTATGTGTGAGGAAACGCGGCGCAAGATCTACATTTTAGGAAGTAAGACCACTTTTATTCGATCTGAAAGTGTACAAACAAGGCTAAGCGGCAAACATCAGCATGCTAACAGTTGGCAGCTGAAGGGAATGTCATTAGCTTTGCAGGAATTGGGTCATAAACTAAACTTTGAAATGTTTGACCTGATGATGGCACAGAATTGAAAGTTAAAGCTGCCCTGCTGAGTTTTTTAGTACACAAACAATAGTTTACATGTAAACTACATAATGGAGTTCCATATCCTTGAACCTTAACAAATATGTTGTATGCATTTCCTTCCTCATAAAACTTTGCCAATGCAAAGCCACACTTTTAAGTATTCTGATTCTAAATCAAGCATTGTTTAAATCTGTGTTCAGCAGTGGTGAAGGCGGTATGCAGATTATTTTCTGCATTAAAAGTACTAATTAAACTAAGTACTAACTAACCAAATTTCTCTGAGTAAAGGTAACTGGCAGGAAGAGTTACGTAAACATGTCGACCCAGACCAGCTTCCTGTGGCGTACGGTGGAAACATGACGGACCCTGATGGAGACCCTCGCTGCAGAACCATGGTGAAAGCAAACTCAAAACATCGATGAACCAGTAAGTCAGTCTCTTAAATTATTGTCATTTAAATTGTGGATGTTGTTTTGCAGATAAATTATGGTGGCACAGTTCCCAGGTCGTACTATGTGCTGGACTCGGTGAATGTTCAGTACGACAGCAGTGTGACCGTCAGCCGAGGCTCCGCCCTCCAGCTGGAGTACGATGTGACAGCCGCCAGCAGCCTGCTGAGGTACCAAACAACCAGCAGCTGTTAGAGGACACATTTAAGCTTTATTTATTGATCTTTAACAGCTCAAAAAATGGTCAACTTGATACTAACTTTACGGGAAATTATTAAAAACCTGATTTATAAACACATATAGATTTATGTTGACATATTATTTCATACAACACTACCCTCCTCGAAAGAATTTAGTATTTTGACTTAAAAAATAAAATAAAACTATTAATAAACTCTCTAGGATTTAACAGTTCTTTCTCTAAGAAACGGTTTTTTAAATATATTTAATTAATAATTTGGCTCTTACCAAGTAACACCTGGATCAATATAAAATAAATGTCAACAACAATTTAATGTGCAAACAAAAGCACATACATAATACAAATTACTATTAAACTATTAATGAACACAGTTACAAATATGTTTCTGTTTCTGGTGCTTTGCATAATGTAGATCCTTTTTGATCTTTGATTACGTTTTCATATATAAATTACACACTCTGTCTGGCCCCTGTTTTTCCTCCAGGTGGCAGTTCACCAGTGACGGAGCAGACATCGGGTTTGGAGTGTACAGACGGACTAAAGAGGGCGGGGGTCAGAAAGTGTCTGAGATGCTGCAGGTTCTGCCCAGCGAGCGCTACAACGCTCACCTGGTGCCTGAAGACAGCTGCCTCACCTGCCCCGAACCCGGAGTCTGTGAGTCTCTGATATATTATTTGAATATCATAAAACATGCTTTCCATGAAAATGCTGAACGAGCTGTTTTACATTTAGGGAAATGTGCTTGTACAGTGAATATATGAAGCAACAGCAGGAAGGCACTTGGCATAAGACTAACAACATGGGGAAACAGTAAACCTGCCTCTGTCAAATTGAATAAAATCCACCTAATTAACAAGTTATGTCTCCTGAATATATAATGACCTGAATAATGGTCGCTGTTGTAACTTAGTGTTTTGTCCTTTTGTTTGTGCAGACGTGCTGTGCTTTGATAACAGCTACAGCATCCTGCAGTCCAAGAAGGTGAGCTACAAAGTGGAGGTGCTTCCTCCTGCGGACGGATGCAGCGTTCTTGCAGCAGACGAGGCAGGAGGCTGCGGTGATCGAGAGCTCAGATCCCCGTGTGACAGAGTTCACTGAGTGTTCATCCACAGCCAAATCAATGCTTTAGCATCAGGGCAGCATTAGCCCCCTTCAGGGCCCTAGGGCAAAACATTAGCCATGGCCACTGATTACATTTCTCCCTCTGTGCACTGTGTATAAGGTCACAGTCGGTAATTAGTCTGTGAAAACATGATCAGCAAACTGCGGACAGTCTCGGTTAGAGAATAGCTGGTAAAGATCGAGGAGCATTTATCAGCTGAGCAGACACATATTCACCTCAGAAGTTGGAAGATTAGTGTAACAGTATTGAATTTGGCTGCTTCAAGTACAAGTCATTTCCAAATGTGTCTTTACGGACAAGAAACTGACTCTCTGCAGAATAAATCTACCAAGGGAAAGTGAGCTTCTTCTCATACTATCTTTTCCATTTACAGCCACCAGTTTCTGTGACGTTTAAGAAATCAGTTTACTGGCTGTTACCCAGTTGATATAAACACTAATGAACTCTAACACTGTAGAGTTCAGGTCTACATTACTGCAGCAAAAGGATAAGTTAAACCACTGGAGGTCCTCAAAGCAGGATTTTCTGCTGGTGTTAAGTTACTCTTTAAGCACACGTTTTTTTAATCATTTCTGCAATGTAAACAATAAAGTACAAGAATGTAGAATTTCAAAGTAGATTTGACCTCAGAACAGAAGAGCCAGACGTTTAGGTTGCTGTCATACAGTATATCCATTAAGGTGTGGGTTTTTGTTCATTTAGATATGGTTACACACATTTCTTTACTTTTAACATACACAACTAAAATATACCATGATCTTCCAGTTAGAAAATATATCACTCAGAACAAAGTTTTAAACTTTACCGACAACATGTTTCACAGTTGCCTTTGTAGAAGTTTTAATAGGGAAATATGTACAGGACAGATTGTCCTTTGTTTAATTTGTTTTTTTAGAAGAACATGTCTCACCATAATTTGAAAACAGAATCCCTAACATTATAAACTAATAATTTAAAGGTCCCCTATTATACTATTTTTCAACAATATATTGTAGGTCTCAGATATAAAACATGTCTCTGAAGGGTTTGGCTTGTAATCCCAAACAGATCATGCGTTGTAGCATCCCATAAACCCCTCTGTTTCAGCCCTGTTTCAAAAGTGCTGATTCTGTATCTGTAGCTTTAAATGCAAATGAGCTGCCATTCCCAATGCCACTTGTTTTTTTTAAACCATGTTTGGTTAAAACACAATGGTGCTCTAGGAGGAGATTGGTTGGCGGTGGTTACGTTAGTTGGTTCTTTACTAATGGTTTCACATCCCAGGAAAACTTTGTGACATCAACCATATCCTTTTGTACGAAGAAGCCAAACGTCATACACAGACTAAGAAGACCAAAGGAGATAAAGTTACTGAATGACATCATTCATCAAATTATGTTTCAGATGATTATGTTTAAATAATTGTGCATTATGCTGCTCATATTGTTTGCCTTAATCATAAGAGTCAATATCTGTTTGAATAAATGATGTTAATAATGATCTTGCTAAATCTCAGTCTACCCTTATAAACAACATCAAGTCATTAGTATGATATCATTTGTAAATTCATGTGAACGATATAATGAAGTCTATAACACCATTTCTACAACCTGATAATAAATACATATTAAACACAAAGCAATATATAGTTTCTGTCAATTATGACTCATTTATGGCAGATGTTTTGAAATACAATATTCACTAATCAATCCGGATAAGTCCTATTTTATAAAGTGTTTAGCATGTTACACCAGAATCATTTGAACTGACCACCATGTGGCAATAAGATGGGTAACTGCTTTAGGCTGTATTACAGCACTTTTTTTCACTTGACCCTTATAACAAAGATGGGTAAGAAATATTCCAATAATAAGAGCAATTAGTTCAATTCAGGGATTATTTGGCCAAATAGTTAATGTCTTGCCTAAAGGAGGAACTCAAATAAAGTAAGGAGTTATTAGTAAGGGGGAGAAAAAACCTACGTACAAATAATAATAATAATAATAATAATAACAAGGAATACAAATAATAATTTGTGCCTTGTAGAAATAATAATTTGTGCCTTATATTTATTTAAAAAAAAAATAGATTACAATATCAGTTATTACAACACATTAGATTATTATTATACGTTTTATTTTTACTATTACTATTATTATATACAGACAGACAGACAAAACCCCAGCTGCAGAGAGTTCATCTCCGCACCCAGAAGACTGGGCTCTGTGCCTGAGCGATGCAGGATGGTGCAGGATGAGGATGAGGATGAGAATGAGGGGAGGTGAGGAGGGGGTGAGAAGAAGTGGGGGGAGGGGGTGATGGGGGTGCGCAGATGCCATGTGCCTTACATAACATCAGCTGGCTCCGGATACAATTGGAGGATGTGAAACCGCTGGCAGCAGCAGCAGCATCAGCAGCAGTAGCAGCAGCATCCATCCGCTGTGTGCCGCATTGCCCCGAGACAAAAACAAGGCCGTGCAGAGGTGGGGAGGTGGGGGGTGGTGGTGAGTTGAGGATGACCATAGATTGTTATAATAAAATGGGGGACGTAGGGTGAATGCATCACTCACTCATGACAGAGTATAAAAAATAAAGGAGTTGTGTATATGTGTAGGCCTATGTGTGTGTGTTTGTGTGTGATGACTAGTGAGGGGAGGAACGGGGAGTTTGTTTATTAGCTCTACCTGTCGCTGCCCGGTAGGCGGTGATAATGGGGGTGTGTGTGATGGGCGGCGGGGGGCGGAGCCGCTCGGACATGAGTAAATGACGTCAGGCCCTGGGTCGCCGAGCAGTGAAACAAACATGGCGACAGAATGGAGCGGGCAGCAGGGTTATATTCTCACTCTCATTATATTCCTGTGGAGCGCAGTCGGTGGCCGCACGGAGACGGCGGCCGCAGCGTCCGGTGTCAGCGGCAGCCAAGTGCTCGGCATGCGGCTGGAGAGGAGCGACAAGCCGTCCAGCACCAATGACGAGGGTGTCATCCAGGTGACTGAGGAGAGCTCCGTGCAGCTCCGGTTTTACGGGGTGCAGCTCCACTCGGGCGCCTGGACGCAGATCCGCTTCACGGACCTCACGGATGTCGCAAGCGGTGGCGCGGATGAAGGTGAGGAGGAGGAGGAGGAGGATGAAGCGGTAAAGGCGGCGACGAGAGGAGGAGGCAGCGGCATGATGGAGCCGCCGGACAGGACTTGTGTAGATTTCACGAAGGACATAAGCGTCGGGACCTTCTTGAACGTCAGCAGTCGAGGCTCGTCGGGGCTGCTTACCGTTAACATTAAGCCGCTCCGCAAGACCGAGCCGCAGAAGGAGTACGGCGTGTGCATCCGGAGCCGCGTGGAGGCTAGCAGGTGGGTGCTGCTGGGGGACACTGATGGCAAGCTGCTGGTGTTGGAGGAGAAGAGGTCCCTGCTGCCCTTATGGCTGCAGTGCATCCTCATCTCCTTCCTGCTGGTGCTCTCTGGGATGTTCAGCGGCTTGAACCTGGGGCTGATGGCTCTGGACCCCATGGAGCTGCGCATCGTCCAAAGCTGTGGCACCGAGAAGGAGAAGAAATACGCAAGAAAAATAGAGCCAATCCGTAGCAAAGGGAACTATCTTCTCTGCTCTCTGCTCCTGGGCAACGTCTTGGTGAACACCACCCTCACCATCCTCCTCGATGACCTGATCGGATCAGGTTTGGGCGCTGTGGTGGCCTCCACGGTTGGGATTGTCATCTTTGGTGAGATCGTCCCCCAGGCGCTGTGCTCCCGCCACGGGCTGGCTGTAGGAGCCAACACCATCATGGTGACCAAGTTCTTCATGCTGCTCACCTTCCCTGTGTCCTTCCCCGTCAGCAAGCTGCTGGACGTCCTGCTGGGTCAGGAGATCGGCACCGTGTACAACCGGGAGAAGCTGGTGGGGATGCTGAGGGTGACGGAGCCCTACAACGACCTGGTGAAGGAGGAGCTCAACATGATCCAGGGCGCTCTGGAGCTCAGGAACAAAACTGTAGAGGATGTCATGACGCCCATAGGAGACTGCTTCATGATCCAGGCGGATGCTGTGCTGGATTTCAACACCATGTCTGAGATCATGGAGAGCGGGTACACTCGTATCCCTGTGTACGACGACGAGAAGAGCAACATCATGGACATCCTGTACGTGAAGGACCTGGCGTTCGTGGACCCTGATGACTGCACCACCCTGAAGACCATCACCAAGTTCTACAACCACCCTGTGCACTTTGTGTTTCATGACACGAAGCTGGACGCCATGCTGGAGGAGTTCAAGAAAGGTGTGTAAACAGTCTATGGTGTAAACGTGTGTGTGTGTGTGTGTCTTCTTTTAACACTGGAGCAGGTGATTCCTCTGAGGAACCTGCAGATAAATCACCTGCTGTAGGGTTTGTTTCCGGCCATTACTGCATCTGCATAAACCCTTTGTGTGTCCCCCTCCCTCAAAATGCTCTGTCTGTCTGTATTGATCAGCTCTATTGACAGCTGGAACATCACAGCCTACTTTTAAGCACTGGCATGCAACAAAACAAATGTTATGCAAAGTGCAACACAGATCCACATATCAGACCCTGTCATCCAGCTGTGGTCCTGATGATACACACATTCCTCTTCTTCATCCTCACGTTCATCCTCGTCAGTGTATATCATGATTTTCTAAACTACATCAAAGTTTATTGTGCCCTTGTGTATTTTTACTTAACTTCAGTATCAATCAACTCAAGCCTCTCTGTTCTTTTATTATCAATTATAATCCAAAAAGAAAAATAAAGTCAATTGAAAGAAGCTATTCAAACCCCAAAATCCTAAACATGTTGACTTATTAATATATAAAAACCAAGAAGAAAACCAGAAAATATTCGTATTTGAGAAGCTAAAACCTGTGCCCGTTGTTCTTAAAAAATGACTCATATTTTCAGAAAACTTTTTACAGCCAGGAAAAACTGCTGAATGATATTTAGTCTCAGTCTTAGGTAGTAAACAAGAAGGGGAAAACTGTTGAAAAAATGCATAAACAACACAAATAATGTATGATGAAGAGGCACTGCAGGAGCGAAACTCTGTATGTTATACCATGTTTTTTTTCTCAAATTGGCATCAGTGTTTTATTTAATCTGGCAGCGGGTTTAACTCCTGTAAACACTGCAGCAGCGGATATCACTAATGATCATCTTCCACCAGAGAGCAGGAACTAATCAGGGAGTGCAGCCTCTGTGCTAATGTGTATGATGGGATCAAAAGTGTGGACGTTCAGGCGCATTGGATTAGTGCTGGAAATATCAGCGCTGATATTTAAACCTTGAACACAAAGCTGGTATCGTGACAATGAAGCACCAGCAGAGAACTGAAGCTTATGTGATGATGATGATAATAATGTTTACATTTTAAGATATCAAATGCTTTTCTTCACATTCGTAAAGCAGCCAACACTGCAAATACACACTTGATAATTCTTTTTGGAATCAGTCATCATTTATAAAGCTGTGCATTCGCTTGTATTCTGTGTAAGAAGTCATTGTTGATCTGCGTACATGCACAAGCCTCATTTTTAGACCTATATATTGATGTAGACACACCCTTAGTGCACTCATTTGCTTTACAGTACTTCTGCCATCTTTCCAGCCTTTCATTTGAAAAGAAGTGCAAAAGAATAACTGCTTTATCAGCTGTCATAATGCGAAACCAGCATGAATAGTGGCTATTTTTTAGCACTTTCGTTTTTTGTACTTGAGCATCATTTATACATCTTGCCTCAGGTGTTGTTGACAGCTTCTATTTCCACATCTCAAATATATTTTGTTAATAATGACTGCAAAGATAGTATACCCAAAGTAATATGATTGTTTCCCTCTTGTTTTAAATTCTTAGAAAATAGATGATTTGATGAAAGATGGTGGGATATAAATTATCAATATAGCTCTTAAAGAAACTCTCTTTTGAAAGTCATGTGATTTGTAACATTTATCCTTTTTTTACAATAGGATTCTCTGCAAATTACAGTATTTTCTGGTTGATATTCCAATTAATTGTACCATGAATAAAAGAGAAGAGGGAACAGTGTCCTTCAAAACATTTTCATTGCTTATAAGGAAACATATGAAATCCTCACTTGTAGTATTATAAGCTGGATAATTGGCTGAAAATATCCGTCACAAAACAAGTACTTTAACTTCAAGGTTGAAGGACACATGGCAGCTAATATTAGTCTGCTGAAGTGCCCTGAAGTCACAATGTGAGCCTGCTGCTGTGGCCTCTGACCTTCCTGTTGGGGGGGGACACAGCTTGCATCAGGTCAGTGTGCTCATGATGATGAAGAAGATGTCAGAGGCTATTGCTTTGTGCTGAGTCGTACGGTGTCCCTGAGGGCTCAGCACATCAGAACCATATCATGAAAACACATGCAAACTCAGTCAGACAAAGAGAACATCTCATATGCAGCAGCATTTAGAAAGAATGTGAGAGACGACAATTAGAAGTAAGAGCTGTGATGCATTTGAGGGCGTTCAGTATGTCTCATGCTCTTGCTAATTAGCCAGTAGTTTACACCAGGCATTTTTTGTGTACAGAAAGTCCTCATGCTATGCAGTTGGAGGACCAGCTAAATACTTAATTGAATGTAATATTAAGTATAAATAATATGTTAGTATTTTTGAACAAACCTTTGTTGATGCTGTCTAGGGCTAAACGATTTTGGGAAAAATCTAATTGCGTTTTTTCTGACAAATATTGCGATTCGATTTGCGATATTTGTTTTTAAGCGACCCAACGGAAGTTTATTGTAAAATGCGGCCATATCTCCGGCTAGGAAGGTCGCATCAACATGCTCCCGTCTCTAGCACCCCCGCAACCCGAGCTACGAGTGAAATAACTAAACTTACATGAAACTTCTGTTGGGTTGCTTTAAAGTCAAGCTTCAGTTTAAAGAGCAACTTGCAGGTTAGACACACCAGTGAATAAATGTGTAGGAAAATGATGTATACACTAGATTTAAAAAAAAAATATACAGAAATATACACTACAGTGACATCTGGCGTTGTTTTTGTAAGACATTTTTACTTCCGCATAAAAAAAGCCTCCCCACGTGACCTCCCGTGTGTGACGTAACATGGGGGAGAGCGGCTGGTCTAACGTATTAATAAACATGGTTCACTATGCTAGTTTTGACACAGAAGAGGTTGAAAATATATATTCGAATGCATATGATTATAATTATGAGCCTGCTAGGCGTCCAAGAGACCAGGAGCAGCCAAGGATTAGAAAAAATAACGGCCATCGGCGAGAAATGAAGCTGTGGTGTGTGGAGAACCAGTGGAGAACAGAGCAGCTGTCTTGGTGAGTGACCGGCGTTAGCTACAGACAGCTAATGTTAGCTAACGTCGGTCACATCACAACATTGTAAAGTTAGCTATCATATATCAGGCTATAACTAAAGTAGTATTGATAATATAGTAACGTTACTGGCAGGACTGTTGATACTGATCCATAACAGAAACTAATGCGCAAGTATCAGCCGTATCTCGCGTTACCTAATTTAACTCCACACTACGGTGCTGTTTACCGGAGGGGAGAGAGAGAGGAGCGAGAGAGATGTAATACAGTATCCTGATAAAAAATTTGTTTGATAGGCCTCAGCTGTGGAGAGTATGTGCTGCAGGGAGGTGGATGCACCTCGCACAACGCGACCAGGAACGAAAGCTAGCTCCGGTCCTTTTCCCATGAGGGAAACTGTGGACTCGATGCCCTGACAGGATCGAGTTTTTGCAACCTGCACAAACTCCAGTTCACCATGATTAAAAATGGTGAAATGCAATGTAAAATTACCGAAAAAATACCAACTCACTAAATCACAACCGCTCAAACTAAAAACTACTACCGCGGATTGGGCAGAGAAGGAGTCCGAGAAAGTTGCTCCCCCATGTGACGTACTATAACGCGTTTGACGTTAAAAAAAAGCAGTTTTTAGTAGCAGAGCTCAAAACGGCTCCTTTCCCTCTGAATTCCTGCCCTTATGTCTTGTAAAACATATCAAATCCTGCATTAACTTTTTTAATTGTAATTTTCAGGCAAGGTTAAGCATACATGTAATAAAAATTAAAAAAAAACCTGCAAGGTGCTCTTTAACATTCACCCATGTAACAGATGTAAAAAATGTGATGGAGCATTACTAACCTGACTCAGATGGTTTTTTTCACGAAACCATCTAGGAAAGCTGCAATTGGAAAGTGCAGGCACTTTCAAAAATACTTGGCAGGTGATTGGATCAATCTGCCTATCACCTTCTATCATGGGCCACTTCTGATTGGTTAACAATGGCTGGCACACTTCTGATTGGTGTGGAACACACAAGAAAAACAAAATAAAAATTGTAAAAAAAATCGCAGGCTTTTTTCAAATCGCGATTTCGATTTAAAACCAATTAATCGTTCAGCCTTAATGCTGTGTCTCAGGAAGTTATTAGTCAACTATCTGTCAGTGACGGTTGGGCTTGTGCACAACATAGGGATTTTTTGATATTATCTTCATGTCTTAGTTACTATTAAACAATGCCATTCAAAGCATAGTTCTGATATAAAATACACTAGTGTTCTTACTGCTTTTATTATTTGTATGTGTGTGTAGTCAAGGTGGTTCTAGATATTTCTCCCATGAATATTGATTACTAATGTGTAGCAGCCCTCCCCATGTGGTAAAGTATGAGTCCTCACTGCAGTGGCCCCTGTTTGAATCCAAGCTGCGGCCCCTTCTATCTACTCACGTCTTTCCTATTGGAAAAAAAGAGAGACAAAAAATAAGCTTAACAAATATATCACTGCCTTTTTATATTTGATAAATACAATTTTCAGTCATTAACTAACGCTTTAAGCCTGAAAACCTTTGACAGATACATTTTTGGCGTCTTTCACATTTCACATGTATGCAGGCGCAGCAGTGAGGGGAATAGATGCTGCTCTGTCTTGATGCAGAGCAACTGTGGCAGCTTTCTGACCTGGCAGCCTCTCTCCAGATAAAGTCCCTTTACTCAGCTGTCATTGGCAGCCACCCAGTGATGTCAGTTTGTTTGTTGCCACACTGTAGACCTGCATGCAGTTAGCCAACATGAGCAGGCAAAACGGTCTATAAGGTTTTTTTAATGAGGAGAGTATTAATCCGTCTTTTTTTTCCATCTTCCCTTCCACTCTCCCTCCTCTTTATCTTTGTTTTGGCAGTTCTTCCAGCTCTTTTTCTCTGCAAAGCTCTTAGTCCAGTCTGGGCTATATTAAGGCATCAATCTGTCCTCCCAGCAGCAGTCGGCAGGATAAATCCACTGACAGATCAAACAGCAGATCTAAAATAGAAAAACAAGAAAGGATATTTGTATGTAGCTAAATGTGTTTGAAAGCCTCTAGCTGAAGTTTAGGAGACAGCTGCAGCAGTGACAATCTCAACTTCCTGTTTGATGCTGCCCTACTTTCCTGCCTACTTAACAGCCCAGTTTGTGGGAATGCAAAATGTTTTATGGTCACTTTCGAGGTGCACTCGTACATCCTGGTAGTAACCTTTATGTGATCTCTATCTCCAGGTAAATCCCACCTGGCCATTGTCCAGAAAGTGAACAACGAGGGAGAGGGAGATCCGTTCTACGAGGTGCTGGGATTGGTGACGCTGGAGGACGTCATCGAAGAGATCATCAAGTCAGAGATCCTGGATGAGTCTGACCTTTACAGTGAGTCAGCGTATGCTGCCTGTCACACAGATACACACTTCACACACACACACACACCATTGAAAGACAAACACACTGATATGTTGTCGACATCATGCAAAAGAAACCCTCGAAGGAAGTCATTCGTTCTTAAGTGGCTCTTACAGGTGATTTAAAAAAACAACTTTCATGAGACATTCATTCATGTTTTATTTATAAATGTCTTTAAGGTACGAAGAAGATTCTTGATAAGTTGCCTTTAGCTTAGCTTAGCATACTAATCGATGATACTACTGGCCTGGTTCAGTTCAAAGGTAACTAAATGCTTAGCTTAAGCTTAGCATAAAGACTAGAAACAGTGGAGATGGCTACCGTGGATCAGTCAAAGAATCAGGTACGTTTACACATACAAGGAATTTGCTTTGGTATCTGGTGGTGCGAACATAAACAATCTAAAAAATAAGTTGCAAAATAGGTACAAAAAATATATATATATATATATACAAGGATAAGAAAAAAATGAGTATTTTTAAGAAAGAATGTAGCATTAAATAAGGATGCCAAAGACAAGCATTTACACCAGATTTAAATGTAACTAGTATACAAATAACTAGAGATGTCCCGATCCGATCACGTGATCGGGGATCGGAGCCGATCACGGGATTTTCAAAAAATCGGGGATCGTTTTTTTTTTTTAAAATACTTTTTTAAAATTTTGTATTCAATGTTACAAAACAAAAATGACCATGTTCAAGTCTTAAAGTCATCCTGAGGCCTTAGTTTTGGTTTCAAATTACACAACATCATGTATGTGTTGCTTCTTTGGGGCTTGTTTTCATAGACCTGGTTGCTTATTTCTCTCAAATCTGGCAACAGAGTGGGCAGGGCGCAGTGTCTAATTGTAGCAGTAAGCTAACGAGTACTGATATGCTTTATTTTGTTTTGATCCAATGCTGCACAACTGAACTGATCCAATGCTGCTGTGAAAAAAAGAAGCTATATCCATGTTGGATAGAATATCCAATTTAAATAATAAAATAACCTTAAGGGACAACTTGAATGCTTTTATTCAGTTTTTTCTCTTAATGCATTGTATAAAGATCGGATTGGGAAAAATCGGTATCGGCAAATTGTCAAAATCAAATGATCGGAATCGGATCGGGAGCAAAAATAGGTGATCGGGACATCCCTACAAATAACCTTAACAGCTAAAAACTAAAACACGAGTATTATACATAGTGTGTGTATATGTATATATATATATATATATATATATACAAACAATAAACAATCCAATACACAGTGTATTATATTTTAAAGTGGAGGGCTGTGCTGACATGGGTCAAGTCAAGCGTTATAGAATCCACCTACCATGCATCTCTTAAGCTTACGCAATGAACATGTTATATCTCTTGGTTTGCCTTAAATTAGTGAAGGACTAGTTATTGACTAGTTATTTATTTCAGTAGTATTCATATCACAACATTGCAAAAACACCAGTTGAGACTTGTTATGTTACCTTCAGATGTGAAATTGATATTTTATATCTTTGTTGTCCACTTTGTATTGTAATTACATGACTAAGGAAATTGTATTTATTCAAGCGTGTTCATACAGACTCTTGCTAGCGCTCATATTCTTGACTTCATAGTCTACATTCTGTATTTATACGGTCTAATATTACTCTGTACACTGTTTTACGGATTTTTCCACTTCTGGTTTGATGCTAACCTGCACTCTGTTCTGCAGCTGACAACAGAAACAGGAAAAAGGTGGACCCCAATAAAAACAAGCCCGACTTCTCGGCTTTCAAGCAGGAGGGCGACAGCAAAGTGAAGATCTCTCCTCAGCTCATGCTGGCGGCTCATCGTTTCCTGGCTACAGGTGAGCGCCGCTAATCTCTCAGCCACTGATTTGTTTTACTGTCGTTCGGCTGACTGATTCTTCACAGAGATTAACACCTGCTCTCTTGAGGGACTCAGAGACCCAGTAACCTTGATGTCAAGTCTGTCTGAACAGCATACACTGTGTTAATAATATATAAGCACAATATTTAGTTCCTGAACAGTTACTACAAAAGTTCAGAAAATACATAAAGGAGAGTAACAGCTGACACCTTTTTATAATAATAATTCTCTTCATTTATACAAAACAAAGTGCTTTACATGGTTAAATCATTTTAGGACGATAATTGAAAAAGTACACCTAAAATAAAACATAAATTAAAGATATCTATGATACGTCAAGGTGGAAAATAATTTGTATATTCACCCCATGGTCTGCCTCTGCTCCTAAATGTCTTTTCCTACATTCTGTTATCCTCCATGAAGGATGTCATAATAGAAATGTTAAAACAGGTAAGACCTGTTGGAAAAAAGGAAAATGCTGTTTTTAAAACCTTTTTGTTTTATGGTTATTGTTTTAAATGTTATAGGGATATTTTCAACCAATGTTGACATTTGGATAGTAAAAATAGATTTGGAGTTTCAGCCCACAGAAGTTTTTTTTACCCTTCATTTAGCCGTGAAGGGTCAGTCTTTGTGCATATAGAAGTAAAAACATTCTGCTTTCTGTAACACAGAACTCATACGAAGCGTTGATATCTTTGCTTTGTTCTGATTCCCTCCAGAGGTCAGTCTGTTCAGCCCGTTCCAGATCAAAGACAAAGTGTTACTGAGGATCCTCAGCCACCCCGACGTCATCCTGGAACTCAAGTTCAACGAAAACGACAAACGCTCAACGCAGCACTTCCTTTACCAGAGAGGGAAACCTGTGGACTTCTTCATCCTCATTCTGCAGGTACACTGCCACTTCTTCATCCTCATTCTGCAGGTACACTGCCACTTCTTCATCCTCATTCTGCAGGTACACTGCCACTTCTTCATCCTCATTCTGCAGGTACACTGCCACTTCTTCATCCTCAGTTTGCAGGTAGACTGCCACACCTGCAATCAGAGGATTCAAACTACATTCATATTTAAATAAAGTAGCAATGTCTGTGAGATAATGAGCAAACCGGTTGAAGAAGTGCTCAGATCTTTGGCTAAATGAAAGTATCAATACAATAGTGTAGAAATACTTAAAAACACTCATACTAGATCATGTTTGCATTAAATATATTTAGTACAGCATTACAAGTAATCAATATACAGCTCATTGCAATAACTGCTGGGTTATTTAATCAATAATAAAGTATTAAGTTGTTGATCATATTTAGTTCTAATAATCTGAAAGTAACTAAAGTTGTATAATTAAAAGTTTAAACAATACTAACAAATACTTGAGAAAGTAAATATCTATCTGTTCAAAGAGTGCTGGTATATGTGGAACTTATGGTTATGGTTATTTAACATGTGATTTCTTAAAGACTGGGGTAAAGTGAGGTTATACAACAGGTTTGAGACGAGTGAGAGGTTAATTCCAGGTCACTGCGTCAGTCTGCAGCAGGTATTAGCACCGATGCAGTCGCTAAACTCATCAACTCCTTAAGACAGGCCTGACTTAAGTTAATTAAGTGGATTTTTGTTGTTTACACTAAAACACTAAAACCGTGATGCTTTTACAGTCAGAAAATTCAAATACTGATGATGCTTTATGAATCTTACAACGGCAGGTTTTTGTAATAATGGATAAAGCAGATTAAGTGTGGAGCAGTTGAAAAACAACACTTTTCTTTGCAGTTTTTATTCATTCCGGTTTGTAGTGATGGAAAACATATAAAAGCAGCAAATATTTAAATTCAATTCAATTCAAAACCTTTATTTATCCAGGTAAAATCCCATTGAGATCAATGATCTTCTCTTTTTTAAGGGAGACCTGCAATATTTAGTATTTTTATTTGGGGTTCCCAAACTTTTCAGCCCGCGACCCCCAAAATAACGGTGCCAAAGACTGGCGACCCCTGTCAACGGGGGGGGTGCTAGTGAAGTTTTCCGCACTCTCGCGGGAATATCTCCACAATGGAGCGAGCTTAAGTTTCTTTTGATTGCATGATATAGCCCAGCGCAACCCCTTCGTCAAACATGTTGCCACTTGTTGGTACCATTTTCAGGGGATTGGTAATCTGTTCTAGAAAAATTGTGTTTTTTAGGATATCAAGAAGCATATAAAACAAACAATGGATGTATTTGATGAACATTTATCCATGCTGAAAGTAGATTTAGATGTTAGGAGTTAAATAGAGATTATTATATATGCATCCGATGAAGTCTGTTGATGATCAGAGGCTGTTGTTGGGGCTGCATAAACGTTTTTTTATTTTTGCAGTTTACATGCGGTGTATTTTGCATATCTCTCTGTAGTCTGTTGTCTCGGACATAAACTCCGTAATAAATGTAATCTACATTTCATAAGAGGTGTAAAACCTGAGTGTTTTTTATTGGTTAAGTGGTCCTTGGTATGAAAAAGTTTGAGAAACACTGCGCTAGTGGATTGTCAACGGGGGGAGCCTCGCTGCGGGGAAAATATTATAGATGGCTAGTCCGTCCCTGAAAAATGTCTACGCAAATGTTATTATTAATAATAATTTTGCCACGTTTTCAAAAATGTTTTTTTTATTTTTATTTACAATTTTTATTTTGTAATCATCTTGCAACCCCCACTTTGGGAACCGCTGTGTTAGATGACTAAATTCACTGTAAAATGTACGTAAATTCATGGGCAAAAAATCAATTCAGCAACTAGTTTAGAGACTCAACATAAATGTATGGACAGTTTTGTACCAAAATGTTAACTTCTTCAAAGTAGAACATCCATTTTCAGATGAGGTCAAAACAAACAACACGTTTCAAAGTAGAAATATTTTTAAAATAATAATAATTTGATCGTTTTTATTACTATTCAGAACTTGTTATTAGTTTTATTATAAAGTAATCTACCAGTTATTCTCTAAATTAATTGATGAATTATTTGGAAATGATTGGAAATTATCAGGAAATTGTAGAAAAGTGCCAGTTAAATCCTTTAATTTTTTATCCAACATATTAATATCCAACTCAGGATCCAAACCCCCAAAATATGTTGTTTTAGTCACAAAAAGGCAAAAATAAACCCTTAAATGATTAATGAAAAATCTAAAGAGCTTTAAATACATGTTCTGTTTAAAGCCTCATCAAGTAATTGTATATCCAGATATTTTTGAAATGTTTGTTTTGGCACACCATTCCCTTAATTTCAAATATTGACACCTATATATTCAGCGTTATAGGTGTGTTTTAAGCAATAAATGAAATGTGTAGGTGGTTATAGTTGTTATTAACATGCTTTGTAATTTAAATACCATATGAATAGTTCCTGTGTGTGAGAGGGGCTGGTCTCTGCACGTCCTCACTAATTGATCCTCTTACGTTTGACGGGGACAAATGGAGGAGGGAGAGGGGATTGAAGGGTTAAGGGTGTTGGAAAATAAGAAGAGCAGATGAGAAGAGACACAGCACAGCATATGGAGAAAGACAAACAGCAGAGAGGAGTTACAGATGAAGAGGAGAGACGCTTTCTGAAGCAGCAGGGGGGGGGGGCAGAAACTAAGAAGAAAATCCTTTCATGGTTTCAAAGCTTTCTCCAGTGGTGGAAGGAAAATAAGTAGCATACTTAAAGGGGCCCTATAATGCCCACTTCAGGTTCATGTTTGCATTAATTGCCTCTACTGTGACATGTTTACATGATTTAATGATCAAAATCAAATTTTCCCCCTTTTTCTCTTTTCACCCTCTGTCTGAAACCAGAGCCCAGTCTGCTCTGATTGGTTAGTTGGCCGGCTCTGTTGTGATTGTTCAACCGCTTAGATTTTTCCCACCCTTTAGCCTATCATGTTCAATGTGTTTCAGCACTAGCCAATAGAAGTGAGTGTTACACAGTGATGTCACTATGTTACGGAAGTAAACAAAGCTACAGGAAAAGGAAATTCCCAAAAAGCATAATAGGGCCTCTTTAAAGAGCAACTTCCAGGTTAAAGACACCTGTGAATAAATGTGAAGGAAAATGATGTATACACTAGATTTTCAAAAATATATACATAAATATACACTACAGTGACATCTGGCGTCGTTTTTGTAAGAAATGTTTACTTCTGCATCAAAAAAGCCTCCCCACGTGACCTCCCGCGTGTGACGTAACAAAGGGGAAACAAGGGGGAGAGCGGCCGGTGTAACGTATTAATAAACATGGATCCCAATGCTAGTTTCGACACAGAAGAAGTTGAACATGTATATTCGAATGCATATGACGAACCACAACCTTATAATGAGTCTGCTAGGCGTCCAAGAGACCAGGAGCAGCCAAGGATTAGAAGAAATAACGGCCATCGGAGAGAAATTGAGCTGTGGTGTGAGGAGAACCAGTGGAGAACTGGGCAGCTATCTTGGTGAGTGATCGGCGTTAGCTACAGAATGTTAGCAAACGTCACATCACAACATTGTAAAGTTAGCTATCATATATCAGGCTATAACTAACGTAGCATTGATAATATAGTAACGTTACTGGCAGGACTGTTGATACTGATCCGTAACAGAAAGTAATGCGCAAGTATCAGCCGTATCTCGCGTTACCTAATGCAACTCCACACTACGTTGCGGTGCTGTACCGGAGGGGAGAGAGAGAGCATTGAAGGAGGGAGTCGGGGGAGAGAGATGTAATACGGTTTCCCGATAAACGTTACCTAATGCAACTCCACACTACCTTCGGAGCTGTACCGGAGGGGAAAGAGAGAGCAGGGAAGTGCCAGCTATCTTGGTGAGTGATTGGCGTTAGCTACAGAATGTTAGCTAACGTCACATCACAACATTGTAAAGTTAGCTATCATATATCAGGCTATAACTAAAGTAGCATTGATAATATAGTAACGTTACTGGCAGGACTGTTGATACTGATCCATAACAGTCTCTTTGTCTGCACAAAACGAACCCAGGACCGAAAGCTAGCTAGCTTTCTTTTCCTGTTGGGGAAATAGTGGACTCGATGTCCTGATAGGCTGGTATTTGTGCAACCTGCACCATGATTACAAATGGTGAAATACAATGTAAAACTACCGAAAAATACCAGCTCACTAAAACACAACCGCTCAACACAACTGCTCAACGCAACTACTAACTATTCCCGCCGCCGCGGTCAGAGAGCGGAGATGTGTCCCCTTTTTGATGTAATATGACGCGTTTAACGTATGACCTTAAAAAAAAGCAGTTTTTAAGAGCAGAGCTCAAAATTGCTCCTTTCCCTCTGAATTCCTGCCCTTATGTCTCGTAAAACAGATCAAATCCTGCATTCACTTTTTTAATTGTAATTTTAAAGCAAGTTTAAGCATAAATGTAGAAGAAAAAAAACCCTGCAAGTTGCTCTTTAAGTACAATTTCAAGGTATTGTACTTTACTTGTGTATTTCATTGTTATGCAACTTTATAATTAAACTATTCCTCATTTATTTTAGAGGCAAGTCACTGCATTTATTTGATACATTTAGTTATTCAGATTGTTGGTTCTTGCATTTATTATAGAATTGTTTATTTGTGATAAACCCCCAACCCAAGCTTGATTCATAGTTTCAATGTCCGACTCCCAGAGTAGTTATTCATATTTTGGACTTTATCTGTACTTAAAGGCTCTCATCTTGTCTATAATACAGAATTAGAATCAGAAATACTTTATTTATCCCCAGGAGGGAATTTAGATTTGTCAACAGTTGCTCAGTTTTACAAGAAGATAAATACAAAATATTTATGTAAATATAAAATGTATCTTTGCTCAGTGTTATCATTCATTTGAACTTGCATGCTCTTTGTGTGTTGCTGTTGTGTTTGAAAGTGTGTGTTTGAAAGTGTGTGTTTGTACGTGGAGGCTTTGTTGTCGACACCTGAGGTGTGGATGAAGTGACTGCAGACACACAGCATGCAACCTGAGCACAGCTGCTCCTGTTTCACCGTGTGTGTGTGTGTGTGTGTGTGTGTGTGTGTGTGTGTGTGTGTGTGTGTGTGTGTGTGTGTGTGTGTGTGTGTGTGTGTGTGTGTGTGTGTGTGTGTGTGTGTGTGTGTGTGTGTGTGTGTGTGTGTGTGTGTGTGTGTGTGTGTGTGTGTGTGTGTGTGTGTGTGTGTGTGTGTGTGTGTGTGTGTGTGTGTGTGTGTGTGTGTGTGTGTGTGTGTGTGTGTGTGTGTGTGTGTGTGTGTGTGTGTGTGTGTGTGTGGTAAAGAGACACTGGTCCACAGCAGCACCTGGCATGATGTAATATTTATAGGACCTTAATGTCTCTGTTTGCACAAATGGAGCATCCTGACTGATTCACACACACACACACACACACACACACACACACACACATACACACACTGTCATATACTGTGCTTATTAATCAAAATGTGACATGTGTTTCAGGGGCGAGTGGAGGTGGAAGCCGGACACGAAAACATGAAGTTTGAAACCGGCCCATTCTCTTACTACGGAGTCATGGCTCTGAGCTCAGCGTCACTTGGTGAGACAGCACATTAGACACAATGTACACACCTGTGCACACAAGATGATTGAATAGGCACTGTACAGCATGCTTTTGCTGCAACATGACAAAGGATACATTTTTAGATGTAGTTTTATTGAACTAGAGAAATGTTTGTTTTCACAGCCGTTACGAATAGACACATGGATTCAACACATCTCAAATAGACATAAAGTACAGAAAGCAACATGGGGTACAGAAGAACAAGGAATACAAAAACTTCATATATACATCAATATTATCCGAGCCCCCAGTGTCAGCGAGGCATATTGTTCGAGGCCCATATTGCAGAGTGAAACAACTCCTGCTGAAGCTCTTCTAGATGTAGGTGTCCTCTATCCGCCCAGATAGGTGTAATGTGAAGTATTGTGTCAGTTCAGTGTCCCATTATGATTGGAAGTTTTTTATATTGCCTAATGAGGTAATTTCCACATTATAACAAGACATTTTGGGTGTTGTAGTGACTTGATTTATAACTACACACAGGAGGTGGAGGAAGTTTTCAGATTCTTTACTACAGGAGAAAGTATTAATACCACACTATAAATACTCTGTTACAAGTCAAAGTCCTGCATTGGTGGCAGCTGTCCGTTCACATAAAGACTGAAATAACAACTGTTATTGTTCTTAGTAATCTGAGCCTTATGTCTCTCTGTTCTCCTCGACTTGCTGAAGCTCCTTCACAAAGTGCTGTGTCAGCGACTTGCTAATGATGCGGTGTGTTTGAAGAGAGAAGTGGAAAAGTCAATAAGCTTAATCCAAATAGGGAAACCCTTTAAGTTCAGAGAGAGTGCGTCTCCTCTCTTCCGAGCCGGCAGGTGACGCCTGAGAAATCGATCACAGAGACTAGAGTAGATATTTGTATCCTTTTAATTTATTAATGAGAGCTTGTGAAGGACCAAACAGGAAACGCCCATTCGTTAAACATGAACCTGAACTCATATTTTTTTAGAGGTCTGCATTTATTCTGTTGCCTTCCTCAGCTCACTGTAACGTTGTAGGTTACCTTGAGTTGATTTAATTTAGTTAGATCTAAATGGTAATCGGGTTCATTAAGAAATAGGTTAGGAAATAAGCTGAGGAAACCACCATAAGCTTTACTTTGCAGACGTCTTTGAAATTGGAGTTGAAGAACCTGTATGATAGCTAAAAAGGCAGAAAGCAGAGAAGATTACAATGTGTTCCCCTTGTCTTTCTGCAATGTGTGGCTTTATGTACTGTAAAGACAATTCAATATAATCCAGCAAGATTATATTTAATAATATAGATACACCTCTTTCAATTTTAAAGGACATTTTTGTTTGTTTCTAAAGTGTAAGAAGAAGAAAAGAATCCCCTTCAACGTTTTTCACACTTAGAAATGAACATCTTCCACTGTCAATACAGCATTCATTTACAACTTTGCACTGTTTTATTATTAAGTGTTTCAAAAAAGTGTATTAGACTTTCTGCTTCAGAGCAGGAATCTCTGTGAAAGTCCTGTATAGTATGTCAGATTTCAGTCAAAGTAAGACATGTGATGAGGATAGCTGAAATGACAGAATGATGCAGACGCAGACTGGATGCAGGTTGTTGGCTTTAGAGGTGGATGTGGATGATGTTAGCCTATCAACAGTGCAGCAGGCTGGTATCCCATAAACTACCTCCCTGCCCTGAGGCGACTCTGGCCCTCTCCGTGTGTCACTGGTGACTCCTAGTGGTTCAGCGACGTTATTGCTGATCAAATGTTCTGCTCCTCTTCTTCTTCTGTTTCCCTTCCTGTTGGTCTGTTTCTGTCTGCTGGATAAACTGCTGTCTGTACTTCATGTGCACACGATGCCAGTCAGTGTGTGTGCAGCATGTCAAACACTTGACCATTTCTCATCCTAAAATGTTCCGTGTATAGTTGTGTAAATATAAATGTTACACATGTTTGCATTTTACTGGAAATAACTGAGATTTAGGATCTATTTTAGGTAAAATATTCCTTACACAGTTGTTAACTTAGTTGTGTTGGCATTATAGGCCGAGGTATAAGGAATTTGATTTAAATTCAAAGAAAATAAACATAAAAGCTAAAAACGTTACTGAATCAAGTCTCCATTTAAATCTAAATCAATATTAACGAATTATTCACTTGATTACTTTTCCCTTTTTATTTATTAAATTATTAGGAGAAAGATGCCACGTTTTCAAGCTGGATTTTAGAAATGCTGACTTTTTTTAATCTCGGGTTTCGCCTTGGTTTATTTTCTTTCTATTTAAATTGATCTAATTAATATATCTCGCAAAATTAGGTCTTTAAAATATGTTTTCATAGTATTAGAAATTAGGATCTATTTTTAAAGATAAGGACAATAATTACATTTGAATTCAGGATAGTTTTGATACAGACTAGGCGGGCGCAGAGGTGCTGGAAAGTTCTTTGACTCAGTTTATCCTCCTTGGTTGAAGAAGGCTAAAACCTAGAAAATGTCTTGTAAGTAAAAAGAGTAAACCACTAACGTGAAAGAATACAGAGAGCGGCATATGTGATATACACCAAACCAATAAACCAGCTCCTCTGTCTTCCTCTTTCTTCCTGTCTTCCTCCTCTTCCTCCTCTCTCAGCCGTCACCCCTCCTCTCTCCCCATCAGTGGCGTCTCCCCCTCCACGACGCCTTTCAGTAAAGAGGTTTTCTCTGTTCTCTCGTTTCCCAGGTAAACACTTGCACGGGCCAGCAGAGGGAGGGGGGGGGTCCTCTTTTATTCTCTTCATCATTTTTCCTCTTTTTAAATCATCTTCGGAGCCCTGATCCAGCAAGTACAATCAGAATACTAATAATTAAGTCTAGCTAACGGCGTACAAGAGTCATTTTCCTTTTGTTGTTGCTCCTTTGAGTTCCCCCACACTAACACCAGGGGGCGCCTTAAAACAAAGTCCTGGATGATAGGAAGAGCTTTTTGATTGGTTATTATTTGAAACTGTTCTATACTAATGTTTATAAGAGTGAAAACTTTACTTCAAAAGTAGACGAAAAGGAAAAAGTTCTCAAATGTTAAATAATTTGTCTAAACAAGCATATACAAGAATGTTGCCTCTTTACAAAAGTGCCTTTACACTGTATTTACAAATCCCTTATTCTATTGTCAAGTTAGCTCTTTTAAAGCATTGACTCAGAATTTTTTGATTTTGTAGGCTACTGACAGTTAAACATTTTTATTATTTGTCCTCTACCAATAATGAATAAATCCTGGGGGGGAAAATGGAAAATAAGTGTTCACAGAGTCTTCAAATTGGTTGCTTCCTACGATCAACAGTCATACACCTATCGATATTTAACTATAATTATCTATAGGTATTTAAGGTGGGGTAGGTAATTTTGGAGAAACCAGCCCGAGTGCGCTAGAAATTGAAAATACACAGCCGGAAAAAATCTGCCACTTCCTTACAGAGCCCCTCCTCCAACACACACGAACGCGCACATGACCAATGAGGGCACGAGATAAGTTTGTGCACAGATGGAAGGCTGACAGGCAGGTAGGCCATCCAGTCATTTTAGCCGAGCCGGCTCAAATTATTGGTCGTGCTTTTTACAGCGCTATGGCTTCCACAGATGACATTTTTTTATGTATTTATTGTCAAAGCATTTAATGTATTCATTGCTATCTGGATGTTAAGAGCATTCCATGGAATATAACAAAAAGTGTTTCTGAAATAAATTACATATCCCACCTTTTAAGATAGCTTAACATTACGAATAATGCCATTTCTTACATTTAAAACTAGGATGAGTCGATTTTATGCTTGTTAAATAACAATTAATCCATTGTTAAAATATGTTTCTATTCACTTTATGTTGATTGATTAATTATTGCCTGTTATTTCAGACCTAAAATACTGAAATGTATACAGAAAATATCAGTACATCTGTCTATCAGTTAGGAGGAACTTGCTGGATGCGGCTCAAGGCCCTCTGTTTTCACTACCTCCCTTTAACCCACTGAGATATGAAATAACTCCCATGACTGTAGACATCTGTTTAAGAAATAGTTTGGCATTTTTTGAATTGATCCTATCATCTCAAATCTCTAAAGAGTATATACCAAAATATTAAACTATTCCTTAAGCTCACACTCCTGTGCCTCCCACTTGATCTATACAACGCTGAAATCAAGTCCTCTGATCATTGCCAACGCTCTCCTTTAACTTTCATTAATAAGAGAATAACGCCACCCTCCATGACATCACTAAAACAAGCCAATGACAGAGCTTCATCTGAACTCAGACAGTCCTGTTTTAGCCATAAAATGCTCAAACGATGCACTTTGTCTAATCGCAGTCTGCATGTTTGTCGCATTCTTTGCATAACAAACTCATCTCCTCCATTAAACCATCAAGCACATGTGTGATGTTGACATTACTGTGCATGTGTGTGATATGTTACTTGGCTCATCTTGTTTTCATGTCATTTTTACTTTGTTTGTACTCAATGTTTTGCGCATTTGTTGATGTTTAAGTGTACATGTCTGCGTTTTTTTTTGTATTTCCTTCCTCATCCTCTAGCTCACTCTCTTCTGTGTTAATCCCCAGAGTTCCGTTCTCCGTCACACAGCGGGAACCTGAACCGCTCAGCGTCTCTGAGTTGCACTGAGCGCGCTCCAGATAACGGCTCCGTCGGGGGGAGCGTCACTCAGATCCCGGGGACCCCCTTCCAGTACACACCAGACTTTAGTGTACGTGCTCTCACACACCTGCAGTTTGTTAAGGTGGGTACCGGTCAGGCAACTCTACTGTAAACAGGGGGGAAGAGTAACAGATCCTTTACTTGTGTAAAAGTACAAATTAATTAATGTAATACTGCTAATAACAAGAAGAAACCCTGAAATCAAAATCCTACTTTAAGCTAGGGTTGGTTGTCTTGAGATGCTTGCTGGAGTACAGTAAGTATTAAGTTCCCAAACTGAAAAACCCAGCCAAGTGTTGTTCATTACATGAAAGGGGCTAGAAGAACAAGCTTCAAATGCTAACATCTTGCATACAAGTTGCTAAGTTGTAAACGTTGACAACCCGTCCTTTCAGTCCTCTCTCCTATGCCACTTCTCTAAAACTATTTTTCTGTACGTAAACATATTATATTGAAGATAAATATCAAACATGGCTATTGTTAATTCTCACAGCTTCAGGTAAAATACAATGGTTATATTAGATGATTACTGTCCTGCCACAGCATTTTATTTCATAATTGATGTCAGGATGCAACATGTGTGCTTTGTTGCTCCACATCAAACTAGTTTTAACTACTTTATATAGAGTGAGCTGATTTAGTCCAGGGGTCCCAATTTAGGGTTTGGGTCACCGCACCAGGTCACAATCTTTTATCATTTACCTTTTTTGATGTGTGGCTCATTGGTATGAAATAAAAAACTATTCTCAAATCCATGACTCTGCAGTATTCGAGATGAATGGAATCATCCATGAAAACAGCAAATATCATTGTCCAAAGAATGTATATCATATTGTGAAACACCCCTCATTTTTGTATCCTCCTATCGTTGGTGTCTTGCATTCCTCAGGTCACTCGGGCTCAGTACCAGAACGGCCTCCTGGCGTCCAAGCTGGACAGCATGCCTCAGTCCCCAGAGGGCAGCCACACTCGCCTGGACACGTCTGTGTCTCTGCCCCCCATCACCCCCCCGGGGAGCCGCTCTCCGCTGCCGCTGGCCACGCCTCCTGCAAAGCACCCGCCGTCTAACACCCAGCCGGGCGCCCGAGCCGCTCTGCCCCAGCACCCCCCCTCCTCCTCCCGCCGCAGACCCAGCCAGTCTCTGCCCCAAGTCACCCCCCCTCCGAGCAACCACATCCCGCTCTCCCTGCCCCCTCCGTCCTCCATGAGTTTAGCGCCGTGCACCATCACCCCCCACTCCACTTTGCCCTCCTCCAAGTCCCAGCCGTCGCGCCCCCTTGGTAGCCCGGACAACGGGCCGGGGGAGACCACCACTCTGCTCAGTGAGCAGCAGAACTGTGAACGTGCCCAGGCAAACCCTCACGTCCACACCATCAGTCACACACACACTGAAAGCACCATCTAACTAAAGTAGGAACTACACTACCTGCGCACTCACTCAAACAACACACTCTCGCACTACTTCCTGTTTCCTTTTTGCTTGTTGTCTCCTGAACTTTTCTGTAGAGTTCTTGGGTATGCTGAGGATCAGCACTTTACGTGTATTTTATAAACGGAGATCCTCTTTTATCCCTTCCTGCATGATCCCTTCCCGACACTAAAAAAAGATGCAGTATAGACACAACGAAGGCAGAGGGAACACTAGTGATTACGATTGGAAATGAAGAATGGGTCGTGTGTGTGTGTGTGTGTGTGTGTTTTTAAAGGGTCAGTTCACCAGGATTACAAAAAGGCTTGCAAATGTTTTTAGTTTTATTTTTTGTCCAGGTTTTGAGATTTCTGCTTCCACTTTTTTTAGTGAAAAATTAACTCAGAAGCAACGTGCCTCTACAAAACCAATTGTTCCAGTATCTGTGGATCATCTACTGACCTCACTGTGAACCGTTTTCACAGGAAATGCATTACAGTGAGGAAATCATCTGTATGACCACACTGGGGTCTGTAGACATCAATTCTGAAAAGCCTAAAATGCATTTTTGCTTATAAACTACAAAATATATCCATGTTACTTGTATAGACCCGTATACTTATCTGCCTATCAGAAAAAATGAAATTGCTAACCTCTTATCCTGCTTTCATGTCAGAGTAACATGTCTGACTTGTATCTTCACGTCAACTGCCAAATTGAAATAATGACTTGTAAAGTCCGATTTTGAGCCTGAAACCAAACTAACATCAGCCAAAGACCATTGTTCAATGTTTTAAACCAAAATGTACCAGATGTGTTTTCACAAAAGGTTTTATCCTGTAGAATAAAGATCAAACATTAAAGTCCTTTGTATTGAAGCGAAGATATCTCAAAACCTCTTCACATGAAACTAAAACTTTTTAGGGTTTTTTGTAATTAATGTGAGCTGAACCTCAACATCATCACTGGTAAGACATCAACAAAAAAACTCACATTATAGGTTGGTGTTGCCAGATCAGGGCTGGGGTCAGTTTAGTTGGTTGGCTCAATTTCCTTTTTTTTTCCAAAGAGTAAAACTTTTGGTTTAAGTTTATGCTTTTATGTACGATAAGTATGACTTTAGTTTTGATTTTGTTCCATGGGGTAACTTTTATTAAGATGGATGAGAACCAATACATTGGTTTGTCTGCTGCTTCTGTCCGTCAGTTCAGCACCAGCAGACCAGATTCAGAGTACTGAGTGGAAGCCATACCAGTGATTTTGCATGTTTTCACCCATTAATACAAACTGTGAATACTCTGCATTAGAATAATACACTGTTAAATTAATACAGTGTTTAAAAAAGCAAAATATGAATTGGCAAATGTAATGTTTTATTACTTTTGTTATAGTTTATGAATGCTAATGTATTTTTATACACTACAAAACATTTATTGAAACCAATGGCAGTCTGAACACCCCAGAGTCAACAAGAGAGTACAAAGGATGTTATGCATGCAATATAAAATAGTAATATAATATAAATTAGACATGGAAATACTTGTAGAACTTGCAAAAACATCGGTATGGTCCTTAAAGTCACTAAATCTGGTGATGTGAGGTGGATGTTTATGGCCTACCTCTTGACCAAGGCAATATGTTTAAAATTATTTAATTTCCAAGAGTGATATTTATTTATGTAAAGTATATTTATATATACATATTGACATTTAATTTGTTTTATATTTTAGAGATTTTATTTATTTTGTAGCTTTCTTTCGTTCTTGAAAGCAGTTGAAGTTGAAGGACAAGCTGCATTCTTCAGACACTGTTTCTTGTGAATGGATTCCTCACTGTGATGGAGCTCGGAGTGAAACCAGCTGCTTCTCAAATCACCATGACACCAAGCGCTGACCAAACTGGATCTTTAGAGGTTGTAACACTGTGCGTTCACTGACATTTGGATGAAAGTTACACTGGAATGTCTCTTTTGTTATTGTATGTGTAAGCATGCACATGTTGGATGACTGACAGAGTGACATGAAGACCAAATAAGAGCAAAGAGAAATGTAATGCTATCTGTTTTCAGAAGCAAGTATGTGCTGTTCAAGTTTAATGAGGATATGTCTACATGTTTTTTGAATCTTTTGAGTCTGATAACATATTCTGGAAGATTATGGTTGTAAGCAGAGCCGCAGCCAGGATTTTAGCAATACTGAATACCCCCCAAAAAAGAACGTATTTTCATCTTTAAAGCATGAATCGGCAATTATGTTTTCTGCTAGTCCTATATAATGGAGAGGCCTGAGAGGTTTTAGATGAGAGGATTGATTCCTTCATATGAGAGGAATCAACCTACTCCAAAACGTTTAAAGCCAACCTACTCCAACGCTTAAAACCAACAAAGCAAACTAAATTTGTTGGGTTAATGTATTCCTTCTTCTTCCCAACATTGCTAGTACCCAAAAAATGAATAGAAAGAAAATGCAGAACAGTACAGTAGCCCCGGCCCTGATTCAGTCACAACTTGCAAACTGTTTTACGTTTATGGTTTTACATTTTAAGAAATACCCTTTTTAGCTTCCTTACCAACAGTTGGATGAGAAAAACAATACCACTCTTTACATTAAATAAGAAGCTACTTTCCGGACACAGTCAGCTTGGCATGGCACAAACATTCTGCCCCACTACACACAAGCTTTCTCTTCACATTTAATGGACAGATATGAGAGTGGAATTGATGTGCTCATCTAACTCTCAGCAAGAAAATAAGTGACTTGTGTTTCACACGTGTGTTTGTTAACCTTTGAGCTTGCCGTTAGCCCTGAGTTAAGGATTGACACTTGAATATTGAAAACACTCACAGCACAATAACTCGATGAGATTTAATGGACAACAAACATTCCACTGCATGTCTTCACACTACTGATGTTAACCCCGTCAGGACTAAATGTGGTGTGATAAACTCTCATGTTGCTTTCTGTTACCAGGCAAACATACGTCTGTTTGCCACTTGAAACAATGTGAGGTACATTGTACTGCGTGTGTAAATGATACTGAACCTATTCAACCCGTGTTTGCAGCAGACAAGGAGTTGGAGGAAGTTGGGTTGTGTTCCAGTGGAGATAAGAGATTAACATGAAGACGACTGTAGCAACTCACTCCTCACATTCTGAGCTCAGATGTTAAAGCTGCTAGCATGTAATCTACCTATTCTTTTCCTATGTATGCAGTGACACTGAAAAGATTTAAAGTAACTGGAGATAATTATTTTGTTGATGATATAGTGATTTATTAGAAAATATAAGACAATGAACAACTATTGTATAAGCAAGCACTGATTTGAAAAACACTTTAAACGTGTCAGTTTTGAGTGAGTCTGAAAAAAGTGATAATCCAAAGCATTTCTTCCTTTGTGGGAAGATTTTCCAAATTTGGATTTACAAATTACGCTGGGGTCGCCCAAAATATTCCCAGATTCACTGTGGTATTTTGATTTATTTTTTAAATGAATGGGTAAATGCAACTCTGAAGCCCTAAATCAAGTTTATTTTCTCACCTTGAGGTCTTAAAGATGTCAAAAATCTACTTTTAAGACCTCATTATTTCAGTTATGTGCTCGCATGTTGATACATTTAATTGTGCTTTACCAAATGACCATACAGTAAACCTGTGTTCAAGCAATGCACAGAGAGTGGGGGAAGGAATGGGGTCCCAGCAGCTCATTTTTACCCCAGGAGCCCCCTATCAGGTGGCTCCGGCCCTGAAGAAAATCGGCACTCTGAAAACCTTAGATTTAATTCAGCAGGACCTTATAGAGTGCTTACCTGAGGGGTAAACCTGCTAGTTAAATTGAAATATATAGTGGACTTAGCCTTATTGGATGAAAATGTAGACCTGCCTGCTGGTTCATATAGGTCTCATGTAGCAATTGGTCTTATACTGGTTTCCAGTAAAGCCACTGGTTGGCTGTGTGACTGCCAGTTTGTGTACTGGGAAATGTGCAAACAATGGTTCTACTTATTCATGTTTTATTTATTGTAAACATTGTATTTATTGTTTTGTTTTGTTTTGTTATAGGCACCTGAGGGTGTGGTTCTGTTAAACGGGCTTCCAGCTGTGAGAAGCAGCTTTTATTGGGTTAATTTACCCAGAAACACTGTGTTCAGTTCCCTGATTGCTGTTTGTGTGATATGACTGTAAATACTCTGTACATGAAGAGAGCGGCATTTGTGTGATGCTGAAAGAAATGTTTAAAATAGCTCTATTTATAATGAGAGATGAGATGTTATTTCCAGTTTTATTCCCCATTGTTTTGCTAGGAAGGCATTAAATAGCAATAAACATTGCACAGAGTTGACCTCAAATATTAATGTACAACTCCTATCTTCTGTAGCCTTCTTCATTATTAGCCATGATAACCAAAGGTTTTTTTTATCTGCAAAAAATGCTTTCCCATCCTTCTCCTTTCCTGCCATCCTTCGCCATCCTTTGTCTCCGTCTATTCGTCTCTCCTCCCACGCTTCCATCTCACTTTCCCTCCTCTCATTTTTCCCGGCCCTTATCTTGACTTGTCTCCCGCCGCTCAAAAGTATTGAAATTCCTGTGGATTTCACTACCGGTCTCATTTGCTAAGCTTTTTATTGTTCAGACCTTTTTTCTATCATGGGATTGAAGCGGGGGAGCAGGGCTTATCAGCAACTCCTGTCGTGTTGTTTTTAGCCCTGCAGCGGTGTGATGATTAGACCTGTACGAAGGTTAAATATTTTCTGGAGCAGGGTTCTCAGGCCAGTGAGTTTTCCACACTGTGTATCATTCAATTGGATTGTTGAAATAGTTTAGGGTTTCATGCATGTGGAGCGATGCAGAAACAAAGGAGAGGAGAATGAATTGCCCCAAAACATGTTTTTGCATCTATTATCATTCTTCTGTGGAGCTTACTTTGTACCAGAGAGATATTAGGCCGTATTTATCAACTTTTTCAGAGTTGCAGTGCAGTATTGAGATAATTCAAGCACATAAAGGACACACATATTTATAGGTAAGCGTTGCAACAAAACTTTAAATAAATCCAGGTGTTGGAATTATGGATTTAAATATGGAGGTAAACTTATTTTCCTTTTTAATATCCCAAGGGTGTATAAAGTCGATACTTGTTTGGCAGGTTTGAGTATTCAGAAATGGCTACATGTTTGTATTGGAGGGGAATTTTCTTTTATTGCAATGGCTGAACAAAGATGGAAGTACACTTCCAAACATTGGTTGTGTAACTTTAAAGCAATGTGTACATACTGTTTTATAAGTAATGTAAGGCATTTGAAGAAAACTATGAGGTTAATAAACCTGAGATATATTTCTCTACAGAAAATCTGTCTTTGTTTGATTCATATACAAAGTTTTCTATGGATTACTGGAATTAAGTTTTCTGGTCTGCAGGATTTTTTCACTTCCCGTTAGAACTATTTACAGGACATTTGGGTGGATAATCACATTTTGTTATCAAAAGGAAGCTGGTTATTATATTTCTCTCATTCACAATCCTGCACTTCTCATACTGACTGCAAACATGAAAACATATAGTATTACAACAACCAAGCATAGCCTACACAACAGGGAATCCTTTTTTTATGACTTTAAACAAATCAAAAAATGTATTGTGTTAAAGGTGCAACTCACTTTACAGGATAGTTCAAATGTTTTGTTTTAAAATAATACAATTGTTTCATTCATTTAATTAAACAAAGAACAAAATATAAAAGTGAGAGAAAATAAAAACAGAATTAAGAAAGGGATAAACCAATATTTTCTTCAAATCTAATGTGATTACATTTGCATTGATTCAATTAATGTGAACTGTGTCTAAGGCCCAGGGTGATGACTGACTTGTTTTCATGAAATCTAACAAAGATGGGCGTTAGCTCCTTCTTGCTTCGTTGTCTTGAATTGGCTGTGAGCTCAAACTCCAATTCGCTGGCTTTCAGAGGAGGCGGTGCTGTAAAACAAAACCATTCAGAACCAAGCCCCAAAATGAACAGATTTCTCAGAGCTCCAACTGTATACGTAGAGCCAAAATGTCCGCCACGGAGCTCAGTTGCAGTGTTCGTTTTGTTTGGCTGGCTTAGCCCGGGTGGGCGGGGCCGTTGTGGGGCAGGAGTCACATGATCCGCACAGAGCCAGGTTGACCAATTCCAATATGGTGGCCAGCTTGGCAGGTCTATGGTTCCTGTTGAAGATAGTGTTGTTCTGCGGGATCAGGTACGGCGCCTGCAGCCAAGAGGCTCCACTGGTGCTGGGGCTGCGACTGGAGAGCCCGGCGGGCCTGGTGTGCATGAAGGACCGCATCATCTCGGCGCCAGAAGGAGCCACGTTCAAGCTCCGTCTCTACGGGACTGAGCTGAATGGAAGCTGGCCGTGGGTGGCGTTTGCTGGGGCAGCTGGCGGAGCGGCAGGGGCGGTCGGGGATGCGCCTGACCCCTGCGGACAGGAGTCCAGCCGTGGGCAGTCTGCCTTCCAGGTGACGGGGGTGTTCACCCCGGATGAGAAATACAGCGGGCTCATAACGGTGAAGGTCCGAAAAAGGAGCATCTCTGCGGGGGTCGGCAGCGGGAAGTCCTACTACCACCTGTGCGTGCTGAGCGGGGGGAAATGGGCTTCTTCGGGCCCGGACCGGCTGCGAATCAACACCGACACCGGGCTGCCCGCAGACTACATCCCGCCCTGGGGGCTGGCGGTGCTGGTGGTGTTGCTGCTGCTGGTGTGCGGACTGCTGAGAACAGTGAACCTCAGCCTGTTGTGGCTGGACCCCGTGGAGCTGTATGTGCTCCACAGCTGCGGGTCCGAGGAGGAGAAGCGGGCCGCCAAGCGCCTGGAGCCCATCAGGAGGAGAGGGAACTTCCTGGTAAGTTTCTGAAAACAAGGTGGGAAAGTCACATATCAGCAGGCAGAGTCGGGGCAGCTGTTAGGGTATTACTATGACTCTTCCCAAGGTTATTGCCTACGTTAATACAACTAATCTTGTTCTAATAATGAATAACATTGAAAATGTATGTGTCATAATTTGTATACACAGAGATAATCTGAAAAAGCCAGATCCAAAACTTTAAATGTTAAAAGCTTTTGGTTTTGTTGACATTTTGAAATGACAAATCAATGTTTTTAGAGAGGGGATCCTGGGTATCTTTTTGTATCATTCATTCCCCAAACCAAAGATACTATTAACAGCCACGTAACAATATATACTTTGTGCCATGTTTTTTAAGGATACAATGTGTCATTATTCAGGCTATTAATAACATATTATCAACCCCTTTTGTTGGGAGTGAAACTGGAAAGTTTCTAAGTGCTACTGATGTGAAGAATTCTGGCTCAGAGTATGAGAAATACATTATTTTGAGAACACTACCTTTTTATAAATAGTTTTGTAAAATTCTTCTCCTTCTTTTTTAAATGTATCTAGTTTATTTTATACATACAGAGAATTGTTGTATAACACATTTCAGAATATTTATATTATATAAATATCTAGCTTTTGAGGGAATTAGTAGACAGAGGAAAAAATAGTCCAAACTCAAAATTGTACAATGTTTTTGCCCGTAGTGTTTCACCTTTATCAATAAAAGACAAAAGACAACAAAACAACTCTGCAAGAGGCTAGGCATTAAATAAAATCATGTCAATGCACATACTCTCCTACACTTAAATAAGACAGTTAACCCTTTATCGGGCGAGGAACCATATTTGGTAACTTCCGCACACACCAAACATGGCGTCCCTCATTGAGGTCGAGAAGCATGTGGTTTTCTCCCAGCCAATCAGCAAAGATCACTCTACGCCACAGAGCGCGCCATTGGGGAATTTGACCAATCAGCATAGGCCTAAAACGTGTTAGGGTAACCTAATAGTGCCCTATAAAGTGTTATGTCTGTAAAAACAGTACGCATGATGGAAAGAAACTTTTTGTAAGGGTGAAGCCATATTGTGGATTAAGAATATAACAGCTGAGTTTGAGTTTCTCACCCTAAATGTATTTCTCTGTATCCTCTCTCCCCAGGCATGCTCTCTGCTCTTCCTGTCGGTCCTGGGCCACTCGGTCCTCGGGGTCCTGCTGTACCGGGCGCTGGGCTCCATCCTCTCCGCCGTCTTCACCAGCGGCTTCCTCATCTTCCTCCTGGCTGAGCTGGTTCCTCACATCCTGTGCTCCGGGTACGGCTTCCAGCTGGCGCCAGGTCTCACCTGGCTGGCCCAGGTCTGTCTGGTGCTCACCTTCCCCCTGTCCTGCCCCCTGGGACTGATCCTGGACCTGGCACTGAGGAGGGACATCACCACCTGTGGGATCAGGGAGAGGGCCATGGAGATGATCCGCACCAGTGTCAACGACCCTTACAGGTAAATAAAGACATGCATATCACAATCTGCGTCTCTGGAGCCCTTATCTCTGTAATTGCCTTCCTTTAAATGTTAAATAAGCTAGTTAAAATATTAAAGCCAAGATGGTAAGCCTTTGTTTACTTTATTATAGGGTACTATAACATTTAGATGGGCCCTTTTAACAGGCCCTAAATGTGGTTGTTTTATTATAATGTTTATTACTTTATTTGTTTGTTGTATGCTTTGATCTATGTATTTTTGTTTTGTTTATTGGGGCTAGGTTGTATGATGATTTAAAATGGAATAAGATAAGATGGACCTTTATTAATCCCTGTGGGGAAATTCAGTAGTTTAACAGCAACAGGGTAAGAATGAAAAACAGGACAGCACAGATTCACACAGATTAGAGATGAATACAATTTAAAGATAAAATCAAAGATAAAAATACAATTTATATACAGTTAAGTAACTTTAAAATAAGAAATTAATTAAAATGAACATATATATATACATATTTGGGACGTATATATACATATTAAATATATTTAGTCTTTATTATTGCATGCATTTTTCTACCTGCTACTGTATGCCACTTTTGCTGTAACACTGTAAATGACCCCGCTGGGGGACTAATAAAGGAATTCTGATTCTGATTCAAAACCTTTTTATGTTTTCCACGTCTCATCTACTCTGTGTTCTGTCCCAGTGAGTTTGTGAAGGAGGAGTTCAGCCGCGGGATGCTGCGCAGTAAGACAGTGGAGGACATCCTGACCCCGCTGAAGGACTGCTTCATGTTGCCCAGCTCAGTCATCCTGGACTTCTCCACCATGTCGGAGATCATGCAGAGCGGGTACAACAGGGTGCCCATCTACGAGGAGGAGAGGTGGGCTCAGGAACAAGGCTTCTCCAAAACTTTGAAACAAAAGTTGTAGTTTTATGGTGAAAACAATAAATAACCAGAATATTGTACTTACAAACTACAATTTGAAACAGATGCTAGACCGGGAAGGATTAGAAATGGATTTGGTTAAAGCACTCAAAGTATTATACAAAACATATTGCTAGGAATATATATTTAAAAATGTAAAGTTTAATGTTATCCCTACAAATATTAGAGAGTGAACTGCATGGTTCCCACAGGTCCTTGAAATCCTTAAAAGTTTAAATTCTTGCTCAAAATATATATTTTATGCAAGAACAGACATTTAAGTAATTTTACTTGGCTCCTTCATTTGAAAATAAATCTCTCTCTTATCTGGTATGTCCTATTGGTGCATTTATTTACGTTATGTTAGGGCTGCTCGATTATGGCAAAAATCATAATCACGATTATGTTTGTCAATAATTGATATCACGATTATTAAATACGATTAGTCATTGACTTTGAAAGCATCCATTTATTGAACTTTAAAACAAATACAAATAATAATTTGAACAGTATCCTTTTAACTGTTGATTACCCTGAACGTATAATTCAACTGAAAAACTAATACTAAAATAAATGATACATTTATATTTAAATTTAAATAAATAATATCAACATAATAAATACCAATAAACAAGATCAACAAATATTTTGGAGCGCCCTTCCACAAGCTACTAAACATATATTAATATGATAAATAAAAATAAATTAGATAAAAATAAATTAGATCAAATATGTTGCACTGTCACAACCTAGCAAAGCAAAATAATCGTTTTTTTCGATTATGTTGTTTTCGTAATTGTGGCAGTTCAAAATCGTAATTGCGTTTAAAATACGATTAATTGCACAGCCCTACATTATGTTAGATTATTCCTTTTTATATAGTTGTGGATTTAGATACCTTCAGCCATAAGGCAGAACAATGTGGATCAGTTCAAGGTTTAAACTTTTCCAAATGAAAGAGTTATTTTTTTAAGCCTTCTCTGGAGCACACTTGATTTCTCGTGGCAATGTTGGTTTAGTGACCTATAACTCATTACAAAAGCACACATAGGCAAACACACACAAAGACAACTTTCAGTGCCAACAAACAATAGATTTGGTATTTGGTTTCTTCACATGGCAATTCTCATGTCCACTCATTAACTTGTGTTTGATTTTCCAGGTCCAACATCGTGGAGATCCTGTACGTGAAGGACTTGGCTCTGGTGGACCCGGACGACTGCACCCCCATGACGACTATCACCAAGTTTTACAATCACCCACTGCACTACGTCTTCAACGACACAAAACTGGACGCCATGCTGGAGGAGTTCAAGAAAGGTGTGCTCACACTCAGTGTCATAGCAGAGGTGTCTTTGCTGTAACGTTTTTTCATCCTTTTATTTAGAATTATTGAAGTTCAATTTGACAAAA
Source organism: Notothenia rossii (assembly GCF_949606895.1). Taxonomy (NCBI): domain Eukaryota; kingdom Metazoa; phylum Chordata; class Actinopteri; order Perciformes; family Nototheniidae; genus Notothenia; species Notothenia rossii. The sequence goes on from NC_136910.1 coordinate 40,378,539, forward strand.
TATCTTTACAGCTTGAAAAGTCTATAATCAAGGTTCCTTCAAAATAAGTTCTAAGCAGGTATTAAAAGTCTTGAATATTTGACTACATGTGCTGTAATGTTTATTATGAAATGTTTTTGTACGTTGAAGAGATGTTGTACATGAAATACTTTTACTAAATGTACTAAGCATTTCAAATAAAAACATGTCTACTGTGACTGTTATGCTGTTACAAATAATATAAAAAGGTTATATCTTAATGTTAAAGCAGGATCTTAATGTTGTTAATAATTTCAAATTGTTGTAAGATTGTATGTTTTTTGTAAATTGGTTGAACTGACCCTTTTAATAATCTCTTTATAAACTCCTTTCTGATCTATCCTCTACTATCAGGTAACTCTCACATGGCCATCGTGCAGAAGGTAAACAACGAGGGGGAGGGGGATCCTTTCTACGAGGTGCTGGGATTGGTCACGCTGGAGGACGTCATCGAGGAGATCATCAAATCAGAGATCCTGGATGAATCTGACGGCTACTGTAAGTTTGTCGATTGTAAATGTGATTGTTCATCTAGCATCCTATGTACCTTATTAAGATGTCCTCCTCCTGTAGTGGACAGGAAGGTGAAGCGGCCCCTCGCCCCGCTGGAGATTTCTCTGGAGCCTCGAACCGTTCACGAGGAGTTTTCTCTCTTCAAGCCTCCTGAGGGAGAACCCAAGATCCGAACATCCCCACAGCTCCTGCTGGCCACACACCGCTTCCTGTCCAGAGGTCTGTCCATCTTAACTTACACTCTACTACTCATACTATACAGCAGGGGTGCCCACACTTTTTTGGCTGGTGAGCTACTTTTGAAATGACCAGCTAACCGAGGTCTACCAACCAAAAATAAAAACCCAAATTGCAAGGGTTGCTGAATAACACGTTTTATTTTTACATGGGATAACTACAATAGGGCTGCAACAAACGACTAATTTGATTATCGATTAATCTATAGATTAATGAAACGATTAATCGACTATTTGGACTACTACTGTGTGCCTTGCACAATTTCTCAAACGCTCTTATTTAGCCATCAACTTTTAGATTTAGTTTGAGGTTGTTTTAGGCATGTGGAAACTAACAATGAAGACAATAAAGATGAATACTTGATTCAAAAATACATATATTATTAAATTAACTTAACAAATTGTGAACAAAATTAACATTGCTTTTATTTGAATTAAATAAATAATATTTCACATCAAAAGAAACAACAATGTTTTAACAAATCTTATTAAATAATCTGATGACAGAACTGAAAACAAAATAGCTGAAACTTTAACAAAATAAATAACTCCGTTACCTCTAATCATTAACCCATGTTTGTATAATGTAGTTAACTCCGTGTGTTGCTGCTAGCATACATAACACCTGACGTGGAAACGTTACTCGTGGATGGGGCTACAGAGCTACTCGAAAGACAGTCGAACCCGGTGCATTCCTCCGTCTGAATGTGGTGCACTTTTGCTAAATGTTTAGACAAATTGCTCGTGTTACCGCCCTTACATGCTAAACACTTTTGGTGACGAGCATTGTCCACCTCAAGACGGGTAACATGTAACCACACCTTGGAGCGCTTCTCTCCACCATCTCCTCCGTGTGTTGCTGCATGTAGCAGATGCGTGTGTGTAAACTGCCCCGCCCCCTTGCAAACAGACGGGGGAGAGAGAGATCTCTTCTGGATTGGAAAGATAGAAAATACACCGACCATAGACGCATTTGTTTGTCTTTTTGCATGTTAGAAACGAGTTGGCGACACTAAGACTAAGAGATAATGTTTGTGTAGCAATAATACATGACCTTTCTTTTTCTCAACTCGCTACTCGGAGGGAAGTCGCTGTCATATGCCTTGTGAACACTCCGATAATGCCTCTCCACGTTACCTTTCTTTGGCAGAGCGACGCTTGCTTTACAAATAAGGCAAATAACCTTTGAATGTGACATCACAAAAAAAGATTCTCCCTCCCATTCTGTGTGGAAGTGGTATGTCTTTAGCTTTTTGCTCGTTCCCGCACTCATTTTGTTGTTTGTCTCTCCCGGCACTTGACTGATTTTGTATCGCTTTGCATTCTGTGTTAACAGACTGGAAAGCAATAGGTCGCTTTTTCTGTCAATCAAGTCAACTCCTGAATTAAGTGGCAGGGAGGCCAAAGGAGGAGGGATCAAAACCTGTTTTGTCTATTTTAACGGAGCTGGATTTTTTTAAATTTATGAATGACTCGCGATCTACCAGCATTGCCCCCGCGGTCGGCGTACTGGGCACCTCTGCTATACAGTATGTACACTACTGTATGAAGTTATCTCCTGCAACCAAAGCTTGAATGGATACATTCAAAAGGCTCAAGGATAGTCTATATTTTTGAATGGTCTTTTATGCCTTTAGATTGTAGAAAGCCCTTTTTACAAATGGATGGTATTTGGTAAAAAAAAAGGGGTTTGTTTTGCAAATGAAATGGCAGAAAGAGAAAAACAGTCCTCTGTGCAACAGATGGGGAGAGAAGAAATCCCTAGTATTTGGTCAAAGGAACGGGAAGCTTAGCATTTAGATTGGAGATTTGAATAGGAACAGGTTTCAGTTTCAAGTGCACAATGATGCTTTTATAAACACGCAAACTTCACATAAGAAATCAAATATATATTTTGGGTTAACAAGAAATATCAGCTAATAGTGCTTTAGTCTCACAAAATATAGTTTAACATCGAGACTTCTCTGAAATGAAAAATAAATCCAACTTTCCAACACTTTTCTCACCTGTCAATTATGTGGCAATATCAACAAAATGTTCGTTTTTAATCATGTATTCTTTTACTTTTGGGACCACCTGCATTTAGTAAATACAACTTTGAAATCTTTTTTACAAAAGCCGATATGAAAGGACATCAGAAAAGTATGAATATAACAGCTGATTCCAAAGGTTTCACAGTGGTGTTTGTGTGATGGGACGGGCTGAGTGAGGCTGTGTTTGCTCACGCTCCTCACACTGATTAAATGAGTCACAGTTTAACCCCACACATGTCATTATTATGCTCCTGTCACTTATTACCACTCAGCCGAAGGCTCAGGATAATAGGACAACGAAACTGCAAAGAAGTTATATGGCGTCTGATTGTATAGACATATTTGACAGTTCACCATATCGTGTATCTCTTACCTTTGACCCCTGCAGAGGTGTCACACTTCAGCCCTGGACGTGTTTCTGAGAAGATCTTGTTTCACCTGCTTCGTCACCCCAGTGTCAACCAGGAAGTGCACTTTGACCCGACCAACCGTCTGAGCGCGGCTCACTACCTGTACACACGCAACCACCCGGTGGACTACTTCATCCTGTTGCTGCAGGTGGGGACACACACATTTGTATTCACACATTTATTTCAGTCAAATGTACTTTACTCACTTTATAGGAATACTTTCAAGCCACAAGATATGAACTGTCACTGTAGAAAAGAGGTACATGTAGATATAAAAGGGACATTTTGACTTACTGGTTGATTTACTTTCATCTTCAAAATGAGTTTGAGACTTTCAAATAGTTTTTCAAGCAGATCTCAGTTTTAAATATCAGGATACTTCAATATAAGCATCTACAATATTGTGGTATGGAATAACAAATCATGATAAGATCAGTACACATTGAATAAATCTATCAAATAAAATAAAAACTTAACAAAACAGGTTAATGTGTTTAACAGCATACTTTAAAACAGTGTTTATAGATACCTATGAGGAAACATTGTATTATCAGCTTGAAGAATTATCAATTTTTTAAAACTTTATGAGTAAACTTAAGGATGGGGAGAAACTGTCGTTAAATCAGATTCACAAGAAAAAAATGACCGGCTTGTAAAAAGCAGACAGTTTTACATCTTTGGGAGTTTATAGTATACTTTTTCTTTATTTAACCCGAAAATCTTTCAACATAAACATGCTTGCTGTCTGTGTTCAGGGTCGTGTGGAGGTGGAAATCGGGAAAGAGGGCCTGAAGTTTGAGAACGGAGCGTTTACATACTACGGCGTGTCTGCGCTCACGCTGCCATCTTCAGGTGAGATCAAAAACAACTGGACGACCACAGAAGGTGGTTCATAAGATTTGATCATCAGTATTTTAATTGAATAGAGAATCAGGAGACGGTTGAAAAAGGTTTGCTGACATTAAACCCATTTATCAGAGATGTTAGAGCCATGAGTTTTATTTGGATATCTATCTTTTAGACTGTACAGCTCTTTTCATTTTAAAAACCGATGTTACAATTTTTATACATACAATTTTTGACTTTCAGTACTTGCTTCTTTTCATTTATCTTTTACAATGTTTATTGTGACCCTTTATTAAAATACCAAGGAAAACTACTTATTCACCTGATTCAATAGTTGTATATTAATTAAAAACCAAAAAATAATAACCCAAACATATTACATTTACAATCACACAAATTTAAAATAGCAGCAAAATCCTCAACTACAACATTCAAAACTAGAGAACGTCTTGTATATTTCTCTGATAGATGACTCACTTTGTAATCAACTTTGTGGGAGGGATCACAGCAGCCTATTTGTACAATAATTACAAATAGTACTGGTGAAGTTTATTTGAGGTTAGATTCCCCTCTAACATGTTCTGTCAAGTTTGAGCATTTATCATGCAGTTGAAACATTAAGCATGTAGCAGTTTCCAATTGTTGTCATGGTTTATGTAACTGAGGTTTATTTGAGTCGACACCTGACTATAAAAATGAGGTTGCTGGATTGCAGAAATTGTGCTGACTGTGTGTGCGTGTATGTGCAGTGCATCAGTCTCCTGTGTCGACCCAGTGTCAGTCTCCCAGAGATCCGTTCGAGTCAGCAGACGGCACCAGCCCATCCAGTTATTGTCCCGACTACACCGTCCGAGCTCTCACTGACCTGCAGCTCATACGCGTAAGTTTGTGTGTGTGTGTGTGTGTTCAGTCACTTAAAAAGTCAGACACCCTCACACTCAGCAGGTCACCCTTGAAAAAGAGATCAATGATCTCAATGGGATTCACCTGCATAAATAAAGGTTTGAAATGAAATGAAGACACATATTTTTGGGATGAACTGGATGTCCGACTCAAGATGGAGCCCAAAAATACTCATCAACATGAACTGTTATGCAAAAGGACCCAATTAGGGATCAAACATATTTATTTTATACGACTATAATTATGGATATAATTATAAATGTATGACTTTGTTTAACAAATGAATATACCTGTACATATTGAATTCCCAGAGCAACATGAATCCAAATCCACAGGGAGGAATACAGATTGTAAACAGCAGTCAATAAAGAGTGAAATACTAATTCTAACACATTTAGCGTAGCTTATTCACATTACCCCCCCAACAGTCAAGTTTATCCCCCTACCCGAGTGTTGCCATGACAATCTTAGGTCTGTTTTACTTTCTTGGTTTGAGACTTACAGACAAGATTTGGGCAACACATCTCTTAAAATATTGTTTGCCTCCTTAATGTGTTTCATTATTAGCTGCTTGTCAATGGCACCTGTTGAATAGAGACGTCAAAAGTACATATATAAAAAAAAAAAAAATGCGTTTGTGGTTATAATGCATTTTCTGCTTGCATATATTTCTATACACTTCTATTCACATTCCAAATCGATATTAAACAGTCTGACAGTCTTTAATTAAAGTGTGATGTTGAGTCAACCTGCTCAATCCCTTCTTATGTCCGTACACAATATATAGAGTTTAGAGCGTTTCACTCTGAGGAAACATTTATTTCATTTTGTTTTTCTAGGTGACACGTCTGCAGTATCTGAATGCTCTCATGGCGTCCCGGGTCGGTCAGAGTCCTGATCCTCCAGAGATCAAGATCCTGCCCAACAGTCAGACCAAGCTGCTCAACGAGAAGAACACCACACAGCAAGGTGAGTCCGTCTGAACCACGTCTGATCTCTGCTGCAGTTTGGTCTCAAAACTAACATTTTATCACTGATAAATCGATAAAACTCTTGAATTTAGGGCTGGGCAATAAAAACTAAATCAAATATTGCACAACTTTTGACTGAATACCTCAATATCAATATTACGGCAATTATTGTGGGGGTCATTATTTGAGCTTTCACAAAACATTTACACAATACGATTTATAATTATTAATATTCAGTATCATTGATAAAGGGACTAAGTGGGTAAAGGCAAATAAAAGAAGAGGAATACAAAAATTCCATATATGATATGCAAATTTCCGACAATATCTAGTCTCCTATCACGATGTTGATATAATATCGTTATATTGCCCAGTTCTATTTGAATGGAAACGTCTTTGTAGTACTCTTACTGCCTTTTCCTGTTTGCTTTCAGCTGATTATAATACTTTCTCTCTCTTTTCTTTTCCTTCCTTGCGTGCCTCCATGTCTTCTTCTCTCTTCTCTGGCTGTGCAGCGTTCCCTGTAAACTTTTCAATCTTTGACTCCATTGAGAACTACTGTTAGTTTTATTTGTGCACGAGGTAAATTAAATGCAGACACAGACTGTACATACAGCACACTCACTAACACACACTCCTCTTGAAAGTGTAACGGGACTCTTTTTAACCTTTCAAATCTGCCGTCCCAGTGGGTGCAGTTTATTTTCATAAGACTTATTTGTGTGTGTGTGTGTGTGTGTAAGTGTTTGTGAGGCTCTATAACCTTTATTTCTCCATCCTGTCTTCTTCCTAGTTTCTGCTTTTTCCTGAAATCATCTCACTTCTCTCTGTTGGGTATGTAAATGTTGTGTCATATCTGGTTAACACAGAAATGTCAGGATTTTCTATCAATAAAGATAATATTATAACTTTAAAAGGATCAAATGTGTATTCTGGCATCCATAATGGAGGCTCAGCGACAGGAAGCCAAAGAAACTACCTGAGGTGAAAGGGACAAGTGCATAGATTTAAATACAGGTCTGAATAACTGCAGAACTTGCTTAAGAAAGGTCTTATTTTTAAGTTTTCTTCATTATAAAAGTACAACCAAGCATATTCAATTTAAAGTAAATCGATTATCCTTTCATCTTAAGTGGTTCTGGAAATCATTACATGAAACCTATTCAAAACAATACACTTATAAATCCTAATCAGTGTTTCCCACAGAATTTGATTCCATTTGTGGGGTCACCGCACCCCCCCCCCCCCCTGGAAATCATTACATGAAAGCAATTGTTACCCTATTAAAAAAAAAGTGTAATCTCTTTTAAGATATTAAAAAACTGATGGGGTAATGCTCTTTTGCAAAAGTTTATTTTAAACCTATTCAAAACAATACACTTATAAATCCTAATCCCCCCCCCCCCCCCCCCCCAACGTTCTTGTTGCTCTGTGTTGCGTTGTTAATTAGTGAAACACACCGGAGTTGAGGATCTGTGGGATTTATTCTCCCAAAAATATAATTTACAATTTAGGCATTTAGCAGACGCCTTATTCCAAAGCAATTTACAATGACCAATTACAGGGACATTCTCCCTGGAGTAACCAAGGGCTAAGTGCCTTGCTCAAGGGCACACTAGTAGTGATGTCCCAGGCAGGATTTGAACTCGCAACCTTCCGATCATCAGCCCACCTCACTATCCATTAGACCACCCAAAAAAATATATATATATTTTTTTTATGAGATCCATTTGTGGCGGACGATATTTAATTGTGGCAACCCGCCACAAATAAATCAATGTATGGGAAACACTGCTAATATATTTTAATACATTTACTATTCCCTTAAAATCATTGAAAAAAGTTGTAATCAAAATGTTACTTGAACTGGTGAAAGTAGTGCATTAGTTTGGGACTATTTTCAGCGGCGGATTGATCCACATTTGGTTCTCTACTGAGTATTTGATGCAGCAGGACTGTGTATGTGTGATTGCTTTAAAATAACACAACACACAGTGTGTTGATGTTAAAGGAAGAACATGTCACCCAGTGCAACAATGTGACTCACTGATGAGTTTTTGTGAGGGAAGTAATCAGTCAGCAGGTTGATGTAGTATCACTTCTCAGTTGGAAACGGATCAGAAAATAACCGTCCAAACCACTGAGCAGAAAGTGATCTGATATTAAAGCAGAAGGACTCCAATATGTCTGTCTGAGGGTGTGTTACATCACCAAGTGTAGTAAGAAAGAGAGAGACAAGATGGCACAAAAGAAGAAGAAGCCTCTGAGAGAAGCTGACTGATATGAACAACATCATATTAACGGAATTTCTTTGAAAACACAGAAGTTTAATTTGAGTTTGCCTCTCACTGATTCATGATGTTTATTGTCACTTTGTTTACGATTATACAAGTACAATTGTATGAAATACTTTCGGTTGGATGCTATATTAAAACTAATTATAATTGGTAACAGAATATAACGGAGATAAAATATAAGCAGCAATTCAATTAAATCAATCAATCAATTAAAGAACAAACATGTAAAGTCAATCTAAAAAGCTGTATTTTTGTTTGTTGGAATTGTTAAAAGGGGCAATTAGGTTTTTAATTCGTTTTTTTTTCATTTGTAGCAAAAGATAGAAGTCTTGTTTCACTTTGACTTCTTCTTTTACTAATCTTTAACTCTGGCCCTTCTTCGTCTCTCTCGTGCCATCTTGCATGTTTCCCACTTTTCTATGTCCTCCATCACCTTTAAATGTGTGTGTCTGCGCCTGTGTGTGTGTGTGTTTTCTCCATTTGATATCATCCCTCACTCACCCCAACTCTCCTTCTCATTGGTCGGGCTCCACAGGTGGCAGTAGCGCACAGGAGAGCTCCACAGAAGAAGAGGCTCATGGGTAATGCGGTTCTGACCTGCTCCAACCCAGTAGAGATTTTAGTTTGTTTTATTAATGACTCATCTATGGCTGGAACGTAGTTATTGGACAAGACTGGAGTGAGAGTGATTTTATTTGTTTTGTAGATCCACTGCTCACATATCTCATTCCTTTTTTGTGATTTTCATTGCAATATTATTTGATGCTGTTTCATACACTTTGAACTATATTTCTTCCAGGTTTGTACTAAACTCTGCATTGCCATGATTCCTCACTTGTGACTGTCTGGGTGCCAAAGCTACGTGTGTGTGTGTGTGTGTGTGTGTTGTCTGTACCCGTGTGTGCATCCGTCCGTTTGAGACATTCAAAAGAAATAACACAGGTTGGTTAAAAGCAGATTTGCACATTGAGGTTGTGCACTGTAGATAGTCTTAAGCTATTTTTCAAGCTGTAAGGTACGTCCACATTTTTCTACCCTCACACAACATTGCTGTCAAACACAAAGGTGTGTGTGTTCAGCTTCCAGTGGTTAGTTTATCATTTAAATATTCATTAAGTCAAGTGAAGGGTAAAGGACTGTGGCCAAGGATGTAACCAAAGTAAAAAGGAGACTAATATTTTTGTATCGATGCTGAAATTGAACAAACTAAAGGGCCTCCAGATGAAGATGTTGGTTGTAAAAAGAGCTGAAACAATGAATACATTCTCAGAAAATAATCAGCAACTATTTTATTAATCAACTAATTGTCTTAGTTGTAAAGATATGCTGCTATTCTTTGTCTTATGTATATAAGTTGAATATTTTGTGTTTTGAAAGACACAACAAGGCATTGGAAGATGTCACTTTGGTCTTAAATTGGGCAGATTTTCCCCATTTTCTGACATTTCATAGATTGAACAAACTCGGCAAAAGCAAGAAATCTTCCAACATCAGTGTTTTCTTTTGGTACAGTATCCAATGTCCGGGCAGCATATAGTTCCTACATTAACATTTGTTAACACTATTCATATTGTGTTCAGTTGCATGAGGTCAAACATTAAACGTTTGCTTTTTAGGTGAAGGGAGGATAAAACGTTTTGTAGAAAGATGTGATTCGATTAGTCTATTGAAGGATTATTAATCAGCAAGTTAATTTACAAGTATTTCTTCAAGTAAGGTATTGATAAAAGTATGCAGTTGGTATCTTTACCAAAACTCAGGTATTCAGAATCAGAATATCTTTATTCCTCGGGGAAATGTACATCGTTACAGCAAAAGTGAAGATAGAGAGATAAGATAAAGGGCATGCACAAAAAATATATAAGTAAAAGGTAATTACAAATTACAATTTACATACGTAGTAGATTTTCCAAATTACACGCGTGTAATTGTACAACAGTGATGTCGTTGTCTTCAACTGATTGTATCAGTTTGAAACAGTTTGCATTGAATTCCAATCAGTAAATTGATTGACATACAATTAAACAATAATCTTAACGATCAAATTAATATTTTCGGCAATTTTTTCTTACATTCGGTGCTGTAGTGAGTTTTAGGAGCAGCAGGACAGTGTATGTGGGATCGAGGCAAAAATAAACTACAATGTGTGTTCATGCTAATGATGAAACATGTCCCTCGGTGTGGCAGTGTGGCCTATTCGTGTGTTTGAAATAGTTTTCGGACAACAATGGAGCTCTATGGCACAAAGAGAAAGAGTTATCAGGCTCTGCAGGAGATTAAATTAATCTCTCTAAATCTTCTGTCTTTGTTATCATATGTTTTGGTAACTTTACCATTCCAGTACATGTTCACATCTGTTTGTTTTATCCGTCTGTCTATGAATGTGTGTCTGTGTGTGTGAGTGACATACAATATTTCACTAGTACAGCAAGCAAGCATCCAGTCTTCACCGTACCCATCCTGATGATTTGCCTAACATGCATGGTAAGCTTCTGTCAGTCATTGTTGCATGAGTGTAAACATATAGAATATTTCAGAAATGGCTTCTAAAAAACCTAACCCTTTGTGTTTCCAGTTTGTACATTCATGTATTTACCGTAAAGAGGAATCTCTCTGTAGGCTGTATTCAAATCTGTGTTTTAAAGGATATTTTTAATGCAGTACTCACATGCAAACCTTGTTGAGGAAGTCTATACTGGCAATAAAGTGGCTCCTTTGTTCTGCAACAACACTGTAAAAAAATTGGGGAGACAATTAATATCCACGGCAGAAATACACTCATGTGTGTGCTCAAAAATACCCACTTTGTATTTAAATTTGTATTTTTTCGAACACGGTCGCACTCGAAGGCGATAATTATTTTTAACATTACATTGCATTTAGCTGAGGCTTTTATCCAAAGCGACTTACAATAAGTGCTGGGGTGTACAGTTTAACCATGTCCTGGATGTAGGAAGGGCCAGATCCATTCGCAGCATGGTATGCAAGTATGGAAATGAGTGCAGTGGTAGAATAAATAATCAGATCCTTTACTTAAGTAATGTTCCACATTATAAATATACTCGTGTACAAGTTAAAATCACAAAGTATTCATCGTGCAGTAAAATGTTCATATTCAAGGTTTTAATTCTAAAGAGGTTCTTTTGGATCAATTTTGGTGCTGCCTTATGTGTATGTTGCATTGTATTGCTTTAGATTTTAAGGTCGTGCTCATTTTAGTATTATTATACCCAAACTAGAATATGCTCAACACACATGTGAGCACTGTGTTAAAATAAACTTCTGCCATTTAAGCAGCAGCAGGGTTATTTAGGAGTCGGCTCTGTTACATTTGCACCATTTCTGTTTATTTTGTGTCCATTTTATTCAATGTTTGTATTTGATTCATTCATTGTTATCACCATTGCCATATTCCAGGAGACATCTTTCTGATTCTGAGTAAATATTTTTCAGCCGTTTCCTTTTGTTTTGTTGTAATAAGTTCATGTGTATGGTATCAAGAGACTGAATGTAAAAGGATAATCGTTACTTTGTACTGATTGAGAGATTTTTCTGGTTGAAGAAGCGTGTATTAATATATGACTGCTTAGATATATTATAATTTGAGGATGTAGTTTTTAGGTAATCAGTTTTCAGGTACAATAACACTGTTACTACAAGAGTTATTGAGAGGTATACATTTAAAGCAATTCGTCTTTCTGTAAAGGTTACATCTGTATAGAACTTTATTTTAGTTTTTGGGAATGCTGCCGGTTTGTTTTGGTGCATTGAGACTCCATTACATTTAACACTTTCAATAATCAAGTTTCTTAGGAAATAAACTCAATCCTGTTCTAAAATGTGTTTGTTTTTATTTCCCATGCTCTTATTTTACACACTTTATAATTACTACGTTATTTACAACATACTTTACTACAAAAAAAATGTAAGAGTATTTTCAGACCGTTTTCTAAGACATTTTATTTAATGACATATATTGTGACGTACTATATGAAGACACATTTTATGACATGATGTACAATCAAATGTTTTCTGATGTTTTCAACATATAAACGTTGCCGTTTTTTCCAATATTTTCGACACAATATACTATGTCCTTTTTTAATGTTATTAAACAGAGGCATGCCGGGGGGGGGGGGGGGGAGCGAGAGACCAGGAAGAATTTTTTTTATAAAAAAATAATCATAATTGGAAAAATTATTGATTCGAAAAGTGTGTGTGTGTGTGTGTGTGTGCGTGTGCGTGCGCGTGCGCGTGATATCGTAATATCGTCTTTGTTTACATTAGCAAGCATCGCTAACCTTTACTGGAGAGAGTATGTGTAAAAAGGCAGGAAATAAACCCGTAGTAAACCAGCAAGAGAAAAAGCATTTGAGCTCCATACTGTTTCATAAATAATCCTTGATGTGGTTTGGAATATGATGTGGCGTTTCATCACGGCAGCATTTAGCTGTTTCTCGTATAATTCTGAGCAGGCATTAGCTCCCCCTCCTCTTTTTTATTTTTTTATTTTTAAGCTAAGGACCCCGAACCTGCAGTTCTCTAAAAGGCCTGAAATAGAGTGATATGAGGTGTTGGTCAGTGTATGTTTTGGTCATTGGATTTTCTTTACTTCGACATGCAGGACATACTTTACTACGTCGTTTATTTAAATATTTTCGAAAGAGGTGTATGTCGATTTTTGACATACTATACTTTGTATTTTTATTCTGTACTGTATATGTATTTTCGACACGGATCCCGGGATGTTGATCCCCAGAGAAGATAAGCGATACATGTGACACTGATTTTACCATTATTTCACTTAATTCAAAACTAAATAAAGATTGAGTTAATTGTTCTCTAGTTTCAATTCCTTTTTGTGTCATATGTGATTTTTCAAATCCGCTGTGGTTGAATTCATTTCAGTAAATTCTGAATGATACGTGACACGTGATCAGAGGAGTGAGTTTGCGGAGGCAGGCCTTGACAAGAGTGGAGGGCATGGGATCAAGGAATGGAGGTTGAGGTTTTCATGCAGGTGACTTGGGGAACTATATCCAGATTGATGCTGATGGCTGTGAAAGGGTGCCTTGAAGGAAGAGGGGAGGCAGGCTAACATTTACGACATTAAACATAAAAACGGAACAAAAGTTGAACTCATGGCATTGTATTGAATTGAAATAGATTGGTGTTGTAATGTATGAAATAACCAGAAAGAAAGAATGCAATATGAATTGTTCTTGTGTGCTAAACGTTCAAAATGCACCACAATGCACTGAACACAACTTCTGCTTTCATAGCTGAAGTGAAAGGTGAATCGTGTAATAGCATGTGAAATTTGAGACACGATACAAACTGTTTCTCTATACTGTATATCTCTAACTGTATTTTTTTTTTTACTTTTTTTTTTTTTTTTTTAATGTTGCATACACCATTACACATGTAATACAGATATTATGTTTTGGCCATTTTATTCCTCATTTGTGTGTGTTTAGTCTATGTTTCTTCATTTTGTTTGCTAGCACTTCATCTAATCATTTTTCAGCCATGGTGTGAAGGTAAAATGGTGGTCATGGAAAGTGGAGCTTTTCAAGTAGACCAGCTTCTTGGATAAACCACAAACATTTGTCTGAAAGCTTGACATTTGTACTTTACAAATTCAGATTTTTGCATAGAAACTGTGGGAGGGGAAATCTGAGACAGTATGACGTCTCAGATTTCCCCTCCCACGGTTTCTAAGCAACATAAACAGTTGGGGGTCTTTTTTTCTCGGTCAACTTTGCTCAAATATACCGGCAGGCATCTACCACAAACCCACAAGCTCACCTGCAGCAGTGTGCATTAGAGATTTACACAATGAATGTGAACCAGGAAGTCCAGTTTAAGTAAAAAGATATATGTTTGGAGCTTGTCATACCTAAGCAGGATTTCCCATTCAGATGCATATACACTGTACTATATGATGTGTTTGAATTCAAACAAGTGACAGAGAAAATGCAGATCATGAAAGTTACGGTACTTATTAAGCCTTTTACAACAAATTAATATGTATAACCGGAGGGGGAGAGTGACAACAATAAGTTTAACAGGAGACACTGCAGGCTAGGCAGAGGACCTGACAATGACCCTGTGTTATTTTGGCTGGAGCCCAAAGTGCACCATAGGCTGACTGGCTCCATTTAAATCAATTAATAAGATGCATTTTTGCATGCAAAGCTACTGTCAGTTTAGATGAAGCCTCACCCTTGACATACTGTTCATTTTAAAGTTTAGGTGTTTGTCTAGATATCTACAGCTGCTAAAACCATCATAAATGCAAACAAAAGCCATAGTCATCGTCTAGAAAGTGCCAGATTAGGCAAGAATTAGGGATGTATTGTATCCTCTTATAGGGTACAAATGTTTCAATGCATTTGTCTTGTTATGTCTTGTTTCAGAAAAGGATCCATTTGATGATCCATTTTACTAGTAGTATCATAATGAGACATGAGTGTCTGTGAGGTGTGTTTGTTTGGTGTGGGGCTTATTGTGGTTTTTGATGACATCATGGCAGAAGTGAACCAGGAGGCTGCGAAAGAATAAAGAGGAGGCGCTCAATCAGCCTCGCTCAGTCAGAAACACTCACGCTTCAGTGAAATCTGTTACTTTTCATATTTAATCCTTTTTTAAGATTTATCATCAAGACAATGTCCGACTTCGATCTGTCCCAAGCATTAGAAGGGTAAGTTGTTTCTGCCGTACATTATTTTCTCTGAATACTTTGTTCTCTTAATTTTTGAAATATCAACATTACAAATGAAAATTAGGACTTTAAAGATACTCAATGCGTTACAGAAGCTTAGAGCAAGACATCTGTTTTTAAATAAAAAGCATGGAGTTCCTGCAAACAAACAATGTGACTAGCGCCTTTAAAAAGGGAACACCGGTCTGGCTCACGATGTGTTTCACTTCTTACTTACAACATGTTGTTCACATTTTGGCGAATAGTTAAAATTACCAAAACCATAGCAGTGTAATATACACACTATTGCAACAGTAATATCAAAACCGTAAACACATCATAGGAACATTTTTTATTCTGAATAAGGACATTTACTGTTCATATTTGACGTACATTTCTCTGTTAATACTTTTTTCTTAGTAAGGTTTGAATGAAGGACTTTTACTTATAATGGAGTATTTACAGTTAGCTATTTATATATATATATATAAGTAAATGACGTGAATACATCTTCCACCACGGGGAATAAGACTTGGTAAAAAGTACAAATGTATTTCGTTGAGTACCAAATGAAAATGCTCTCAATGTAAGCCTTTCTAACTGCGTATTGAATACAATTTGTTTTAATATAATATCCTTTTCATTTATAAATAATGTTTTGTATTTCAGCCCTCTCGATTTACAGGACAATGGATTTGAGGGCTGCTTCTTTAACATGACGGTAAACCTTTTTTTTTTTTTTTATTAGGCCACGAAAAGCCATAATTCACTTATATTCATATAATTTTACTTGTCTTGATATACATTTTCTATGGCATGTCACATTTATTATCACTTTGTCTTTATGTGATATTAAAGGGTATAATGTGATGAGAATGTTTGTATATGTACTTTATGAGTATAACAGTATCTACGTCTTTCATAACAACTTAACTTAAATTATTGGTATCATATTAATTCAACTGCAAGCATGTGAATCCTTAAACAGCTGTGACACAAATCACTAGAAGAATAAATAAAAACTGATTTTGGATACACATAACATTTGTTAGTAGGATCAATTAGTTGCTAGTATATGAAAATACATCATGCAAGAGCCTAAATATCTATGTGTGTTTATGTAAAATTGGATGCCTATAAAAATCCATGTGTGTGAAAATCCATGAATGAAAGCCTGCTTACGTTTGAGCAGCAAATTATGCAAATAAATACAAATGTTAACTAACTTGTTTATGTGCAAGCACGACATTTGGCTCGGTTTGACTCAGAAAAGGGGAAGCACCTGCAGGAGCACATGCTGTCATGGTTTCTGTCTGTGTGCAGGAAGTTCAAGATGAGATCTTCAGTATTGAGGAGGGACTGGTCCTGTTGGTTTCCAGAAACCCAAAGACCTTGCGGCATGTTGGTATCCTGCTGCTGGCGGCGAACAGGATGAGGAGGGGTCTGAGCTGCTGTGGCCGGGGGCTCAGAGAGGAGGAGCTCTGCAGCGCCATCATGGACAGCCTGGTGACCGGTGGGGAACAACAGTATTTACATCATTAAAAATTATCATTGGTCAAATAAGAACATCAGGCTCTGTTACCAAATATATATATATATAAAAAATAAAAAAAGTGTTATCCTTATAACCCTCAGGACATTAAATATGTGTACTTATGTAGGGTTTTGAATGCAGGATTTTTACATGTAGTTGAGCATTTCCCAGTATGTAATTAGTAATTGTATTTATTTACACAAATCATCTGAATACTTGAGCCTTTAAATGCATTCATCTGTCACTCAAACTGGACTTCCTGGATCATATTGTATTGTGTGAATCCCGGAAGTCAAGGCTGATGAACTGCTGTATGCTGCTGCTGCAGGTGAAATGGTTTTGTGGTGGAAACTTCTGCTGGTAATGAGCTAATGTGCCCCATAACAGGAAATCCACTACTTCCAGTTTCTAAGCAGTTGAAAGCGGTGAACTAAGTTGTAGAGCGCTGTAGTTTCCGCAAAAAGTTTGATTTGAAGGCTATACTATCACGGCCACTATACCCCCTCAATGTGGCCTTCATGCCCCTCCAAGACACCTTATCCTTTTTTGCAGCTCCTTTTCTGAAAGCTGCTAACATCTCTCCACAGAAACAACCGTCGGGACCCAGAGCTCGTCCACAACAGTGACAAGAATATTTCATCGGCTCAACAGTGTGACACAATGCACCCTGTGTGACATGGTACAAAAAGATGTTGTCTACTCATCAGATGAGTTAAAACTGCAGGCCATCACTCTGCAAGGAGGTCAGGGTGAACGCAAAGGTACTGAATACTACATTTACACTATTGTCCAACTTTATACTGCTACTCCACTACACCTTAGAGCAGGGGTGTCAAACTCAAGGCCCGGGGGCCAAATCCGGCCCATGACTTCATCTCATGTGGCCCACAAGAGCTTGCAAAGAATATAATATGTTTATTATAAGGTTACATGCCGATTTACAGAAGCAGGTTGCCCATAAACTACATGCAGCACAATGCCTCTCAAATTGGACTTTCTCAAAATGTGACTTTCTTTCTTCAAAATATTCCTTTTTTCTCAGAATTTGACTTTTGTTCTTGAAAATATTCCTTTTTTCTTAGAATTTGACTTTTTCTCAGAATCAGACCTTTTTTTCAAAATGTCATTTCTTTTTTTTATTTGGACTTTTTTTCCAGAATTTGGTTTTTCTTTTTAAATAATTTAACATGTGACATTCTCAATGAAGAGACTCATTAAGTTATTACCCTATCCGATAATAATCCAATGCAGAGGCAATAATGTAATATAATACATTATTTTATAAATATTAAATATTTATATATGTATTTTTTATAGTCTTGTATATAAAACTGTCCCTTTGAGTGCAACCATGATGCTAATGTGGCCGGAGATGACATTGAGTTTGACACCCCTGCCTTAGAGTTACATTTTACACGTATATTTTTTTACATAAAGAGAAAAATAAATGCTTATATTATACGATGCAGTACTGAACATCGAATCTGCAAAGTTGTACACAAATAAGCTAAAAATGGATACACATGAAGAAAACCACAACCTTAATATGCACTTTTTTTAAATGTTGACTTTAAGACCTTAGTATGTCTGTCTTTGATTGAATTAATTATTGACCATTCCACAGTTGAGAGCAAAACTAATGTAATGGAACCGGCAATGACTTTAAATGAACGTTACATTTGTATTCTTTTTTTTCTCCACATCAGTGAATTTTAAAATGTCAAAGTACATGACTCAAGATGGCGTCGGCCAGACGGTCGTCCTGTCCATTGGTAGAGACTTGCACATGTCCTGCTCTTTGGAAGATGGCAAAGCTACGTTGCTTTTGGAGGTAAGCAGATAAGATTTTGTCCTGGATACAATACTATTTGTAGTCTTCTGATGATGTCACAATTAGGACGTTCTCAATGTTGTTGTTTTGCTCATATTGTCATCTCTGAAATGTTATCTTTCTCTTTTTTTTTAAAATCATAAATATCTCTCTTTTATTTTACTGTTACAATTGTGTTAGCATACATCCATGACATAATGAGGCATTTTCTCTTCTCCTTTCTTACGGCAGAGGTGCGATGAGGGGGAACTCAAAAAGATCAGCGACGATGGAGACATGGACCGCTTTCTGTTCTTCAAGAGGACCGAGGGAGTCTCTCAGAACTCATTTGAGTCTGTGAAGTGTCGCGGCTGGTTGATCAGCACTTCCTGGGAGGAAGAAAGCAAGCCTCTGGAGATGTGTGAATTGGACAGTGCCAACCGTCTCACCTGCTTCAAATTAAACTAGTATTGCTGCCGTCCTTTTTTCAGTACAGAATGATGTCGAAGATTTCTATTGTTCGGCCTCGCCACTAGATGGAGCCTTCGTCTGTACTATTCCCTCCTCCTGCAGTAATGACTTCTATTTCATTAAAGATAGTTTCTACTTTATAATATTTTTACTCACCGAGACAACGATTTGTAGAAACTTAATTTATCTCCTTCGGATAATTGTAACAGGATATTCCTTCAAACTATTATTTTATATTTGTTGTTGTTCATTTTCTTCAACTTATCTCTCTATTACCTAGAACTGTGAATAAATATTGCTTGTGTTTTGTTAAAAGAGATTTAAGAATGTAAAACCAGCTAAAAGCTTAGTAGCGTTTAATTAACATTGTGTTGTTTTTGTTTATGTATCTTCGGTGTTTATGTACTTCAGTGATCATTTTTCTATTTACATAAAGGACATGAGCCACATGCTGTCCTCATTTTGCTAATGATGCATTCAATATAAATAATCCAGTATTTCCCAGTTCTTTCCCATTTGTTATGTTTTCACCAAACAAATAACATCTCTAAAGCCTGATCAGTTTGCATTGTTGAACTGACTAAATGTCAATGTAAACAAATCACAGATGCATTTCCCTTCTGAAAATATCTCACCTTCTTTTTTTAGATCAAACTGAATTTTGAGAAAAGTAAATCCACATAGGGAGCAGGAGAGTCTGTGTTGAACTCTGATGTTTCTAGTAGCCCAGAAGGGACAAATAAAACACTGGCTCTAGAGAAGGGACGTTCCTCGTGACTCATGTTTAAACCTAGACCAGATGAAGTGTCTATAAGTTAAAAAAAACACTGCGAAAATATTCAATCATTCAGCCAAACTTCATCTTTATGGTTACATATGAGCCATGTTTTTGCATAAGAGCTATTTTAAAATCTTTAAACACATTTTCTACACGCTTCATGAACCCAGTGTGTGTGTGAACTCTTAGATGAAATGATAGAGGGACTTGCTTATATCATGAATGTGTATCCAAGGGTTAAATTGCACCTATATGTAATAAAATAATAAGTCTGATGAGTTCACATCAGAGCCGAGAGCTGCCACTGCTACAGCTAAGGAAGCAAATGTCAATATATTACTTACATTGTATACATTAAGTAGATAATAATACATTTAACCTACTATTTCTGGGGCTGACAAGCAAGGTAGAAATGTTTATTCATTAGTCTTGTCCAAATAAAAATAACTTTAGAGAGGGCTTTTCACGGGGCTACAGTATACCTTACCGTATCACAGAGAAGATTCAGTTCTGTTTAGTTGACCTCTTTTTAATCTCCCAAGCTATTAATTTCCTCTTTTTTATTTCACAGCGGTACACAGCAGGGTTTAACTCTTTGTGATCAATGAGAATATGATTTAGTGATATACCGTACCACAAAGATGTCCTCTGTAGGTGTCACAGAACACACCATAAAAGACGAACATCCATAACCTCCCATAATCTGAACTTCACGGCTCTGCTCAAATGAAATGTCAATCAGCTCTTATTCTTCCCAAAAACAGACTTAAAGAAACTCAGCCAATCAGAGGCGGCGGGGAGGAAGTCGACTTCTTTTCATTGGTACTGCCTGCTCGGGTTTGCATGGCGACACCTTGGACTGTGTCTCGACTCGACTGCAGCACCAATGAGAGATGCTCAGCTCGTGGGTGCGCAAAGCTGATTATGGAATGATGTGCATCTAACTTTAAAGGGGCAAAACGGTCACGAGCTGCAAGAAAAATGTATGAACTCATTATCTTCTATTCTTACTGCTGCCTTGACCAAAACACACGGAATATATCTTCCATATCACATCCATCGACCGGTTTTAAGGTCAAATTCATTAATCTGGCACTGAGGTTCTTCTGATTTACCGACACGTGTGGCACGAAAATATTCACAACCCCCTTCTTCAGTATTAGTGATTGCCTACAATGTAAAAAAAATCACGTGTCAGAGTGTGTGAGCGAAAAGGAAACATTCATTTAAGTGTAGGCCAACATGCATGCATGATAAAAAACTTCTAACTAAAAGATTGCAACCCTCAATTTGCACACACACTCACATGTGCAGGAGTGCAGAAACACCAGCATGAAAGTATTATGTGTGTGTATTATGTGTGTGTATTATGTGTGTGTGTGTGTGTGTGTGTGTGTGTGTGTGTGTGTGTGTGTGTGTGTGTGTGTGTGTGTGTGTGTGTGTGTGTGTGTGTGTGTGTGTGTGTGGGCATGTGATTGTGTGTGTCTCCCTCTGCCATACATTCCCGGCACATGGCAACAGAAGCTAAATATAGCCCCAGCAGCCCGGCCTCACAGCAGGATAATGCTTCCCCTCGCTAATGTAGAATCCCTCCCTGCCGCTGCCCCTGTTTCCCTGCTTCCTACAAACATCTCGTGCACCTCTCCCTCCTTCCCTTTCTCTCCTGACTCCCCCAACCCCCTTTTTGCCACTTTCCCTTCCTCTGTCATTCTCCCCCTCTGCAGATTCTCGTTCTGTTACCATGCACCTTTCCCCCCCTCAGTATATTAGCTACAGCTCTTCTGCAACCTGTTAGTATTTGAAACTTTAGTTTGACCACCCCTCTGCACACACACACACACACACACACACACACACACACACACACACACACACACACACACACACACACACACACACACACACACACACACACACACACACACACACACACACACACACACACACACACACACACACACACACACACACACACACACACACACACACACACACACACACACACACACACACACAGTAAACTGTTGTGATGTACTTTTGTATTTGAATTCTATGCTATTATATACAGCTCCAAAGGGGAGTACCATTTACAAACAATAGTAACATACTGCTTGGACTTCAATAGGATACATGAGTTATAACCTAATGATATGTTTTCCAGCTTTAAGTACTTTTAATCTTGATACTTTAAGATTTTCAATGCAGGACTTGCAATGGAGTATTTTTACATTTTCTTTTATTCTTCAACTTACATTTCAGAGGTAAATAATGCTGTTTTTAACAACCACCTTAAAAGCAGAAAAGTCCCATGCCACCCAATGAGATTTAATTTAGCACATACTATATAATAATAATAATAATAATAAATGTATATATATATATAGTGGTTTTCCTGGTTCTCAAAGCGCTTTACAAGCAAGCAAAGAAAAATAACAAGAAAAGTACTAAAGTGCTATACTAGGTGGAATAGGGTCGAGGGGTTAGTGGAATAGGAGTTGAAGGCAAGAGTGAAAAGGTGAGTTTTGAGGGCTGATATATATTTATATATATTAGATTAATATTCCTTATGTGACCTGTTAAAGTCTAAGTACCATTTTAAGCACTTTGACTCTTGATACTTTCAATGAATTCACACACACACGGTTGGATCTGACTGATCCTAGCGTGATAGTGATGGACTGCTGGGAGCATGTGGCATAATCCCGTCTTGATTTGGCACAGTGCCTGGTGAGGTATTATATTGCTCACAGGCTGCAATAGTCCCACTGTTCACATGTGCATGCTCGCACACATTACTGCTGCCCGGGAGGTGAGAGTGGGATGAAAGTGGTGATGGGAGGTCATCAGGGACATGGAGCTCTACAGTGGAGGAGTATTCATGGAGACTTTACGGAGTGATAATGGATTGGTTGAAGATTTATAATGGCTTGGATATGAAAAAAAAGTTATTATTATTATTATTATTATTATAGGTATCTCATATGAATGGGGCATAAGAGAAACTATGATTCCCTCCTCAATTGGACTCTATGTTGCACGTTGAACATCCTGAAAGTCTTTACTGACTGATTATGAGGTGAGACTTATATAAATGGTGGAATCTAACTATGTTCATTCAACCAAGTACTACACTTAAGTACATATTTGAAGTACTTGTACTTTCCTTGAATCGTTCTGTGTATGCTACTATATACTGCTGCTCCACTGCATCTCAGAGGGACATATTTTTAATTCACTGAATTAGGTATTGTCATGTTTTGGATCATTTTTGAGTTTCACCAAAGAGATATTTCTATTTACCTATCAACATAAAAGCGCGACGAAAAACAAATCTGGTGACTCTTTTTGAGGGAAGCGACCCCTAGCTTGGGAACTACAGGAGTAAACTATCTAACTGTATTATAAAGTACTTCAAAGTAGCTCCACCTCGACAAGCAACAACATTACAATACTGCTTTAAACCTGACCATGTGAGAAACAATCAGATAGTCACTGGAGACATGTTACTGCAGCACGAGTACTGCTGATTCTCGAAGTACATTTAGCTGATAATACTAGTAATACAATGATACAAGTTTCTTAAACATCCATCAAATAGTCCTGGTTGTTGAGATATTTCAGTCATAGATAAAGTAGCGGTCTGATTAACCCATATTGATCCAAAGAGCCACCCTGGTGTAGATTTAAGAAGAATAACGATATTTCTCAGAAAACATGAATAGACCTCCTGCTCACCTCATCTGGAGATTTAGCTGAATGTTCTCAATGGAAACCAGAGAAATACCATAATAAAAAGGCAGGCTATTTATATTTGTTGTACATACTGTGCAAATACCTTGGACCTCAAACAAGACACTGAAACAACTCCTGTGGATTTCACTGTGACTCACTGCACTGTTACATATTTATCCTCATACTCACAAAGGCCACATCTGTCGATATTATGCTGCAAGTCTTTTTATACACAATCTATTTCCATGTGCTTTTAGCTACAGCAGCAGCCAATGAAGAGGATTTGCTCCCTCCTTTGCCGAAGCTCTCATTAAGGATCGAGAGGAGCCGGCCTCTCACCTCGGAGCTCTGGGGAATGAAGTCGTCTTCAAAAAGTGACATTACATGCAGAGCATCTGTGTGAATGTGCACAGGAGGCCTCATCAATGGATGTGCTAGTCGAGTGCCTCTTAAAGTTGCTCTGTCGTACTATCATTTCCAAGAACTGGCATGATTTGTATCTGACTTATAGTCTTTCTTTTGTGTGGTTTTGATCAAACATTCCATAACGTTGATCATGTTCCTATTTGTGATAAATGATTAGTATGTTAGTATCTACCTGTATATTGTAACAGCTGTATGAGACAGAGGCTGGTTTGATCCAGTTGTCAGTCAGAGAAGGAAAATGTACAGGTTGCCAACTTTCAATGGCACAATAACAAGCTGTGAAATTCAGACAGCAGAACGGACCGCTGAAAAACAAGGTTTATGGTTGCTAAATGCTATTAATGTTAGCATGAAAGGAAAGGGAAATATTACATGTATTAAATTGAGTTATTCTGCTTTGTTTCCAATATTTGATACTTCAAGAGTGGTTTTAAAGTTGTTGGGCCAACACAGAAAAGGAACCATAACTCAGTGAAATCTGAACAGAGGGACATGAACACACATACTTTTACATTCAGAAGAACACTGACCTAGGACGTGTTTTTCAAGTTTTCCGCACCATAAAAGTAAACTAGTGATAGTTATCCTTACACTGCAAATAGGAACTGCTAATAGCTTAACTGGCCTACTTTTAACAGAGCCAATTTTCCAAAATGTGATCATAAAATGTAAGTCCCAAAAAAACATACAGCCTGATTGTCCAACGTCCAACAATATTCTCTTTGAATTTAAACAAACCCTAACAAACTGACCTCTTAACACTGTTTTAGGAGAAGAAAATAGGCACAAGGCTTACGTCCATTAATAAAACCGCTCTCAATAAGTAGTACCTGCCTGCACATAGAGCAGGATCGTGCGTACCACACGTGAGCAGCACAATCACACTGTTGTACGCCGCTGCCCCCGGGCAAAGAGGTCCTAATGGCACAGCTGACTCCTTGAACAGGAATGTCAAGTCTGCAGAGGCCTCCCACATTAAAATAGCCAGTATGTCCTGTCAGCACACCCTCACAGCGCACACATGAGTGCATAGCAGCTGCCAATTTACTGAACTACTGAGTGAGGGGGGGGGGGGGGGGGAGGCGAGGAGAAAAGGTCCGAGCAGAGAGGAAGGAGCAACAACAGTAGATCAGCACGTGGAGGGAGATCACGTTACCCTGAAGCCTTCTTCTCCCCCCCCCCCTTTTTTTCTGCTCCTCACAACAGAGTCAGGAGGGACACAAGTTTAGCTGTATGTTTTCACACAACATGTTCATCTCATCTTCAGAGAAAAAGGAGGTGGTTATATATAGCAGAACGACCAGGACTAACCAAGCTCATCCCTCTGATTTGACACTGGATGTTAGAACAAACTCTCGTTGTGTTGAGCCGTTTCCTGCTGACAGTCTTTAGAAACGTCTAAAGACAGTTGCTGCTTCACGCTACACTCTGAGTCTGTGTGTGTGTGTGTGTGTGTGTGTGTGTGTGTGTGTCTGTCTACAGCAACTGTAAAGCAAATGCTCTTCATACTCTGCATACATTGGAAATACGAGGCCTATTTGAACCACAGTAGAATTCCAATTAGGGCTGCTATACGAACAATTTAGCAGATTATTTTCTGATTAATCTTCTCCTTTTATAATTTATCAATTTATGCCCTTGATTTGTTTAATCATCACATCAACATTGACCTTTTTGCTGAAAATATTATGAGCGGAATTTATATTTATTTCATCGTTAAAGTATATCAAATAAAGTACTGAGAAAGATTCACCACAATTTCTAAGTTCACCTCTTCTTTGCTCTCTGTCTAAATACTTATTACACATTCTAATTAAGATTCATACAGTTACCAAATAATAAGCTGCATTTTAATACATGCAGTACTTCCATTTGTAAAGGAGTACTAAAAACAGATAAGGCTGAAAATATAACGTATCTGATCTCAAAGTAATATAAAAAGGATAAATGTGGATTCACAGAAAATGCATTTGCAACAATGATAGTTCACCATTTGTTTTAAATAAATAACAAGGGTTTTCCGGCTACTCTTATCAGGCGTGAATACTTACTCGCTGTGTGATTGTAAGCAGAATATCTTTCGGTTTTGAACAGTGGGCCTGACAAAACATGACTTTTAAAGACTATTCCAGGCTTAAGGAAATTGTAATGGAAATTTGCACTGCTTTCTGACATTTTGCAAACCAACAGTATAATCAATAATGAAGACAATCGTTAGTTGCAGCATCAAACCAATTCAATATATGGTTGCAGTCTATAAATCCTCACACTGACCTCTGAGGTGAAAGCACTTTAATCCTGCACTGGATTTGATACGGTTGGATTTCCCAGTAAGGATTTCAATGTTCCAGTGAACCAAACTACTTTACTCCAATACAACACTAAATGGCGACATTTACTATAAAAATTAAAAACAGATTACACAAACTGATGCTGTTTGCAAGTGGACGGTTTTAAAATCCAATCATTTTTGGGAATTACTTCCAACTTGTAAAGATTTCCTGATTTTTTTAATGTTTGAAATCATAATAACCTGAATATTTGTCAGTGTTGGAATGCTGGAGGATAACATAAGCAAGCTGAATGACTTAAGAGAGATGTATCAGACATTTTAATGACAAAAGGATTCATCCCTTAGTCAAGAAAATACCCAATAACAAGAATAACCCACTGCTTACGTTCATATTCTGGCTGCAGAACTCATAGATTATATCTGTAGGAACACAGGGATTTGAACATATACAACCACAACATCAGGTATTGCATTTATAGTGTTTTTTAATTAAGGAAGTGTTATACTTTCAGTCTAGGAAAAAAAAAAATCTGGAAGGTTCAGTCACAACTTTATTTTAAGAAATTAACCTTTTTTATTATTATTTTTAGACTTGGAATTCCTTTACACAATACATTTTCCTTTATACGTATTTCAAAATATCTTTTGCTGGTTTGTTCAGTAATATGTTTTCCTATAAGTAGAATCTCATTTCAATATAGTTCTCTTTTGAAAAAAAAAAAAAAGAAGAAAAACATCCATCAATTAATTTCTGTCCAGGGTCTTCACGTGTTGGAAGTTACGTCAGAAAGTGGCCTGTGGCTGGTTGTCAGTTCAGCTCTGACCGTGACAGAGAGGCTGATGGGAAAACTCATCGCTGACGCTCTGCAGTCCGGCAGAGCTGGAAGGTCAGAGGAGCTTTTCGCTGAATCTGATGCAGCGCCCCCCTCCGAATGCCGGATATTTGGACCCTTGTAGTGACATGTGGGAGAAAATAAGCAATAGAAGTCCTTGGAGGGGGAACAAGAGACTGTCCTCTCGCCACTTGTTGGCTGGTTGTTCTCAAACACCGGGGACGCTCTGGTGTGAAAGTGAATCTTAGTTTAAACAACATGATTTAAGCTTTAAATATATTGCGAACATTGTATGTATAACATAAAACCCAGCTGATCTGCACTGTAATCGACTACAGGAGTCAAAGCTTCAGTTTAGTCTGCAAGGCCCTTGTTGTTTGGGCTTAAAGATAATCCTCTCAGTAACTTCGTCCTAATATTTTGGGTAATCTTTTCGTTTGACTGCATCCTGCAGGCTTCTGTGCTATTTGACGGCTGCTGATGTGCTAGCTTTCTATACATCCCTCTCAGGTTCATCTGACTGACTTGCAAAAATCCCACAATCTGCCCTGGACTGGAACAGGAATACAATGGATGCTAGTTCTCCCCCCTTAAATTGGAGCAAGGAAAACATCTTAAACAGGTTGACTCCTCACTCTTTAAATATAAACTATGTTGCAAATAGGAAAGCATTCATTGGCTTCCTTTCTAGTTATAAAAACCAATTTGCTGGTTTTAGTAGGTTCTCTTTTTCCACTTTATTACAATAAAGCACTCTTTTTTTTTTTTTTAACAATGAGACTATCTCATTTACACATTTAGTCCACTTGTTTTTTTTCACTTTCAGATTCACTTAATCACTCCAACCCTCAGCCCTCCAACCCTTAGGATAATACACGAATAATTCCCTGCACATGTACTTTTTTTTTACGCCACAAAACTTTAGTAGGCTATTACAGCACGATTTGTCATGCACTTTGTCATTTCTGCTTTTTCTCTTTTATGCAAAATACCCCCCCCCCCCCTTTAATTGCAGATCTGTCATGTTACTTGAATAACAGCGGTTTTATTTTTAAATTGTATCAGTCGTCGTCCACGTCGTCTCCCTCGGACTCGTCTCTCCTCTCGTACGTTTTATCCTTCTGCCTCTCCTGGATCTCCTTCATCTCCTCGGCGTATTTGCTGAAAGCTCCTCCAAATTTGCTCCAGGCTTTGAACGGGATGGTGATAGAGTTCCTGTAGCTTGGCTTCACCTCGCTCACACGCAGGAACACTCCGTATTTGTTAGATCCGACGTCGAAAAAGAACCGCTTGGAGTCCACCATGATGGAGGTGCCTTCGGGGAGCTCGCTGTAGCCCCCGGCGGCCATGCTCCCGGCCAGCTCCTCGTCGTCTCCGCCGTAATCATCTATGAGCTTAGCAAGGGCGTCTCTAAACTCTATTAGCCCCTGGGCAGGAAGGGCTATGGTCTGGCCGGACAGCATGCCGCCCGAAGGCCCCCCGACTCCATAGCCAGGGCCACGGTTTACGGTCTGCCGGATCCGCAGGAACCTCCCCCGCTGGTTCTCCTTCAAGTCCAGGTAGTACTTGCGGTTTTCCCGGACGAGAAACTCGCTCTTCAGAGCTCGCCTGGGCCCGCCGTCCTCCCCAGAGGTGGCCTGGGCGATCTGCTCCGGACTGCTAGGCCCAAGCTGGGCGTAGTGCTCGATGAAATCCCCGAGGTAGTCGCGGAACTCCGCCGCCACCGACAGGGAGAGGGTCAAGCGACTCTTGGAGCCCCCGGCCCCTACCTCGGCGATTTTTATGAACCTGCCCTTGCTGTTTTGCTTGACGTCCAGATAGAAGCGCTTGTTCTGGATGTCCAGGCGCTTGGACGCTAGTTCCTGGGTCTCCTGGTCCCTCTGGAAGTGCTGGAAGCCGCTTCCACCCGGACCCGCACCGGCACCGGCACCGCCGCCGCCTCCTCCTCCTCCACCACCGCCTCCTCCCCCGCTACTACCACCGCGCTCACTCCCGCTGTCGCCATCCGCCATCTTCAGCTCCACCATTCGGCTTCTGCCCCTCCGTCCTGCGTAGCTGCTTTCTGGGTTGCGCTCAGCCTTCACGCTCATTGTCGGTGCACGTCAGGGAGCGTTCCAATTGGCCCAACGATCCGCCACTTCCGCGTTAACGGCTCTCCCATTGGTTCGTTGATTTTGTCCGTCACGCCCACATGTCAAATCCAGTATTAGCCATTGGCTCAGATTGAGGTTCCGTTTGCGTTCTGTTTTTTTTTTATCCACTCTCCATCTGGTTGTGAAATGTCTTTGTTGTTATGACAAAATATGATGAAAAATATGTGTCGACATACTTTGTTTTCCTGCCTAGTTTTCCTACCTACTCCAAGTAGATATAATTTGCCGATTTCTAATAAACTATTCTGTGATTGTCTATTCTTGCCAGTGGTGGAAGAATATACTTAGTAAAAGTATTAATCCTACAGTGTTAAATGCTCCATTTCATGAAAAGGTCTCACATAAAAATTTCACTTATGTTAAATAACATAATAAATGTAATCTGCCAAATACATTTTAAATTACTCAACTACTTCAATTTCTGGTGGTTTATGATTACATTATAAATTACTTTGTCATTAATACTCGTGTGAATGTTTAGTGAATCTCTCATAGGGAGGCGGAACTCATTCAAAGTAATTAATATGCAGTTGGGTAGTTAAATATATAATAATGCATCATATTTTAGAAGCAAGTCAAATATTTTACTAAAATAAAAGTAGAAATCCCACAGTTTAGAAATAGTTGTTGAAGTAAAAGTCCTGCATTAAAACAATAATAATATATAAATAAAAGCATTGGCATCAAATAAAAGTACCAAAAGCTTTTATTATGCAGAAAGTCCCATTTCGGACTTATACACCCTTAAATTATGTATCCATTAATGTGTAGATCATTTTAATTTTGCAAATATTTGAACTATTTATAGACAGCTTATGAATTTACCAACATTTCTGTAAATCTATAATATATCAAGAAGAAAAAATAGCATACAAACGCCACTTTCTATGTCTCTTTTATGGTGCAGAGAATAAAACCACCTGAAGAAAAACATTTGTTATTTCTAAAGGAAATTATTCCTTATGGCCAAAAACTTGACTCCTTTTTAACAATGCAGAGACGATACAAGTTGGTTTTCTTTAAAATGTGATCAAGTTTCCTTGATTTCATGATTGTATTTTGTATTATTAATCTGTATCTGCAAAGTAACCATGTTTTAAATCTTGTCGAAAAGAAGTATAACATAATATGGAAAGTCTTAGGTAAAGGAAGAGCACCTCAGGATTAAGTTCAGTACTTCAGCAAATGTATTCAGTTACTTTCAGAGCTGTATATACTACAGTATCCCTGTTCTGTTGTTTTTATGTGTAACTAATGTCCTGCAGGTCAGAAAAGAGATCTTTTGATCTCAAGGGGCCTGGTTAAATAAAGGCTACAAACACTACCTATATCTGTCCACAGATGGCAGCATTGTCTTATTTGGCTATCAGGTACATATTCAGGTGGATTTCCTCAGTTGGATTTTATGGAGCTATTTCAGGGTCATACGTTTTGATCATTCAAAAAAATACAATTTATTTGAAAGTTCAAGTTTTTATCCCGAACTTTGAAAAATACAATGATGTATTCAAAATAAAAATAAGTATTTGAAATAATTTTTCAGGTTGAATATCATTTTTGATTCAGTTCAGCAATTTTTTTGAATAAAATATTTATTTTCAGATTTCCCTTTTATACATATTTTGATATTTGAATCCTTATTTTTTTCAGTTGCAGATTTTTCGTTTTCAGATTCAAAACAATTATTTTTTCAGTTTCAAATCTTGTTTTTTCAGGTTTCAGATTGCTTTTCACCTTCAGATCGTTTTTCCCTTTCAGATCGTTTTTCACTTTCAGATCTTTATTTTTCGCTTTCAAACTTTTGGTCCTGATGTTGCTTGGGGGGCGGGGCTTATCAAAGTGTAGTTTGGCATCCTGAGTGGCAGGCCTCCCTCTGTCATGTTGCCTTCATGGATGTTAGGTAGCGCGAGAAATATAACTCAACACTTTCTATACACAATACTCCCGTGATTGGTGGTAAACAAAACTGATACCAGCTTAAAAGTTCCGTTAAGCTAGCTGTTGAGCATCGTAGTTGGCAACAATCAAGGTATAAGCACAATAAACTGTGCTAGAATGTGAAATTACGTCAAAAAAAGAGTAAGAACAAAAAACAAAAAAAAGGTGTGTAGTGCATGTCCAGTGTAGTATGATATCTGGCACATGACAGGGCAGGAATTGAAAATAAATGTAATTTTCACCAAAAACAATGCTACCAATGCTACCATTAATTCTGGTATTCATATAAAATACAAGGTGGACTTACATACAATACTAAATTCACGCAGGAGTGTAAAACAGTGTGTGGTTGTAGTTGCACTGTACTTACCTGCTCGAGCCTCATCCTGTCTCGTACACCTCGTCCCCCTGACTCTTATTCAGCTCCAACTTCTTTGCTTGTTTATTTCCAAAACGATAAATAACCACACGACCTCTGTCCCGCTATGACCAGTCAACAAACAGCAAGAAGTCCTCACGGAAGTTTAAAGTTACTGCAGAATTCCCGACGGAGAATCCAACCATTGGCATCCTCATTGTATAAATTAGCATGTAGGTTAGCCACACCCAGCATGCACCTGCTGGTGACGTAGCACTGTAGGTGTGTTTGATTTGCATCATATGGGGGTTGCATTATATTAGTGTTTTAAACAACCTTAAGCCTGTTCAAAAGTACCATTTGAACTTAAAGTATGTAATTATATAATGTATTAAGTAGTAGGCAAATATATAGTATAGTAGAAGAAATATACAATATGTTTCCCTTTTTAGATGATCTTTTGGTGTATTAAATAGAAGATTAAATGTTTCTGTGTCATTTTATAATGTCATTTATAAAGATCTATTTATAATATATTTCAGATACAATTTTATTTAGTAATACATATGTATAGATATAAAATAATACTGAGATATACTGGTAATATGTAAAACTGTTAAAACATTTTTATTTGAGATCTAACCACTTATATCAAGTACAAGTCCCTTAAGTTAGAGTACTGAGGTAAGTGTACAGAGCTAAATTACACCCACTTTTCCTAACTATATTTGTTCTTCCATAGGTTCAGATTAAACAAATGAGATGACATGTTAATTTTAATAATGATTTTATTTTAGCAATCTGATTTCACAATGACAAAACAAACACAAATCAAATAAAACAACTTAATATATTCAAATTTAAATATATATAAGCAGAGATATCCACACACAAATCAAAATATTGCACACGCCCTGTTAAAATCATGGTTCAAGCTTTAAAGCATTGCCTGTGTTCCTTATATTTCTATAGCATTGATCCTATTAGGATAAGATGAATACAATCAATACAATCTCATTTTGTCTGACAAAAGATACCAGTAGATATTACAGTCGCTACACATCTTCAGTGTCAGTAATACTGAGGGTAAGCTGAGTAGGATCCCATTATCTGAGATGTGGCAGACGGCAAAATGACTCCAGAGAGGCTGCTGTACTGGTAGAAAGAGTCCAGGGGCAGAGAGGTGATGCTGGGCAGAGGGGAGCTGTAATGCAGGCTGTGTGGGTGGATGTAGGAGGTAGTGGCTTGGACGTCCTGGGCTGCTGCTGCAGAGTGATATCTGGGGTAGGGTCCCGGTCTGTAGGCCTGCAGCTCGGGGTAATGCATGAACTGAGAGGCGACGTTTGCCTGGCAGGCGTGAGCCAGGGCGTCCTGCACCGTCCTCTTCATCTTCATCCGCCTGTTCTGGAACCAGTTTCTGATCTGAAGAAGAAGAAGTCTCATTAGACAATGTTTTCACTCGCAAACGTAGGTAATATCATACAAAATAAAATAAAATAAAACAAACAGCAGTAAATTAATAAAATAACAAACAAGTGCAATAGTCTCCAAAAAAGCCCTACACGTTAAATTATTTAGCTACAATACTTTATATATTAATTAATTTGGTTTATATATGTGTGTCATGTGGAGGTCTTTAATTTGCAGAAAAAATAATGCTAAATAAAGTACAAAATAAAACACTAAGGAGATGACCTAAGAACCTGAAAAAGCTGTCTCGAATATGATCTAAGGATTTGTACCTGTTTGTCAGAAAGGCTGAGCTTCTTGCAGAGCTCGGATTTGTCCTGTGTTCCCAGGTAAGCGTTTCTCTTGAAGGCCCTCTCCAGGCTGCTGATCTGCTCTGCTGTGAAGGCCGTACGGGGTCTCCTCCCTAACGGAGGGGATACCGGAGGGGTGGAGGTGCAGTCAGTGGGGGCCGAGGGGGAGAGGGAGCGACCCCCTTCACTCTCGTAGCCGGATGTTTCCTCCTCTGTCCCGCTGTTGAAGCATTTCTCGGTTACTGCACAGAGGAAATAACAGAAGAAATCATGTTAGAATTATCCATTGATGGAAGTATTCGGATAACATTTTAGCAAAAACTACTAATACTAATACTCTTCATGTTCAAAAATCCTAATTTGTACCTGATGCTGTAAGAAAATTGGTGGAGTAGAATATAGCACGATATCAATGTGTACTTTTACTTAACATTACAAATTAAATTCCTGCATTTAAAATGTTTCTGCAGTTGTTATCGCATTTAGATCCTTATTAATGTGTTTGTTAAGAAATATAAATCCTGGTTTCTATAAAAATAAGATATGAAATCTGTTAAAATAGTTTTAATATCATAAAAAAATGCTATCCTCGCAGACCAACTTGGCACATTCATAAACATTCAACATATCCTTATACCTGTTTAACATCACACTGTCTTATTACATGTTTATAAGATGAACTTACAGTTTGTATGGGGGTATTACACACATGTTTTGCCTTAAATGTATAGAAGTAGAATTATAGAGTGGCATAACATGGGAAAACTCAAGTTAACACATAACTTCTCATGGCTGGACTGAACATACCTTGATTATTGTGGGAGGTTTGGTGCTGTAGACTGATTGAATTGAGGCCCTGGTTTCTGGTTTCTTGCTGCTCGGGTCCATTTTCTGACTTCTGCCTGCAGTAAAAGCCCGGCAGACTCTCTGAATGAGTCCCACAGGCGGCGGGTCCAGAGGCTGAGCTCTCTGTGCCGGAGGACTGGCTGCTCTGGGCCATCCACTCGATGGAAAACTGTCCTCTCATGGCTGCAGTGTTGAAGTTTTGTCCTGGAAAAGAGTAAATCCTTGTATTTGGTGAAAGCAGGTTTTGAGTCCTGGGTGCAGAGGAAGGTGTGCTGGTCTGTCCTGAGAGTTTTAACTGGCCCTCTTATCAGAGCCTGTCTGTATTTATAGGAGGCTTCAAACTCCCTCAGCTCCAAGATCAAAGCACACATCCTCCCGTCCCTCCCACCCTCCCCTCCTTTAGTTTTCACAACTGGAGTAATTAAGATGTCTCATTCAGTCTCAATGAGGCTGTTACAACAAGGCTCCAGTGAGTCTGGGAAGGACCCCCCCCTGCCACCTCCCCTCCTTCCTGCCTCCAAAAAAGATAATAGACTCACCTCACCCCAAACTGTCTCCATCTCCTCCACAACCCAGTCCTTACTGTAAATAAATAACCCCCCCCCCCCCCCCTCACGTTGACAGTTTCAGTTTGATATTTAAAAATCACTGTACTGGGTCTCTAACGGTCTAAGATATGTTTTTTCTGTCACCTGACATTTCTTGTAAACTTACATAAGTAAAACTGAATGGATTAAAGGGAATGTCAGTCATTTTTAAAGCAGAAATGTCTGTTGGTTGTAAAAAGCTAAATCAAGGGCTTATGCTTTCTTTGTGTATAATATATATTGGTTTAAGCTATTGGTCCAACAGAGAAGTCTGACTGAGAATGTAATAAATAATTCTGGCAAATCACACCCAATGTTCATCAAAGTGAAGAATATAGAATTGGTTTAGGATAATCCTTGTGCTGATTTAAAAAGAAAATGTTTCTGGAGATTCATTGAAAATAAAAAAATCATTATAGCTACATCCCTGATGATGATATTTCTTATCATTAATCATACTTCAATGTTCATAGAGTGCTTAACTGGTCCTCCAGTCATTACTTAACATTTGTCTTAACAAGCAACATAACAAGCAGTGAGTGGTTTAATTTAACAGCAATGGCTAATCAAGGATGATCCCATAGATTAAAGGCAAACTGTCTGATATGACGTGATAACAAAAGATTAACCTGTGACAGGTTTTTAGATTATATTTATTTTTTATTGATCAGGATTAAGGTAAATGATCCTACGATGATCACTCATCACAATAAATATGATATGTGTAGTGTTGTGGAAGTAGAAACAGACCTTTATAGAAGTTAAAGAACTACATGAAGCAAGACTCTATATAAACCTCATATTTAACACATAAAACACAGATTTCCGAGTACTGAGTACTAGTATTTAGGACTTACTGTCATAATTTAAGTTACAAATTGTAAAATGTCCTGATAAAAGTCCTCCATTACAAACCTCTGTAAACTCCTTTTTCACTTCATGACTGTATTCAATTATTATAACTTGTACTAATGTGTTACATTTGAGTGTTTTGGGCGAAAAGGACACTAATTTCCTACAAGGATATATTATAATAATAATAATAATAATAATACATGAATTATGTCATCAGAAATACCTTTATGTTATTTAATCTAGTTAAAAATGTAACCACAGTGGCAAAACTACAGACATATTGTAAAGTTTGATATCCAGTTTCATGACATTAAGTGCAGTGGTGGTAAGTACTCTGATCCTTTACTTAAGTAAGAGTAGCTGTAAAGTACTTCCTATACATAATGGTAATAACCTACTCTGCAGAGCTTCAGATCATCTTAAACCATTGTGTCACTTTCAATGCTAAAATGGGGATTTGGGGATCAAGTTAAAGTGACTGATAATTAACTATCTGCAGAGGATGATCCCACATTTGAAGTCACCTGCATGGACCCGAGTCTGTCTCCGCGTAAAACGGCAGGCAGCCCGGCGCTGTTTTGTGTGCAAATGGTGCGTGGGCCAAACAATTTGTGGGTGTAAAGGGTTAATCGGGTCAATCACGTAACGGTGCCATTGATAGGATAATGAGAGTGCTCGGGCCGGTATCTCCTCGCCTCCAGACGCGCCGTCTGTGCGCGAAGCGGAGAGGAGCGCATTGGAGAGCCGCGGTGCTAACAGCTCATCCCAGAGACACTTCAAAGAGGCTCTGCGCTTTGATACCAACACAACCAACACGAGACAGGACACCATAAGACCTCTTCATATCGGCTCAGCTTGAGTACTCCACATTAAAAATATACTCAGAAGATGATCAGAACTGATACACTGACTCTGGTATTAAAGTGGTGTCAGTCTACTTAGTATGTCATTCCATGCAGAATACACTGAATTAATAGCAACATTAATTAGTTAATATACTTTTTACCAAATTTTAGCAACATGATACTACACGTCAATAAACTAAATAAGTAATACAAATCTAAAGTAATCATATATCACTTGTGTAGCCATTACTTTAGTTTAGAAACATTCTCAGTACTTTTCACGAAATAAAGAATTTGAATACTTCCTCAAATACTTTGTGGAAGTATTCATATTTAATATGTTTTACATCCTTTGATAATTATATGTTCCCATCCAATATTACAATTTCCTTCTGAGTTTTTGGTTCTAAACAGGGTTTAAAGATGTGGAATTACTCAGATCCTCTTCTTAAATAAAAGTAGCGATACTAGGTCCTGCATTCAAAATAATGTTACAGTAAAAATATCAGTGACATTTACTTTGTATAGTAACACAAGTCAAAATTCCCCATTTGACTGATTTTATACTCAACATTATATTACTGATACATTAATGTTCAAGCAGCATTTGATTCTAGCTGCTCAATGATGTCACTTTATTATTATTATTATTATTATTATTATGAAAAATATGGCAAAAACAGTGGTGACTGTAGGTGTCCTGCATTATGAAATCCCACTCAAGTAAATGTGCAGATGTTTTACAGGAAAAAATGTTTGACATCCTCACGTTCAAATTAACCTTGCCGATGAATGTGTTTCTTAAACGTGATCAGTTTATAAAATATGAAAGCTGCAGACTTAATATTGATTGATATTGGTATCTGTGGATGTTGCAGTGTTGTCTCCTGTCTTCTCGCCTGTCTGTCTGCTTTTCCATCTGTCTGCCTGTCTGTAACATCAAAGACCTGCAGACCTGCATGTCACAGGGCATGATGGGAGATGACAAGGTAGAGCAAGCGGTCACTGATACCCATCCACACCATTAAAGCACAGACAGACGGAGGGGCAGCGATGGAGGTGACGTAGAGACAACAAATGATCAGGACCCCTTTGAACTTTTAACTGTACCAATCACCTGCCGCTCATTTTTCTGCAACTCTTGTTGTGAGTGCTATCTAAGATAGATGCACTTTATTGATAGCAAATGGGATACATTCTTCTGGCTCTTGCAGAGTCAATGGCCAAAAGTGACCAATTAGTTTGAGGTTCTTGAACATAACTTTGTCTAGCTACTTTTTCCTTTTGTTGAACTAATTAACCCTCTTTATTCATACTAATAAGTACTTTATTTTAGATAACCATTTTACAATACAATAGAGAGTTTTTGTTTTATCACCTTTGACATCAGTAAGTTGACCTAAATGCCAATTAAATCAGCAAAAGAAAATTAATTGAAACTTAGGGTCTAGTTCGGAATTGCTGTTACAGATGCTTGAGTAACCTAAGGGTTGAGACATTTCCCTACATGGTTGATATAGAATAACAGTTTAAATGTGGCTGTTAAAACGTCTGTATTTTGACTTCAAATGGAGTCATTTCAATATATTTGTAATTGTATTGGTTGATTGGTTTAGTATGAGCTCATGATTATTCTGAAACATTGTTTGCATTATTGTATGTATGGTCATTAATATTTCTCATGTAAATGTGTGTTTCGTGAAAATAAAAAGAGTGTTGTGTTGTTGATGTTAACTGTATACAAGGAAATAAATAGATTCCCTAATGACGGCGAGATGACTAAAAAGTACAGCAGTTGTGGTTTAATTTGAGATCAAATTGTAGGAATGAAACCTTTAAATCTATTCAAATCTGTCACTCTGCAATCACTAAGTCCACCATTCAAGACAGACGTTAGTTTACATTTGAGGGGTTTTGGGATATACACTATTACCGTCACAGCGCAGCCACCAGATCCTGGATTTTAGGGATACATTTAAATGTCACAATCTCAAAACAAGACAAGCCTCACTGTCCCATTTGAAGAGGGGAGTCGCTGTGCCTGCTCGTCCAGCAGGACCTGTCTCACTGGCCCCATCAAAGCCCTGGGAGCCTTTGAAGAGGGTGATAGGGATCAATGGGACAGGGGAAGAGGCCTTAACTGACTGTGTTACAGACAGGGCGGGCAACTGCTGGAGACTGCCGGCAATGGAGATCAATGATTATTGGGCGTCATCACCACCCTCATCTGCATAGAGGAATCCATTCAGCATCAGAAACAGACACATTTTATTTGTAAATTTCAGGTTTTGTTCTGGTTTTTTATGCACATTTGGGCTAAAGTGCAACAGGATAAGGCCGTAAATCATTTATTTATTCTTCTTCCTGTCAAAATAAATGTTTTACATTTTAAAAACACAAAAAGGAAAAGAGTGTTATTGTTAATTATCGTTTACTATTTGTTTTAAGCTACGTTAAAGGGGACTTCATCACACAGCTTTCTAATTATTTCAAAGAAAGGAAAAGAGCAAAGAGTAAAGTAAAGTATATAGATTTAAAATGATAAATTGTGGACCATGTAGTCAAGAAATTAAATGAAAGAAACATGTGTTTTAAAGAAATGTTAGGAATGAATTTAAGGGGATTTATGATTTACTTGTGAAGCGTAATAGTTCGTACATTTGAATCGAACAAATATATACTAAGATAACTCATTTGCAAAAGACACTTAACATTGACTTCGTCTTAAGTAGGAACCAAAAGGCTTGGAGCTGGGAGCCTCAGACAGGAAATTAGAATGTAGAGACAAACTAACACATAGATGTTTTTATGGGATTTGTCGGAAATGAGAAAATTAAGATCATCAGCGGTGTTGTCCTTTCAAACTGCTATAATAAAGAAGAGTTCAACTGATATTTATTTGGGACTCTTTCAATAGGAAACTGATAAAGACGGAGATATAAGCTGATGTATGCAGAGATGTGACCACCATGTTGGGACATGTGTCTCCCCCTGGTCTGCTGCTCAGCGCCCCGGGGGGCTCGAGGTGTGTTTGTGTCCATAACAGAGCAGCAAACAGGCCCATTAGAGATGAAAGGGTCTGAATGGAGCCAATCAAAGAGGGGCCCAGCAGGAGACCGTTACCCCACAGACAGCAGCAGCCTGGGACTGGGGCCGGGAGGACGGGACCCCCTCTGCACGGATAAGGAGCATTTACACACACAAACAAACAAACAAACACACACGCACAGTCAGGATTACTATCCGTTTTATTGGCCTGTTGTGTTCATGTATATCCAAGTAAATGTTGAATATGCACACACTAAGTCTTGTGTTTGAGCACAACAGACAGAAACAGATGTAAACACAGATTGTGCAGAAACCCTTGAGCGAAATTAAATTTGGTTTAAAATTGTTTCGGTTTTGTTTGATTTTAAGAAATGTGAAATGATTACTACCTCGCAATTACATTTAAACTATTTGTTCTTCTTTTTTTGTTAGGATACTTTATATTTCTACTCCACTGTTTTGTTTTTGACAGATATAGCTACGTCTTTTTCAAAGATATAAAAGGTATATAAATAAAATATCAAATAAATGCGGGATTACACCAGTGGTGTCCAAACGTTTGGCTTGTGACCTCTTACAAACAGTCTGTGTGTTTGGCTGTCATATTTAAAATGTGCTCCAAATTTCACTCGAATAACTGTTTCTGGGTTCAAACTGAGAACATGATCCAATATTCCAACAAAAGAAATAAAACAGATTTCTGTTTCTTTTTTTCTCTCCTCTCCTTTAATCATCCCACCACCCATTAGGTTTATCTGGTCACCCTTTATCAGTATTAACACTCTTTTAAATTTGCCACAGAATCTGAGACATTTTACTACTTTGCAGAATGTGTATTTTAACTGCTGATGCTTCATGTATATTTTCTGATAATACTATTATTCTAAAGTTAAATTGGTTTGGCGTGTTTTACTTTAGAAAGGGATCTGAATAACCCTGCACTTTTGTTCTTTGACATGTATTTCATTTGGGAAATACATTTAAATAAATTATCCCTTTGATACAGTCTTGTCCTTCAGGTTTTGTATGACAGAGATCTTCATTTAGCGCAGATATATTCCTGTGTGTGTGTGTGTGTGTGTGTGTGTGTGTGTGTGTGTGTGAGAGTGGTAGTGTGAACTCGCAGGCGTTTCCTTCACCTCTTCCTAACAGCCTCATTAACCTCTAAATACCAGTTTAACATCAAAGGCTGTGTCAGTGCTCACACCTCTGTCTCCTCTCACATCCACTCTCTTTGACATGGGTACACACTTCTTCCCATGATCTTATTTTATTTTTTGAACACGATTAGGTTGTATGAAATGTAAACACAGTGTGAAACACAGTGTGCTGGTAGTTGGAAATGCAGTACGAAGGTAAAAAGGGATTTATTTGCAATGTTCCTGCCTCACCATTGACACATCTCTGTTTTTGACACCGTATGTGTGAACCAAAAGTTCCTGAGGGAGAAGGACAGACATGAGAGACATTGTCCTGCAGGAGGGGACTGCCAGTCTGGGCTTCTGTGAGAACAGAGGGGAGGCCGGTTGTGGAAATGGAAATTAAGCCAACTGTGAAGGAAGGATGTATGACTTATCATTTCAGATCAATATTGAAATAGATCTCCTAGAAAAAACATATACGTCTTTTTTTATTAGAAGTGATTTATTTTATATACGTTTAATATGCTATTAACATTTTAAGTACTATTTATAGTTAAGATTTTCCTGCATAAAAACACAAGAGTAACACTCAAACAGAAAACAATGTAAGGAACACAGTGGTGGAAAAATTACTCAGATCCTTTATTAAAGTTAAAGTAACAATACTGCTATTTAAAAGTATGCGGATAAAAGTGAAAGTCCTGCATTTAAACTCGCCCTAGGTATACATATATATATATATATAAGTATTTTCACCACAATATCCCTGAAATATCCGCAGTAAATGTACTCATTCTGCAGTAAAGTACTTCTTGTGACTGGTTTTATGTGACATTAGATGGATACATTTTAGATTAACATTTCTCAGTTGTAGCGGCTCTGGTCAGCTAGTTTTAACTACTTTGAGTACAAGTTAGCTAGTTTAGTTCAAATGTTTTCAACCTAGAGGGTCACCAGTTAAATCTGAGGGATCAGAAGTTGGTTAATGAGAAGAGAGAAGATATGATACATTTGTATTCACATTTTGTCCTTTATTGAACGGTTACTCCACCTCGTTGATTTCTGACTGTCTGACTCTCTGTTAACAAATCATAGACATATCATCACACTCTAAACGTTTGGGAACCACTGGCTTATTCTTTATATGTATGTTGTATTTTAAAAGCAGGTTTCTTAATGTAAAATCTCCATATTAACTCAAACGATGCCAGTGACTGTAGCTTTAGAAAAAGGTTGTGTAGTAAAGATAATATTCCCCCTGATATGAAGTGGAGTAGCAGTATGAAGCAGCATAACATATTTTTTTAATATATTGTCACTGACTTCCTGTTCTTTTCCCGGAGATCACTTGTGGTCTCTCTGCTGTGTGGCTTTCTTTTGGAACAGACGTTGTAGAATACAGATCAGTAGCACACAGGTGTGTCTGTGGGGAAATGTTCCTTGAACACTTTACAAAGACAGGATGGTAAAATATCCTGTCACTCTGTATAAGAAGAACACGAGTTGTACAGATATGAAAGAAAAGAAATCTTGAAATCTGTATTTCCTTGTCAAACGACAGATAGCATGTTTCGATGTTCAGCTCTGTTGGTGTTTGATCAGGTCAAACTGTTATCCTGTTTCTTTTTTAACATTATCTTCAGCTGGGTTGCAGATGTATTCCCATCACACTTTGACTGCATTAACCATATCTGTCTTTATCGAACAGGAGCAGCTTTCTTTGTTCTTTTGAGAAAATAAAATTATATAAAAACTCCCCTATATTAGTCACTTGGTCGACCCATTTGGTCCAGACCAAACTATCTCATGCATTTAAATAACATGTTATTGAGGAAGCAGCCCCTGACTTTTCCTCTAGCGCCACCATGAGGTTCACATTGTTGTCTTTTCATTGGATTTATATTAAGAACAGATTGTACAGTTCAGCAGCTTATAACAAATACCTTCTTCAGCAAGCAGCAAGATCAGAGCATTTATTATATATCATTTTTAAACATTTTAATTTAGGATGCGGTCACTCCTTTGCCAGAACTACAGCTAAAACAAAATGCATCCAAAATGATCATAACGTTGAATAAACATCCCTCTAAAACCGTTTTAACACAAACTGAAAAGCATTGCCTTCGTAGGTGATTTATTAAAGGACTGCTGTACTACACTGTATTAGTCTAAGCCGAATTGACTAGTCCACTAACACAGGTTCCCTACAGTGCAAATATTGCTTCAAAATTCAATTTCTGGAATTCAGTTCATATTAATGTGCAAACAGGGCAAAAAAAAGCCAATAAAAGGCCATAAAAACGCAGCTACTCTTATGCATTTTTAGAGGCCAGTTCAGCGGAGCAGCGGGACGGCAACACTGAGGAATCCGCACACAAAATTTCACGTTGACGAACAAAAAAGTTACATTTTTAATCCGGTAAAAAGTTATGAGGGAAAATGTTCTGCATTCCTTCATCATATTTTTCATATTCCATCTTCTTGCGTTTTCAAACGCTGCGATTGTGGTGACCGTGGATAAAATAGTTGATGGTAGCTTTTCAGAGATCTAAAATTTTATAGTTATAAAATGGTATTATTTTGGAATCAGTCATGGATTTAGTTACCTAATAATCATGGATACTGGAGCAACATTACTGCATCAATAGAGCCCCGTTCAGTTCTGTCTTTTGGGCTGAACCACCAGCTGATACTGCATTAACCCCCCCACTCTCCGCAGGTATGACCCTCACATGGTACCTGCTGGTTCCTCCTGCAGGACATC
Source organism: Notothenia rossii (assembly GCF_949606895.1). Lineage (NCBI taxonomy): Eukaryota > Metazoa > Chordata > Actinopteri > Perciformes > Nototheniidae > Notothenia > Notothenia rossii. The sequence goes on from NC_136910.1 coordinate 40,421,642, forward strand.
CTCAGCTCCGGTCAGGCGTTTCTCTCTGACGGAGGGATGTACTCCAGACCGAGATGAGCAAAAATCTCCTCCTCTGATGAAGCTCTCAGGTACTTGCTCTGTAAAAATACAAACATGCATTGCTATTCATTTACCCCCCAAAACGCCAACAAAACGTGTTAAATGGTGTATTAGAGGTGTTTACCTGTGTGTTATCGTAAAGAGCGTGGCTGCTCAGAGACATGGCCTTCTCGTGCCCCGCCCAGCGTCGCAGCTCTCTCTCAAACAACTGCAGAGAATTAAGACTCAGTGGAAGGACTTCACTTGCAATATTTATCCTGCATAATATATCAAAAAGTCACCTTTGATCCGGTCCAGCCCAGCAGAGCAAAAGCAAACTGGCTGATGGGCGACACCACCAGGTCCACTCTGACCGCTCTCCATGGTTTGAGATGTGCACGTTTTGTCGACTCACTTCCTTCATCTTTAACCAACGAGGGGGTTGTAAGACGACATGTGTCCTCAGGTGTATCTTCTGTCAGTGTCTCTGTTTGTGTTGTTCCTTGTTTCGCATCCTCAGGCAGTTTAAAGATGGAGAAACACCTCTCGAAGCGGTCCATGTTGGAGGAAGGCCGAGCAGGACCGTCCTTTGACTCCAGGTAAGAGTTTCTTGTAGTTTTCTGGTACAACAAGAAACCCTGGAGAGACAGAAAACTATATTTGTAACATTTGAGCAGTGAAAATGTGGTTAAAATAACTTCAGGTTGTCAAAAAGTCATCTTAAAAAATGCACTGACTCAGGGTTTACCTTTGATTCCAACCAGGACACGACTTTAGGCATCAGCCCCACCTCTCTGCCCTTCTCTGGGTGTGTTATCAGGAAGTCCACATCATGGCCTGTCAGCTTCCCTCTGGAGAGCGTCAGTAGTTATTTTTTTCTTGATTTAATATGTTTGAACTTCTGAAATCTCAAAAACAAGACAATGGGATAATATCTACCTCCTGAAACCTCCTATCAGAGTAATCTGTACCCCTGGCAACACAGACATGACAGCTTTAGCCACAATCTCTCCGATGGCGTCACCCTCTGCCTTAGTGACCGGCTGGTTGAGGTCATCATAGTGCTCCAGACCTTAGGGAAGACAGTATATTACTTTGAGGAGAAACAAGATGAAATACAATGTGAATGAATACATGGGCATCGGGACACACACCTGCTTGTTGAGCTCTATTGAGAGTGTGTGCGGAGTCCTGTAACTGAGGAAGGCTGTGTATCCCCTCTCTGATCCATCTCTCTGCTGTTTTTGATCCAACCCCAAAAATACCTGTTAACACCTGAAACACATCATGATATAAAAATGAAACTGTGGAATACAAATCAGGATTTGAGCGAGTAACAAATACTATTAAAAAATGTCATTAAGCAACATAACATCAGAATCATTGGTAACCTTAATAGGTTATTGATCACTTTAACAGTTTGTTAAATTATAAGAGTGTGTGTGTGTGTGTGTGTGTGTGTGTGTGTGTGTGTGTGTGTGTGTGTGTGTGTGTTGAAGTTGTTTTATAGAATTTCAGCAGCTTTTTCACTTTTGGCTAATGTATTAAAGAAAAGTTATACTGAGATTGAGTTAAGATTATATCTATAAAACATGACTAAAAAGAGGATAATAAAACCAGTCTGATCCAGTGTAGAGCCACTAGGTGGTGCTGGAGAGGAAATGAGATCCATGTTGGAGAGTGTGAATCATTGGATGTGGATCACTCAGATATTTATTTGGAAATGTCACTGAGTTTTGGGAAATGGTACAAATATTAGAAAATAAATTCGCCATGTGTTGTTTATTAATCTATTTTTCCCAAGAGAGTGTAATAAATAATGTTAATAGCAAGTAAAACTAGCTACTGTAGCACAAGGAACTGTTTAAGAAGACATCTTAATGTAAGCTGTCACACATTTGGAAGAATAGTGAATTAAAGAATAATAGAATAAAATATAATAGCATTTTCTTATTTGTGTTGCTTCTTCTCAGAGGCAAGACCTGTGAGCCATTCAAGTGAAAATGTATTGTTTAATTTGAAGGCTTTTTAGAGCCTTAAGAGGTCAAGTTATGACATATTTCACAAGAAAAAGCTAACAATTTAAGAGAAATCTTTCCTAAAACTTTTCTTTCTTTAATAATCTGGTGACCCTTTAATTTATAATATAGATCCAAAAAATCATATAAACTACAAAACTGCACAAGGTTTACGGAACAAACAGCTGACATACCTTCAGTGCCTTAAACCGCTCCGACTGCTTTGTACACTCCACTTCACTGGATGCTCCATTTTCCAAAACGTCCTGCAAGAAAAGAGAATAAAAACAGATGAATAATAGATATTTGTTTAAGTGTGATTAGGGAGATATTAATTTAAAGGGATATATTTCCACTGACTTTGATGACTCTGAGTGAATGTCCTCCCAGACAGGGCAGCCCTCTGAGCTGCAGCAGGTCTGTCACCGGGCTGTGGAGAGCCTTCAGCACGGCGGCGGCTCGTCGGAACGCAACGCCTCGTCCGTCCTCGTCACTGAGCTCAGCGCTTTCAGCCAGGAGAGACAGCGCATCCTGAGACAGAAAACACATCCTCAATCTCTCAGTTTTCTGTTTTCATTTAGCTAACAACAGGTGTAATATACAGTGGGGCAAAAAAGTATTTAGTCAGCCACCAATTGTGCAAGTTCTCCCACTTACAAAGATGAGAGAGGCCTGTAATTTTCATCCTAGGTATACCTCAACTATGAGAGACAAAATGAGAAAATAAATCCAGAAAATCACATAGTCTGATTTTTAAAGAATGTATTTACAAATGATGGTGGAAAATAAGTATTTGGTCACCTACAAACAAACAAGATTTCTGGCTCTCACAGACCTGTAACTTCTTCTTTAAGAGCCTCCTCTGTCCTCCACTCGTTAACTGTGTTAATGGCACCTGTTTGAACTCGTTATCAGTATAAAAGACACCTGTCCACAACCTCAAACAGTCAAACTCCAAACTCCACTATGGCCAAGACCAAAGAGCTGTCAAAGGACACCAGAAACAAAATTGTAGAACTGCACCAGGCTGGGAAGACTGAATCTGCAATAGGTAAGCAGCTTGGTGTGAAGAAATCAACTGTGGGAGCAATTATTAGAAAATGGAAGACATACAAGACCACTGATAATCTCCCTCGATCTGGGGCTCCACGCAAGATCTCACCCCGTGGGGTCAAAATGATCACAAGAACGGTGAGCAAAAATCCCAGAACCACACGGGGGGACCTAGTCAATGACCTGCAGAGAGCTGGGACCAAAGTAACAAAGGCTACCATCAGTAACACACTACGCCGCCAGGGACTCAAATCCTGCAGTGCCAGACGTGTCCCCCTGCTTAAGCCAGTACATGTCTAGGCCCGTCTGAAGTTTGCTAAACTCAACTAGACGTGTTTGGAGGAGAAAGAATGCTGAGTTGCATCCAAAGAACACCATACCTACTGTGAAACATTGGGGTGGAAACATCATGCTTTGGGGCTGTTTTTCTGCAAAGGGACCAGGACGACTGATCCGTGTAAAGGAAAGAATGAATGGGGCCATGTATCGTGAGATTTTGAGTGACAACCTCATTCCATCAGCAAGGGCATTGAAGATGAAACGTGGCTGGGTCTTTCAGCATGACAATGATCCCAAACACACCGCCCGGGCAACGAAGGAGTGGCTTCGTAAGAAGCATTTCAAGGTCCTGGAGTGGCCTAGCCAGTCTCCAGATCTCAACCCCATAAAAAAACCTTTAGAGGGAGTTGAAAGTCCGTGTTGCCCAGCAATAGCCCCAAAACATCACTGCTCTAGAGGAGATCTGCATGGAGGAATGGGCCAAAATACCAGCAACAGTGTGTGAAAACCTTGTGAAGACTTACAGAAAACGTTTGACCTCTGTCATTGCCAACAAAGGGTATACAACAAAGTATTGAGATGAACTTTTGTTATTGACCAAATACTTATTTTCCACCATAATTTGCAAATAAATTCTTTAAAAATCAGACAATGTGATTTTCTGGATTTTTTTTTTTTTCTCATTTTGTCTCTCATAGTTGAGGTACACATAGGATGAAAATTACAGGCCTCTCATCTTTTTAAGTGGGAGAACTTGCACAATTGGGGGCTGACTAAATCCTTTTTTTCCCCACTGTAAGTGTTGGCTGGGGGACATTACAGTGAAGACGGTGTTGTGGTTCTCCAGAGTGGTCCTTCTCTGACAGGCGTAGCTCGGTACGATACTCTCCACCTCCTTCGATTCCTCAACCTGTTGCTCCTGTTAAAGACAGAGGGATTCAACAGCTTCACAAATACAACCAAAAACCAAGAGCTGGATTCATCTGAGAACTTTTATAAAAAAATCTAAATTCTAGTATTGTTTATTTCTACTTTTTAATTTCTACTATGTGCAATGCCTCGCTTTTGTTTTTGTTGTTTTTTATGCTGCTGCAACATAAAAGTGTCCCAATTTGGGACCAATAAAGTACCTCTTATCTTATCTTTACTTTTACTTCAATTCATGACAAATACTTAAATTAATATGGGTAGGATAGAAAATGCAATTGTATTTTATACATTTTAAATGTATGGTTTGTTACGCCATCTTTTATGAGCTGAAAATGTTAGGGAAGGAACAGGAATATTTTAGTGAAATTCTTGACTGCCATCTGATAGTAAATATCTTGAGGTGAGTAAAGAAAAAGGCACCTGTAGTTTATGTCTGTCCAGGATTTCAACAGGATGTCCCGCCTTCATGCTCTCTGTGTACCAGCTGATGTCCAGAAGGAGAGCTGGTGTCCTGCACTGACCTCCAATTTGTGAGCCCAGCCACGTCCTGACCTCATCTCCAGAGTTATTCTCAGAAATCACATGTGTGACGCTCTCACTGTGAATACACAATATTCAACATGTGATTCAAAGACACTACTGTACCCAAAGGTGAGAGCATGGCAGCACTCAATCACTCAATTCAATAAATGATTATAATGACTTTTTGGAAAGCCCGGGGAATGTAGATTAAAATACACGTTTACGTACAAGCTTTTGAACAATTCATGGTCGCTTATCATCAATGTATGAGAGTGTGTAAGCTGACTTAAAAGTAAAAGCGCTCAATGCAGACAAATCACCCCTGGATATATAAATGGATTATGAAAAACTAAAAAAGTAATACAAAATCCTTTACAAAATCTTCTTGTAAAGCTGAACAAGTTGAATAAAGGCAATCTCAATAGTTGAAACTTTATTTTCTGTCAATCAACTTAATCAATCAAATTGATTAATCAGTAACACTTCTCAAATATAAGCTGTAAGAAATCAATACAAATCTTGATTTGGTATAAAAATGTAAGCTGTCAACTAGAAGTAGAAATAAGCTTCAAAATGTAAATAGTCAAGTGAAGAATTTTAATTTTATTCTCACAGCTATTAAAGACAAAATGTACTTAGTTACTGTTCTTCACTGTTTTTCTCAATCGTACTAGACACTTTATTTATTTTTATCTTACCTGAACAACTCCTCCACCTGAAATCCTTTCTTTTGACCGAGCTGAGAGAGAAATGCTCTTCGACTGGCTCCCATTTTCCTTTCCAACAGGAATAAAACCACCTGAGGGAATTTGGCAGGTACTCCACTCCAAGTATTCCCAGTTTTCCCAGCACCTGAGGAGACTTTCCTTCTCTTCAACGGCACCATGTTTCACTTTATGGTTAAATAAGACGTTAAGGCGTCTAACGTAAATGGGTACATTCTCTGGGGTCGGTTAGAGTGAAAGAAAGCCGCAGAAAAAAGAAATAGCAGCTAAATTCTGTGCAGCAGTGCAACCGGATGCAGCTGTGTTGATGCACCGGCTGCACATGCGCACTATCAAAATAGTTCCGAGTGGAAACTGCGCTGAACACTGAAACGGCCCAGTATGGAAGACAGCTTTAAGTTATTAAAATGAATATTATTAAAATAAACATAAATACTCACGGTAAGTAACATGGGTAACATGTGTCTCCTTTTTTGTATTACTGTTTGGTGTATAATGCAGGATTGCTGCTTAATTTCCTATGTTGTGTACCTATAACATGAACACTAACATCACTTATAATATTAAATAAGTGAATTTATAAAATTAGAAATATATTTTGTAAAATTATAACGAATGAATCCTATTCTATTCTGTTCAACCCAATAAATTAAGTGATTTAAAAAATACATTGTTTGCCTCTGATGGAAATAGGATACTGAAGTATTATGAGCCTACCTAAAATGTGTACTATAAATAGTACTTTCCATCCTTTAATGTGGCTGAAAGTTGATAAATAGAGCTGGTTCTTCAACTTTAATCCCAGTCACTAGTAATAACAGCAGAAAGCACTTTCAGCTGTTAGCATAGTTCATTGTTTGAAGAGCTCCAGGTTGACAGTAGGCCTACTGACTGACTGCTACCTGCCTTCACTTCACAGTGCCATCAACAGCTGCAGGAAAAAAGATTGTTCAAAACATGATGTACGCTTAATTTATTCTCACTTTCAAAGCATTACTGTACAGCCTCAAAGGCTGCTATGCATGACTTTAGATCTAAGTTTCGTTTACCACTAACAGCTCCCCCTCAATATCAGTAAAGGGAAGTGCTCACAGATTTGGATGATAACATATGTCGAGGCTTATACTTATGATCAGCATATGTCTTTTTTTGTGGGAGATAATGACCTAAAAAGAACATATGTGCTCCACACAGAAAATGGGTTGTATGAATGTTTAAGCACCCAGTGTTCTCGAACCAGGAGTCAATGGAATATTATAACTTCTTCTGCATGCCGTGTCTACATTGGATTTGCATAGTCTATATTCAATGCAAATTAAATATCTTCAGACTACAAACATAGTATACAGAGTTTCCTGTTTTAAAACTCTTAAAATAAAAGAATATAATTATGTGAAACCCTGAAATAAACAGTTTTATCGACAGTTGCAAGAAAAAGTATGTGAACCCTTTGGAACTACCTGGATTTCTTCATAAATTGGTCATAAAATGTGTTCTGATCTTCATCTAAGTCACAACAATAGACAAACACAGTCTGCTTACGCTAAAACCACACAAACAATTATATATTTTTATGTTTTTATTGAACACACCATGCAAAAATTCACAGTGCAGGGTGGAAAAAGTATGTGAACCCTTGGATTTAATAACTGGTTTACCCTCCTTTGGCAGCAATAACCTCAACCAAACGTTTCCTATAGTTGCATATCAGACCTGCACAACGGTCAGGAGGAATTTTGGACCATTCCTCTTTACAAAACTGTTTCAGTTCAGCAATATTCTTGGGATTGCTGGTGTGAATCGCTCTCTTGAGGTCATGCCACAGCATCTCAATTGGGTTGAGGTCAGGACTCTGACTGGGCCACTCCAGAAGGCGTATTTTCTTCTGTTGAAGCCATGCTGTTGTTGATTTACTTCTGTGCTTTGGGTCGTTCTCCTGTTGCATCACCCATCTTCTGTTGAGCTTCAATTGGTGGACAGATGGCCTTAAGTTCTCCAGCAAAATGTCTTGATAAACTTGAGAATTCATTTTTCCGTCGATGATGGCAATCTGTCCAGGCCCTGAGGCAGCAAAGCAGCCCCAAACCATGATGCTCCCTCCACCATACTTCACAGTTGGGATGAGGTTTTGATGTGGGTGTGCAGTGCCTTTTTTTCTCCACACATAGCATTGTGTGTTCCTTCCAAACAACTCAACTTTGGTTTCATCTGTCCACAGAATATTTTGGAACATCCAGGTGCTCTTTTGCAAACTTCAAACGTGCAGCAATGTTTTTTCTGGACAGCAGTGGCTTCCTCCATTTTATGACCAACTTATGCAGATATCCAGGTAATTCCAAAGGGTTCACATACTTTTTTTGCAACTGTATAATAACTCTCAGGTGGTTCAAGGGGGTAAGTTAAGAGGAATCACATGGAGATCTATTGTTGAATTGGTTTCAGATCCTCTTTTGTGTAAAATAAGGTTTTATTTTCTTGAAAATAAAACTAAAGTAATAGACTATAAAATATATGTGTCAGATTGTTATATAGGCTTGAATATTGATATTAGACAGATTATATTATATATCTTTGAAGTTATTTATGTGCAGTCACCATTACATCATTTTCAAACTGAAATGCTAAGTAAAATAAAAAACATTTCATAGCAACATATAATATTGCATACACAATATTATTATATTGTGCATTTAGATGCTACATTACATATTTATATAATAAAATGTAATACTATAAAAATGAATTAGTTAGTATATTTGTAGTAAGAGCTTACTTAATTAAGTTTAATAAAGTTGAATTTAATACATTTGGAAATATTTTAATAAATATGTTTTCTATATCAGATGTAATACAATATCATATAATGCAATATAATATTATTATGATTAACAACGTTTTAAAAAAATATATTTTTAAAACTTGATTTTAAAATGATACAATGTTTGATATTAAAAATAATAATTAATAATAAATACAACAAACATCTATGTATGTCATTAAATTGGATTATTGTGCCGATAGTAATAAAGTATGCCTCGGTTAGTAAAAAGCAAAAGTTAATAAGGAAGTTTGTAGTTTATAAGTAGTATAAATTCCATGCTGTACAATGTGTTCTCGGTCTTTACTCCTCCCCTTCTAAGTGTGATCATATGACCACCAAGAACTCGACTCCACTTCCTCAAACTGCCAGCCTGCACACACTCAGCCAACAACACACACACCCTCCCCCTGTCCCTGACCAGGAAACGAAACCGAGCTCCAGCTCAACACCGGCGTGTGTGAGTGTGTGTAGCCAAGGCCCGGTGCTGCTGTGGCCTAATGGCAGCTTTGAGGAGCGGACCAGGAGCGACAGGACCCCGGCGGAGAGGACTCCCTGCAGCGGCCACCCTCCTCACGGTGCTCCTCACCTGCTGCGTCAGGTGCTCTGCACAGACCGACAAACCGAGCAACATCATCCTCATCCTCGCCGATGATCAGGATGTTCATCTGGGGGGGATGGTGAGTTGACCCGCTTAAAAAAATCACATGTTTTCATTACTTGATCATAAAGAAACGTAGTAACTTCTGATGCAAGCTCCTACCGATAAATACACACATGTACGTGAGTTTATAGTAAGGTAGCATTGAATTTTGACTCATCTTATCATGCTTTATGGTGTTTGTATCGCCTAATTGTTCGTATAATTCAGATACAGTCCTTTGAAGCTTGGTTGTGAAAGTCTACTGCCCTCTCATCTGCTGTGCTGTCAGCTGTAATGCAGGAAGCTCTTTTGACTCCTGAAAGTCCATTATTAACATAGTTAAGAGACATACGATTAATGATAACAATTGCAAGGTAGTACACAACTTGTTGGATACACACGAGGAATATAAGCACCCCAAACAGAGCAGGGACTAGCTACAAACTTGCAAATACAGGTACAAGTACGTTTTAAACTAAAAGGTAACTAGAGACCATGTTGTGATGGTCTGCAGCAATGCCAAAATGGGGCCAGGGTTGTAAAGGAGAGGGGGCGGGGGGGAGTCCCCTCTACCCCCCTTCCCCCCCTTTATTTGTGGCGCCCTTGTACGAAAAACTCCCATCTTCAAAATTGGCCTTCATTTTAATCTCATTTTGACATCTGTAGAGTTTGATGAGTGCATCTTGCAAGATTTTGACACTAACTCTGTGACATAGTCATTCCATGAACAGACAGACAGAATATAAACACCTCTTAAAGTACTCAAAACTGCTTCTGTGGTAGCAGTTGATTTCGGAGGAGCATGATGGTCATGATGAAACACATGCAGACTCACAAGGTGAAACACTGCCACCCCCACACTGTTGCGCAGTGAGTAGACTAAGAGTCCAGAGCAATGCTAGCTGCTCTGTGCTACTCTTCTTAAAGTGGCAATAGATCACTTTTCAACTCCTCCCACCTCTAGCGTTTCTAGAGGTGCAAAAACCTAATCCCTTTTCTCAGAGCCCACAGAACCACAGTTCACAGTTCTTCTACCAACTCCCTGTGGTCTCTTCTCTTGCATCGTTTTCAATTAACGGACACAACCACTTAGCTTTTGGCTAATTAATAATGTTGATGATGATATTGTACCTTTTTAGGAACTTTCCAAGTGCTAGCTACTTTCATTGAAAGCGTTGGCGAGAATGCACAGGAAACACTGCATTTAGTTTTCCGATGGCTGAATATGTATAGATCACGCCTATTAGGGCTGAAGCGATCGCTAAATTATGATTTGGGTCGCTTTTTCAAGCATAAATGACAATACCTTTTCTGATTCCAGCTGCTAAGTTGTGAGGATTTTGCCGCCTTTCATTTTGTGTTCTGGGAAACTGTGATTGGCATTTTTCTCGATTAGAATGATCACCAACTTTTGGTATTACTTTTAGATCAAATGTATGCTCTTATGAAATGGTAGGAGTCATGTCACTTGTCTAATTCTGAATCTGATTTGTTTCCGTTTTGCAGACCCCCATGAAGAAAACTAAAGCCTTAATAGGAGAAGCAGGAGCAACATTTGTGAATGCTGTGAGTACGTCTTCTACATTTACCCAGTGGTGGAAAGTAAATGAATGCAAATCCATTCATTTACTTTAAGTATTTAAGAACTGCACTAAAGTATCCAATATTTCACAAAGAAGCATATATTACATAAAACTCATAAATCTGAAAAAAATGAGTTTATTGTCCTTTAAAAAAATATTATGACCCCTCAAGTTAATCTGCTGACCCTTTGCAGGTCCACAACCCCTATGTAAGCTAGCTAACTGTTGGCAGAGACTAAAACTAACTCCAACTTGAGTAGCTGAAATACTAAAATACTGCTCTATCATTAATGCATCACAATTTCTTTCTAATATCAGTCAAATATCACAGGATATATTTTATATTATATTATATTTTAGTACTTTTTCTTCGATACACACTTGGAGTACATTTTGTACTAAAGGGCCTACATCCTTTTTTCAGTCCCCTTTGATTTCACATGTTTTACAATGTGGAAACTGAACACATCCTTCTCTCCCCGGTCATGCTTCTCTGTTGTCACCTTTCCCCTCCCCTCTGTTTCCCCTTCTTCTCCTTCTTCTTCCTCCGTCACCGCTCTCGCTTCCTTCTTCTCCGCTGAAGTTCACCATCACGCCGCTGTGCTGTCCCAGCAGGAGCAGCATTCTGACCGGTCAGTACCCCCACAACCACGGGGTGAGGAACAACTCACTATCAGGGAACTGCTCCAGCATTCAGTGGCAGAAAGGCCCCGAGTCCACGGCCTTCCCAGTCTACCTCAACAAGCAGAAGTACCAGACGTTCTTCGCTGGGAAATATCTCAACCAGGTTTGACCACGTGTAAACTCGATAAGCTGTTCTGTGTTTAGTATATATGGTGGTTTTATGATTCAAGAAGAAGCTGTGCTAAAGCTTGACTGCTTGAAAATTATTTAAACTTGACCCAAATATATTCAAAAGTTATAAACATGTTATTTAAATGTTTCCCATTTTAAAAGATAATTTTAACCAAATTACACAGACTAAAGCCATAGGAATAATGCTACCAAGCAGATGTTTAGCATGTTTAATGTTGAACATTAAAAGTATTGGACAAATTCCGTACAAAAACAGAAAAGTGAACCATATGGTGGCTCAAAAATACAAATTAATGGTTCTCCAATTCATTACAATTCTTCCTCAGGGGGACATGAGTGTCGGTAAAACATTTCATAGCTAGCAATCCCATAATGGTTGATATAATTCAGTCTGGAGTGGACAGGGTAATCCATAGACAAAGAATATACAATTCCTTAGAAAAAGTCAGTATAATACAACTTTTCTTACCTTTCAAATCTGAACTTGTTCATGAGTGTGTCTAGACATTTTTATTTTAAAAGAAAAAAAGATAGAAAACGCATGCCTTAAACAAAACAAAGATCATGACTTTTGGACATAATTATGCTTGACGATGACGATAATAACATTTGCCGCAAATCATGCTCTACCAAAGTGTTGCTTTGAATTCTTGTTACACACTTTCTAATGTGGCTTATTTAACTGTTTTTCTTTTCTGCCATCAGTATGGTAAAAAAGATGAAGGAGAGGTTGGTCATGTTCCACTGGGCTGGGACCAGTGGCATGCATTGGTGAGTATCACACACACACGCATGCACGCACGCACGCGCGCGCGCAAACACACACACACACGCGTAAACACACACACACGTAAACACACACTATTACTGTATGTCGGAGTACTTCTGTTGTCACATGCATTGCTATATGTTTACAGGTGGGGAACTCGCAGTACTACAACTACACACTGTCAGTCAACGGCAAAGAGGAAAAGCATGCAGACAGTTATGAACAGGACTACTTCACCGACCTGATCGTAAGTACTGAGTGCAATGACTTGTGCATGAACCCGGTCTGTGATCAGCACTATTTCATGCATTGAGACATCTATAGGGACAATTATGTAAGGATTTCTAGGAAGAAAAAAAGAGTGTTCACCTAAAAACTGTCTGAATCAGCTGATGTCTCATAAATACAACATGTGTCTAAAGAGTGTCTGCCAGTCAGCAGTGTTGAAGGTTAATCATCAACAACTAGATTGTGTACTAAAACTGCAAGAAAAACAAGCTAATATCATTTTTTTATTTTGTATTTAACGTAATTTAAGTATTTATATTTGTCAGTGGTTGATTGAAGATGTTTGGCTTCTTCGTTGTTTTCCTTCAAATGCATGTCGTCTTGTTTCGTGGTGTCATGCTGCTGCTTGTCACCCACATCAGGTGACAGATGAGTTTTCTGCAGCTGTTGACCTATTCTGCTGTAAATATAGTTTACGAGGAGCTGTACTTCCCTTGTCACTTGCTGTTCTATTGTTTGTTCTTAAGTTCATGGTACGCCTTTGAGTATCACAATTCCATAAAGTTTGGGGACTTCCCGGCAACAGATTGGTTTGTTTTTTCGGTGAAAGCAAGACTCATTTATATTCCTAAGTGTTTTGTGGCATTAGGTTTTTGGTTGTCCCATTTTATGCTGTATCTAAAAGAAAAAGAAAACGAGGTAATTTTGGCATAAACCAATTACACTGAAGAGGAAATTGATCAATATCTTCGTGTTTCGTATGGGATTTGAGCACGACTTAAAGACTATTATATACAATTCCTGATCATGAACTAAAAATAAATAAATCAGCTCCAAATCATGAAGAAAACCAACCATCTAATCAGTGACAACCAGTTTATAAGTCACCATGAGACCTGAGAGATCTGGATGGTTCATAATTTAGCAGTAGGTCAGAAATGTATTTTGGGCCTAAACCATTCAAAGCTTTATAAACCAGCAGCAGTATTTTGAAATCAATTATTTGACACACAGGAAGCCAGTGTAAAGACTTCAGAAAAGGAGTGATGTGATCCACTTTCTTAGTGTTGGTAAGGACTCGAGCAGCAGTGTTCTGAATTAGCTGCAGCTTTCTAATAGATCTTTTAGTGAGACCTGTAAAGACACTATTACAGTAGTCCAGTCTACTGAAGATAAAAGCATGGACAAGTTTTTCCAAATCCTGCTGTGACATTGGTATTTTAATCCTAGATATATTCTTAAGGGGATAGTAGGCTGATTTAGTAACTGTTTTAAAACCTGTTGAGCCCCACGGACTCAAAGGGGCCGAAACCACAACACCTGCAAGCAACAGTGTCTGAGGGCTTCTTAAGATTTAATAAACTATGAATGTTTCATATCCTTGTAACGGGAAGAAACTCAGCTAACTGATGATATGAGAAACAAAAACAGACATCAAAACACGTGGCATTAGGTAGCAAACACAGCACATTTCTTACCTTAGCTGTTATTCTGATCAAAAGTTGTCTTCAATGGCATTAAAACGATAAAAACGCTGCTGAAGGTTCACCCATAGGTTAATCCAATGTGTCTGTCACTTTGTAATGATTTCTGATAATCCATCAGCAATAAACCTAGTTTTAAGTTTTCAGATTTCAGAGCGTAAGATTTGGGCAAACTGCGTGCGCATAGCTCTCATTTCTCAATGGTAATGTGTGTGTGTATGTGGAAATTCCCCTTCGATTCTATTGGCTCTAACGGTTCAAAAGAGTGTCAATCATCAAAATCGACCAATGGGTTCCAGAGAAACGGCAAATATGCCCATTTCCACCCAAATGACCCCAGAGGTGGAGTTTTTTTTGTTAAACCTCTCTAAAAAGGTCAAATGTCACTTGTTTTGCATCAATCTTGATACAGGGTACTTATTATATGTTGTACTCTGGATTCCTAAAGCTTTTAGTCTACTAACCCATCATCCAAGGGTGGTTTTCGCTATAAGTAAAAAATAGTTTTTGGACGGACACTATCATTTACATTTTTTTTACTATGTTCAATCTGAATTTTCTTTAAAATAAAAAACATCTATATTGATTCTGAGTTTTCTACATCCGACTCACAGGTTTATCATTACTTTGAGATAAAAGGTTATTAATTTTCCCCTTTTTAGAAGTGTAGTTATGGTCATTTGTTCTGGAAATGTCCTTTTCGAGCCTGAGACCTGAAAAACAGGCTTGGGGCTTAACAGGTTAATGTGAATGTTGAAACTCAGGTCAGAGTCCATGACTACACCTAGATTTCTGGCTTTATCTGTTGTTTAAAACATTGCAGACTGAAGCTCAGCACTAACTTTTATACGTTCTGCCTTGGCTCCAAAAACCATTACCTCAGTTTTATCTTTTTTTAATTGGAGAAAGTTCTGACACATCCAGTCATTGATTTGTCAATGCACTTACTCAGTGTTTGAATTGGGGTATAGTCTCTTGGTGAAATCGTTATGTAAATGTGGGTGTCATCCGCATAGCTATGGTAACTTATTTTGCAGTTTTTCATTATCTGGGCCAGTGGTAGCATGTAGATGTTAAAGAGAAGAGGCCCCAAAGATGGAGCCTTGAGGAACCCTACATGTCATATTTGGCAACTCGGATGTGTATTTACCTATAGAAACAACGTTTTTTCTGTCCTTTAAGTAGGATTCAAACCAATTTAGAACTGTTGCCGAAAGTCCCACCCGGTTTTCCAGTCGGTCTAGTAATATGTTGTGGTCAACAGTGTCAAACGCAGCACTGAGATCTGATAATACTAACACTGAAGTTCTGCCACTGTCTTTGTTGGATATAATTGAAGACCTTTACAAGAGCAGTTTCAGTGCTGTGGTTTGGATGAAAGCCTGACTGGAACACATCGAAATAGTTATTTAAATGCAAGTAATCACTCAACTGTTGAAAAACTACTTTTTCAATGGTTTTACCTAGAAATGGGAGGTTTGATATGGGCCTGTAATTGTTCATTACTGAAGCATCTAGATTATTCTTTTTCAAGAGCGGTTTAATGACTGCCGTTTTTAGGGCCTGTGGAAACACACCTGAGTGAAGAGATTTGTTTACTATATGAAGTAGATCGTAGGCCATGCTATGAAAAACATTTTTGGAAAATCCTGTAGGAATAATATCAAGGCAGCAGGAGGAGGATTTCAGAAGTTCAATAATGTCCTCTAGGTTTTTATCATTAATCTGTTGGAATTGTGTCATGGTGTTTGAAATTTATTTTAAGTGGACACAGGGACAAAACATTTGCTGTACCTGATACAGAGGCACTTGTCAGTGAAAAAGGAGGCAAATTCATTGCAGGCCCTGGTGGATAGAAATTCAGAGGCTACTGACACTGGGGGGTTTGTTAGTCTGTCAACGGTAGCAAACAAGGCACGTGCGTTGTTTTTGTTTTTGGCAATGATGTCAGAGAAGAAAGACTGTCGTGCAATTTTCAATTCCAAATTATAAAAGCCAAGTTTCTCTTTGTAGATTTCAAAATGAACCTGGAGATTTGTTTTTCGCCACCTGCGTTCAGCTTTTCGACACTCTCTTTTTTCTGTTTTCATGGTTATGGCCTTTCTCCATGGAGATATTTTCCTGCCAGTCACTTCCTTTATCTTAGTTGGAGCAATGGCAAAATTCAATTGAATTAAAATGATCTACTAGCTCATTTACTGAGAAGTTAGCAGGGGCAAGTGTGGAAGAAAAATTCTGAGTAAAAATGTCCCTAGTATTTTCAGTTAAATATCGCTTTGTGGTTACCTCTTTTTAAACATTTTTGTGAACAGGCTCTCAAAGAAAACACAGGAATGATCAGAGAGTGCAACATCAGTAACCACAACCTTAGAGATATTCAGACACTTTGAGATAATTAAGTCCAGTGTGCCCCTTATTGTGCGTGGGCTCCGTCACATGCTGAGTCAGTCCATAGTTATCAAGAACACAAAACAGTTCTTTAGCCCCTCTGTCCTGGGGGTTGTCAACATGGATGTTAAAATCATCAACAGTTGTTCAATCCAAGTTTCCGTTAAAAACATAAAATCGAGATTGTGATCATTGATTAAAAACGTTTTTCCTGCCAAAGACCTGACATTTAATAAAAGCTAGTTTAAGTTTGTTAAATCTGTCAGATTTTTTGTGATGAGCTGTGGCTGACATGGAATCACTGCTAAATTTGATAAACTCACACAAACGTTTGAGCGCTTCCTGTTTATAAGCTGATTCACCGCTCTCAATCTATTACCTATCAACACAGATATCGGCAAAGCTACTGGCAGGCAGGGCCCCGGCATGTCCTGGAAAGAGTTGAGAGTGCCATACGCCCTTGAGCCTGGACCCAGCACATATCAGTTAGAGTTTGCTGCGTTTTGTACACACATATTCTTATCAGGCTTCGGAGACCGCAGATGCTGTATTGAAGGGGGGGAGGTGGTTGACGTAGGCACGGTGATGAAGACGGCGGAGATGGTGCGTGTCTCTGCTTCGGTGATTGTGGTGGACGTCGTTGAGGGGCGGGGGTAAAGGACATGCTGCCAACCCTGCGTATCGCCTTCATGCAGTCATTGAACTCCAGGAAGGAGTTGGTGCCAACCCTCTGTATCTCCTTCATGTGGTCGAACTCCAGGAGGGTGGACGAGGGTGAACGGAGAGTAGAGAGAGCTGGGGGGTGAAGGAAGAGTATCCTCAAAGGTAATAGGGGGGGTGAAGGGCGGTGGAAACTCCTCCATTTGTCCAATAAGCATCTAAAGTTTTCTTCAGCAGTGAAAGGCCGTATTTAAATCACAGTCTGTGCCTTTGAGCATCAGTCACATGACTCCCATCTAATAACATGTGTTTAGCAGCTTCTGACCAGCTCTATTACATATCCTGTGCTTATAATGACTCTCAGATGCAGCATCAACCCTCCCGGTTTTCACCTCTTCCAGTTTATTTTCTACCAATTTATACACTAACAGTGTTTATTTCCCGATATTTGATCCAGGTTATAACAGACTAAGTGGCTGTTTCCGTGTTAGTATCTCCATATGTGTTTTTAATAAGTTGTGTATTCAGTCCCTGCTTATTTCTCCTCGATACAGACGAACCGGTCGCTTCACTTCCTGGATGACAGGAGCCCTCAGCATCCCTTCTTCATGATGCTTTCCCCCCCCGCGCCTCACTCCCCCTGGACGGCAGCCCCGCAGTACCAGAAGGAGTTCAGCGACGTTAAAGCTCCTCGAGGCGGGAGCTTTGACAAACCAGGGAAGGTATGTTCAAGATGATCTAATATTTGTTGATATATATGACAGTTTTTTATGTTATTTACAAATCTATATGTTTCTTTGTGCTTCAGGACAAACACTGGCTGCTGCGTCAGCCTCTCAGCCCCATGCCCAAAACCTCCCTCACCTTCCTGGATAATGCGTATAGGAAGAGGTACTGCCAGACAAATCTGATTCAGACTGAAAGTTGTGTTTAAATGAATATGTATGATGTCATATTTGGCATCACAGTTTCCTTACTATAAGTCTTTATTTAGTTTGTTTTTCCTTGAATATTTTTCACATTTGAGAATGTTTTTTCACTGATTAGAATCAAAGAAAGGGATTGGGACCTACTTTGTTGTTCTGCAAAACCATTCATACAGTATATAATTGACATTTTCAATAAGAAAAATACATTGACCAAAAATACTGAAAAGGAAATTACTTTTAGGTTGTTATTTAAACAATTAAGAATTAACACGTCATAGTATGTACATTGTAATGTCCTTTATATTTATTTAATTTGTACTCTTATTTCAATTGTAATTATTTTCTGGACATCAACCTACGTAACCTTGTATATCACGCTACATTTCACTGCACAGTGCAAATATTCTATATTTAATATTTATCCTTTATATCAGAGCACATTACCAAACTGTAGACTTTAAACAATGTAAATAATGATCTCTCCTTCAGGTGGCAGACCCTGTTATCTGTGGACGACATGGTGGAGCTGCTGGTGAAGAAACTTGAAAGCATAAAGGAACTGGACAACACCTACATCATCTACACCTCTGATAACGGATACCACACAGGTGAGAGCCCCTCCTCTGGTACTCAGATACATATATACTCTGTACTTCCTGTCTGTGTGCTGCCTCACAGTAATCTCCACTGTTCACAGGTCAGTTCTCTTTGCCCATTGACAAGAGACAGCTGTATGAATTTGACATTCGGGTCCCACTCATCGTCCGAGGTCCTGGCATCAAACCCAACCAGACACTGCAGGTCTGACACACATTTACACGCATGTTTTTCTTTGCATCTGTTAATCCATAGTATTAGTTTGTCTTTTAATCATTTCTTTATGGCTCTTTCAGGCTCCAGTGCTGAATATTGACCTGGCTCCCACCATTCTGGACATATCTGGTGTCAACCTGACAACTCTGAATGTGGATGGGCAGTCGTTCCTCTCTCAGATGGTCAGCTTCTTCTTTAAATGTTTTTCTAAATGTCATTTGTTTCTCAAACTTAAATAACATCACCTAATAATTCTCTGCCTGTTAGGCCCCAACGCTGCGTAATGGCACTGCACGCCCCTTTTTCCTTGTTGAATACACCGGAGAAGGACATGAAAAAACTGACCCTGAATGTCCTAAACTGGGCCCTGGACTTTCTGTGAGTATATACAGCAAGAAAAGACTGTAACGTTTAACGAATAATTATAGGATATCAATACGCAAATTGTTGGTTAATTGTTAAAGTCCTTTTATCCAGCAGAAATGCATGATTATCTTCACACAAGGTTTATTCAGTAGCATTTCTGGAGCTTTCAGACACATCTCATGATCTGAAAATGCTCAGAGGAAAGGAAATGTAACACCAAACACCTCAAACACCTGCGGGGGAGGCATGTGTGATATGACTGAAAGTTATACAGTTGCAACAATGCAGTTGTTTTGCTTAATAAAGTTGGGTTTAAATCACATGTTTGCGTATCAGAAGTTTGCATCACTACCCGCTGCAGTTGGCAGGAGTGTGTATGGTTTCAGCTTCCAAAAACGATAATGACAGTAATTCTAAGCTGCAGCGATGACTCATCACTTGATTTTCCTCAGCAATGTTTCCCGGACTGCGTGTGTGAAGACGCCTACAACAACACCTACGCCTGTGTCAGGACCCTCTACAAGGAACACGACCTGCAGTACTGCGAGTTCGCAGACAGTGAGGTAGCGTGAGACTTTGACACACATTCAGACAGTGGTGGACATTAACTCAATGACTGTTCTTAATAACCATTTGAGGTTCTTCATTTGATTATTTTCATTTTATGCTTCTTTACTCCTTTTTTTTCTAAAGAAAAATTGACAGCTTTAGCTCATTTTAATTATAATTGTTTTTGTATCCCCTTCCTGTCCTGTTAAAATCTATCTCCAGATATGCTGATTTTTAAAGTTTGTGATAAACTGAAAGAGGAAGGGTTTATTTATCTTCTACTTCTTAAACTAAATAAACTACCGTATATATTACCCTTATGCATAAGCTGGAAAATGCATCGTCATAAAGATAAAAAACTACATTTTTTCCGATCTCATGACAAGTTCTAAAAAGGGAGCATTGCCAGAAATCATTTGAGGATCTTATACAATAGTATGAATTGCTGGAGAAGGAGATTAAGCTACAGAACATAATATCAAAGAGTTTAAATGAGATAGCCTTTAGGTCCTACAGCAGTGAAATGCAACATACACTTGAATGCAGCATTTATATTAATCCAGAGACATCATATCTAATAGTATACTGCTTTTACTTTTCATCCTAAAAATACATTTCGCTACATACATTCAAGGTTTTGAATGCAGGAAATGAAGTATTTGCCCAGTGTGGTTTTTGTACTTTCATTAAAAAGGATCTGAATATCTCTTTCTTGTTCCTCTGTGTCCCCAGTCATTTGTAGAAGTTTACAACCTGACGTCAGACCCCCACCAGCTGGAGAACATCGTGAAGTCGGTGGACCCGGCCGTCCTGCAGGCGATGAACCAGCGGCTCATAAAGCTCCAGTCCTGTCAGGGCAACAGCTGCCGGGACGTCAAGTAAAGCAGAGTCAGCGCTCTGTCAAAGCTGCTTCGTGCCCTTAGTGGAAGACGGGTTGGTTCATCTGACCAAATTATACCACAAGTATGATAGCTGGATCAGGCTTTTTAATGACCATGTTTCTTGTGTTGTGACATGTCTTTGTAGGAAAAGCACTGGTGTTAATTATAAAAAGGAAGGATGGCTGGATTCTGCCAGTGCCTATTTCTTGGTTGGGAAGGAAAAAATTGTCCTTAAAGTAATATAAATAGTGCTTGCACAACTACAAGGGTTTTTTTGTACAGACCCTCCACAATAAAGCAAATTAGCATATTTCCCAAATGTTTCCTTTTAAATGTATTCCTAACACCTGTGTTTCTCTTACAATGGCATGCCAAAATGTGTGCTATGAAAATGTTCCGTCTGTTTTCCCGAGCTGTGCTCATACATCTCGCATTAAGTTTACTATATGTTATTTGAAGATAACTCCTTACCCAGTTTATATAGTGCAGATCTTCAGTCAGTCAGTCCTTCTTGTTCTGCATCTCTACGTATGAACTGAATAAAACGCTTTTTAATGATTTTTACCATTATTGAAGGTTCAAATGCCAAACTAAAATGTTTGTTCAAATGACACATAACCAAATATTCACTTGTACACTGTGGATGTCATGTATTCAATCATCTCTAAGGGAATAGTTTGATATGTTAGGAGTGGGAAATGAGAAGATTGATGCCACTCATATGTCCGTCTGTCCATAAAAAGCAGATGGTAAACTCACTTAGCACAATAAAGACATTTGGAAATAGGGGAAACAACTAGTCTGGTGCTGTTCAAAGGTAAACAAAATCCACCTAGCTGCGGCGTTATAGCTCACCAATCAAAATTTCATATTGTTTGGTTAATTCAGATAGAAACTGGGTAGAAATAACAAATTGCAACTTTATCAAGGAATGCGGGACTGTTTCTTGAGTCCCTGAATTTTGCTTGGAAGGAAATAGACCAACTGAAAAAAAATAAAATAAAACTACTATTTGTCGTTTTGACAGGTCAGTTTGTGTATAAATTAAACAAACAATTTTAAACTTTAATGGTCATGCTACATTTATTTGGTTACCTTTGCACAGAGCCACGCTTGCTGTTTCCAGTCCTTTTGCTGCTGGCTTTATCTTCACTTTTATCGTGAAGACCTTCAATTCAAACTCTTTGCAATATTACCTATGCATGGTAAAGCTCTTTTCTGAATTTTTTTTAACTCGTACTTTTATATCTATTCAGCAGTACTTGAGTTCTGACACAAAGGCTTTTTTAATTGGACATCGTGATGTGTTGGATTATTTCTCCTATTTGTGCCTCAGATTTAAAGACTTAACACCATTTTAGTTTTTCAGTCCTGATGTTTGTTTATTACAATATTTTATACTGTTATTAGTAACATTTTTATTGAGCCTTTTTAAACAGAAAGATGAAAAAAGGGCTGTGATACTTTTGAGATATGTTGAGAATGTTGTAATTGTGAGAAAGGGGAAATTGTACCTGGTACCATATGAAATGAACGCTTTGATCCTGTGTGCCTTGTGTTTGCACTGACGAGGCTCACGTGCCTTAAATGTGAATGTATTTGCAATGTGATTAAATTAAAAATAAATCAAAAGAAGCATTTAAATGAACTTGTTATGTGGATATTTCAAAGAGGTGTCACACAGCTAATAAAGTACAATTGACTATTCAGCATTTATAAGCACTGAAATATTAAATAAATACATATTGAACTATAATGTAGTTCTAATCATCTTTGAGGACATGTTAAGTGTCACTAATGATAAAATCTCATAAGACATTTTAAATTATTACTGTGTTTACCTACATTTTCATTTACTAAGTTTATACAGCAGCCTTGTATCTGCCTGCAACTACATTATAGTGTAATAAACCATTAAAAAACGTTTATATACCCTAATAACTGCTAAAAAGGGAGGGCCAATTGCTTTTGAATCCTACGTGGGGGAAATTAATGTAGAACATGCAACATGAACTTTTAACCAGGATGGCAGCTTTAAGTAACTGAGTCAGGATTTCTAGAAAGAGACATTGCAGATGAGTTTTTCAAGTATAGTTTTATTTTATCCGGAGTCACAAATACCTTGAAACTGAAATCCAATAAAAATTGATTAGTCAAGTTTAGATACACTGAGAAAAGATAAAGGAAACCAGAACAAAGTCACCATTTTATACAATAACAGAATCCAGTCGTTGTTGTTATATCGACAAGAAAAGAATGCAGCTTTAGCATGTCACATATCCATCAGAGGTACTTGTACACAGGTTTATCCTCCAGGGTCTGAATCTCTAACTTCACGGGGCATTTGTACAAGTGTGACAGTAGTGTCTCTGTATAGCCTATTAGGAAGTAAAACTTTGTTGCTGGTAATTTCTGTAGCATTAAAATGCACACTGTCAGCAGGTTGCCGCGCCTTTTGATCACAATTTCATTTGCCAGGCAGCCGTGGAAGGTCCCGAACATGAAGCGCCGGATGAAGACGTCCTCTATGGTCCTCTCAGCTGCACCCCCCTCTCCTTTCAGGTTACCTGGTAGTAGCGGCAAGGAGAGTAGTATTGAGATAGAAGCACTAAATCCAAAGTTAATCAATTAAGGTTTGTGGAAAAATGATGGATCAAAATCTTGATTTTAAAATTTGTAATAATTGAAAACATTTACAAGATATTAATTTTGGTCAGTCTGGAGTGAGGGAAACACCAGATCCAAGCTGTTAAATTGCTCTTTAAATTGTGGTTATACGTACTGGTGTGCTGCGACAGCCATCCTTTGCGGTGGCCGATGTAATGAGGGGGTAGTGCCTGGTCATAGGTCACAGGTTTGTCTCCTTTCCCCACTCGGATCCTAGCTGCATGATTCTTATAAGATAAAAGTAAAGGGAAAGAGTCAGTAAAAAAGACATGTTGAACAGACGTCAGCTTGTTAACTTGATGTCTGGAGTTCAGTGTTCACCTTGCAGCACACCGCGGTGACATGGAGGGCTCTGCTTCCAGACGGGCTGCATAATGAGCCAGACCTTGCCAAAGAGCTCTGCAGAGGAAACACCATGAGAGAAAAAAAAACATCAGATTTCTGCAACAAGTGCTGAGAACAGAAGGCTTTAATGGGTTTACCAAAGAGTATAAATTGGGCTTGTGAAATGATGAAATTCAGTTACATATCCCAGTTTACCCTAACTCATATCCACCCTTGATTAAGCCCAGTTGTGGAATTTAAAAAGTAACATTACTCAAGTAGCTACTGTGGTTAGTATGTAAGTAAGTTTCATCTACTCGTGTATTTCCATGTTATGTTACTTTATTATTCTACTCGACTACATCTCTACAAGGGAGATATTGGACTTTTTACTCCACTACATCCAACCAACAGAATACTAAGTAGTTTAAGTGTTTCCTAAAACATCTACAGCATGAATATGTAATACACATTAATGCAGCAGGAATATTCATCTAAAAGCATCATCTAATAGAGTACACTGTACGAATACAGTTATGTGAATGTATACGTCGTTTGTCCACCATAGATGTGTTAAAACATTAAGAATAATCTGGATAATTACAATGCAGACTGAATATGTGACACAGTAAATTAATAAATAGATCTTATAAAGAGTAAGGATATCCTTATCAAACGCTCTGACGAGATGACATACAGAAAGCTGTAAGCGGCTAGTACTTTAAACTGTTAGCTTGTAATGAACCCCCTCTCAAACTGTACAGCTGAATACAGCATAGCAAACCAATATGTTAAAATGTCAACATAAATAAGTATTTAAAAACAGATAAATATTAGTTTACTTACCAACAGCATCGCGCTCCGTGTGCTCAAGGACGCCGCCGCCATGTTTTTTGATTACCACAATGTTGGGACCCCAGAGAGCTAAGGATTATTACTCTTACTCTTAATATTCTGTTATAGCTTGAATATTGAAATAAAATTGCAACACTGCACTGATTATAAGTAATTGTTGAATGGTACATTTGCTATTTTCCCGGTAAACTATGCCTATACAGTGGAACTGTTTATCCGACAGTTAGGCAGCTGTTTCCAGCGGATGACTGTTGAGCTGTACTAACCGGATAGAGAAAAAATAAACCATTTGGACAACCTTTTGGTTGGAAAAAAAGCATTTTTAATCGTCATTAGTGATGTAAAGCATACACAGGACACTTACATATCTTTATATTTACGTTTCTCGGCTTTGTGTAATTAAATGTATCAAATTGTACGTGTTTGTGGAGATGGTGCACTTATTTTGAAAATACTTAACCGGAAGTGTTATTATTGTTCTGGATAGAGAACCAGGCGTTAAGAGGCGATTCTTACTTATTCATAAACTCATATTTGTGGACACAAGAAGTTTACAACTAGGTTATAACCCGCTGTTTTACTTATCTTTAAAGTCAGTGAACACGGTTATACAGTGAAAGCAGCGATGGCGTCGCCTCTGCAGATGACAGAGATGTACGACAACGCTCTGCTCGGGATCTTGCAGCACGTTGGAAACATTCAGGACTTTCTCCAGGTCTATTTTGGGTTTCTGTACCGCAAGACGGACTATTATCGCCTGTTGGCAGGTCCAAACGATAAGATGGGCTTCCCTCACGGCGTGGCGGAGAAGATGGTGCTCAAGGTGAAGTTAGTCAACAAACTGGTGTTTTCAGTGTCATGGCAACATGGCTATTTAACTCTTAAACCCCTCGCAACCAACACAAATCATTAAGTTAGATCACTGTTATACTAAATACATTTCCATAGTCTGCTTTTCTCTTACAGGATGTGTTGGTTTGAGGATTGTGAAATTGACAAATACATTGAGAGGTGTTTTTATTGTTTTGCCCATCTCATGTAAATCAATGAGGTTAGGCTAAATAACAGAAACACCAAAAACGAACCATTAAAACTTTGTTTAAGATAGTATTTATTTGCAGGACTGTTGTAATAGACTGCATTATAGTTTTAGCCTGGAGAAACTAATTAACTATAGATTTAAATATCAGGTTTAGATAAAGCTATTGTGCTTCAATGAGACAAGAGCCAGCTGTTTAGTTCCTCCTATCTGAATCAAGTTATAAAAACTAGTGAAATCCATGCCTTGACCTGTAATAATCTTTGATTTCCTCTTCAGACGTTTAAGAATTTTGAGAAGCTGGCAGATCAGGACAGAGAGAGGCAGCTGAGTGAGGTGCAGAGGAGAGAGCAGAGTCGATGTGTTCCTCCGGCACTTCAAGAGCTGGAGGTGGCAGAGGAGACCGTGGAGCAGAGCTCAGAGGAGGCACAGACGGAGAGCTCCCCTTCAGATGCTGTTGATGTTCCAGCTGCTGCCTCCTCCTCAGCGGCGACTGTGAGCCCCCAGCCCCACAGCAGCAGCAGCAGCAGCTCAGGTCCCAGCCAGCCAGCTAAGGGAGACCAGGCAGCTGCAGCCAGCACATCCTCAGCAGAAGGGTGAGCTTCTTTATCCTTAAAAGCTTCTATTCAGTCATTTGAACAATTTTATATTAGTACATCTCTGTACATGCACACTGTGTTGTCAGTATTATCTTCATGAGCTCTAAGTTTAAAGATGGGACACCTTTATGATTTTATCTGCCGACTGTCTACAGAAACTGACCCAGACTGGAACAGACCCGAGGCCATCAGTTTCCAACGCCCAAATCAGATTTAAAACTCAACAGTTGTAATTGAGTAATGCCAAAGTGTGACCACACAACCAGACTTTTTTCAGAACCAGGTCTTTCTTATAATAAGTCGACTTTCTATCACAGCGTTAGAGTATGAGACACATCGTCTAAAACGTTTGTGTGGCACACTGCGGCCAAGACTTAACGAACCCACATACCAAAATCCAGGTTGTATTCTTATGTCTGATAGAATCGTTTTTCAAACATATTGATATGACAAAAGTAAGAAGGATACAGAGTCATAATTGCCCAGCTGTAGTATAGGATAATCTGATAATAATCCTAATTGAATTCCAGTGAGTGTTTATGCATGTCAAATAAATGACAGGGGAGGAGCACAAGATATTTGACATATCATGGGTTATTAAATGATTGTTGTCTGTGTGTATTTTGTGTTTCAGGAGTCGGGACAAGTTGCAGGCCGACCCCGACACCTACAACGGGGCTGTGAGGGAAAACTACAGCTGGTCTCAGGACTACACCGACGTGGAGATCCGCGTGTTTGTGCCAAAGACGGTTTTAAAAGGCAAACAGGTAAACACAGTGTTTTCTACCTCCTGACATACCAGGAATTCCTCAATTATCATTCTACTGATTTCAGTTGTGAGTTTAACATGCTGTGTGTCGTCAGGTCAGAGTTAATCTGCTGGCCAGCAGCATGCAGGTGTGTGTGAGGGAGGGTGCCGAAGAAAAAACACTGATGGAGGGAGAGTTCACTCACAAGATCAACACTGAAAACTCTCTGTGGAGTCTGGAGCCTGGAAACTGTGTGGTCGTGAGTAAACACTCATACATGTTTACAGATTTGTATATTTTAAATGAACATCATTTCATTGACCTCATTGTTTTGGACCTCCAGCTGTCCCTCAGTAAGACATCAGAGGTTTGGTGGAGCGCAGTGCTGAAAGGAGAAGCCGAAATTGATATAAACCAAATCAACCGCGAGCGCTCCATGGCAACGGTTGATGAAGAGGAACACGCCGTTCTGGACCGACTTTCCTTCGACTACCATCAGAAGCTGCAGGGAAAACCACAGAGTCACGAAACGGTAAAGACCCAGCTCAATACAGCGATTCAAGCCATGGAAAAAAGCACATCTACTCATGAAATGTACTTAGAAACAGTTTAGACAAACTTGTTGCTACTTTATACTTATATATATTTATATATATAAGTATAAAGTAGGATATATATGTTATTGTTAACTAGGTTTCTTTGATCATTCAGAAACAGGTGGTTTTCCATACAACTTAATTTAGACATGTACGGTATATGTATTTATTTTAGCACTTTTCCAAGTGCTCAAATGGCTGTACATTACATATATCAGACATGTAATACATTGAACACTGTGGACAATAGCCTCAGGAGCAATTTAGAACCTGTGCTTCCCTGGTCCCCTGATCTGATGATCAGCAGACTAAACCACTGCGCAACATTGATTTGATTTAAAAGCAGTATTTTTTTGTGGAAGCCTCAAATGAATCCCCCCTGTAAGGGAAGCTTGCATGCTCCTCTCACACTGAGATCCAATAATATATTTTAACAATTCAAAATCACACACAATTATATTTCAAATTGAGTATCTCCCATCACTGAGTATGTTATGGTAATCATACCATTCCTCATTCCACATTATTTTTCACAAGCCGGAACTAATGCCGAAGGTCCTGGTCATTCATTCACAAATATTAGGTTTTTGTGTCTAAATTATTAATATGATTTAAATTCAAGTTAAACTGGAGATTAAAACTCTTAAAATCAACATGATTTTGATCTACTAGAATGAAGATGTTTCACTCTGTTGTTTTTTTTGTTGAAAATAATAAACACTCACGACTTGTACAGTAGTGAAAGCAACACATGGTATGAAATCAATGATAGAAATGTGCTCGCTGTCTGAATCAGCATTAATGTGTTTTTACGCTCAACATTTGCACGTCGAGCTGACTTACCCCTAGATGGCACTGTGGGTTTTGATAGCCTGAATGGTGCATACTGTATTTCACACATCTCCCTCCATGTCTCTCCACAGAAGGTGCATGACATGCTGAAGAAGGGCTGGGACGCTGAAGGCTCTCCGTTCAGGGGGCAGCAGTTCGACCCGTCCATGTTTGACATCCCGGCCAGCGCGGTGCAGTTCTGAAGCCCGGACAAAACTCAGCCAAATACGAACTAAATGCTAGTTTCTTTGCAAAGCTGGCTGTAGGAAAGTCAACATTTACCTGCTGCTCTGTTATATTCGTCCTCTGCTGGGAGAGCAGCACTGAAGCTGGTTCTGTTTGGAGTGGGAATACCGACGAGGACTTGTCATTTATCATACGCTGATTTGATGTTTTGTCAGAATTATATCTGATACATTTGTTACATGTTTTAATCTTTATTTAAAAAACGTTTCAGTGCCTATATGAGTGATTTTATTGAATTCCCATACCAATTTGCCGACAATGTTTAGCCTTTAGTCTTCTCTCAGTAGCCAGGTTAGCGTTCCAAATGTAGCGCACATTTTTACTTAATTTCAGAAAATCGGTAAAAGACCCAAAATCCACTGCTCATATTTAAATATTAGGAAATGATTCAATTGAGCAGCTGGTGTGTGAAAAAAACCTGGACACTCATAGGTCCGATGTTTTCAGAGTGTGTTTGTTGCATTTAGTTTTTACACCAAATGGAACACCTCTCCAACAATATAAACCAGGTTTTGGGCGTTTCAACAGAAGTTTCTGTAAGTACAAATAGAAATGTTTCATGAAAAAAGAAGAATGTAAACTGAGATCTTGTCCCTTGGTGAATCTGTTACTGTTCACCTGAAGACTTTAGCAAGGACTGATCTTTTTCACCTTCTCTTCATCTCATTACCGTTTCAGACTTTTCTTTTTTCTTCATATACAGTGGGGAAAAAAAGTATTTAGTCAGCCACCAATTGTGCAAGTTCTCCCACTTAAAAAGATGAGAGGCCTGTAATTTTCATCCTAAGTATACCTCAACTATGAGAGACAAAATGAGAAAAAGAAAATCACATTGTCTGATTTTTAAAGAATTGATTTGCAAATTATGGTGGAAAATAAGTATTTGGTCAATAACAAAAGTTCATCTCAATACTTTGTTATACACCCTTTGTTGGCAATGACAGAGGTCAAACGTTTTCTGTAAGGCTTCACAAGGTTTTCACACACTGTTGCTGGTATTTTGGCCCATTCCTCCATGCAGATCTCCTCTAGAGCAGTGATGTTTTGGGGCTGTCGCTGGGCAGCACGGACTTTCAACTCCCTCCAAAGATTTTCTATGGGGTTGAGATCTGGAGACTGGCTAGGCCACTCCAGGACCTTGAAATGCTTCTTACGAAGCCACTCCTTCGTTGCCCGGGCGGTGTGTTTGGGATCATTGTCATGCTGAAAGACCCAGCCACGTTTAATCTTCAATGCCCTTGATGATGGAAGGAGGTTGTCACTCAAAATCTCACGATACATGGCCCCATTCATTATTTCCTTTACTCGGATCAGTCGTCCTGGTCCCTTTGCAGAAAAACAGCCCCAAAGCATGATGTTTCCACCCCCATGTTTAACAGTAGGTATGGTGTTCTTTGGATGCAACTCAGCATTCTTTCTCCTCCAAACACGTCTAGTTGAGTTTTTACCAAAAAGTTCTATTTTGGTTTCATCTGACCATATGACATTCTCCCAATCCTCTTCTGGATCATCTAAATGCTCTCTAGCAAACTTCAGACGGGCCTGGACATGTACTGGCTTAAGCAGGGGGACACGTGTGGCACTGCAGGATTTGAGTCCCTGGCGGCCTAGTGTGTTACTGATGCCTTTGTTACTTTGGTCCCAGCTCTCTGCAGGTCATTGACTAGGTCCCCCCGTGTGGTTCTGGGATTTTTGCTCACCATTCTTGTGATCATTTTGACCCCACGGGGTGAGATCTTGAGTGGAGCCCCAGATCAAGGGAGATTATCAGTGGTCTTGTATGTCTTCCATTTTCTAATAATTGCTCCCACAGTTGATTTCTTCACACCAAGCTGCTTACCTATTGCAGATTCAGTCTTCCCAGCCTGGTGCAGGTCTACAATTTTGTTTCTGGTGTCCTTTGACAGCTCTTTGGTCTTGGCCATAGTGGAGTTTGGAGTTTGACTGTTTGAGGTTGTGGACAGGTGTCTTTTATACTGTTAACGAGTTCAAACAGGTGCCATTAATACAGTTAAAAAGTGGAGGACAGAGGAGGCTCTTAAAGAAGAAGTTACAGGTCTGTGAGAGACAGAAATCTTGTTTGTTTGTAGGTGACCAAATACTTATTTTCCACCATAATTTGCAAAGAAATTCTTTAAAAATCAGACAATCTGATTTTCTGGATTTTTTTTTTCTCATTTTGTCTCTCATAGTTAAGGTATACCTAGGATGAAAATTACAGGCCTCTCTCATCTTTTTAAGTGGGAGAACTTGCACAATTGGTGGCTGACTAAATACTTTTTTGCCCCACTGTAAGTCTATGGTGTTGTACATTAAGAAAAGAATAGCAGATATTACAATATGGAAAACGACTGTCTTTCCCACAAGTTATTATCCAGTTATTTGACTGGATAATTTTTCACTGGATTACCTGACTCATAACCAAAGAAAAAACATTTGCCAAATAAAACCCTCATTCATTTCATTTAGCAAGTGTTAAATGTTTTCTAAAGTAGACTCCAATCATAGGTATTCTGCCCATTTTGATTATCTGACCTCGTACAATGACTATTTTCCTTTGCACATCTTTCTTTTTCTTTCATGGAGTCTGACCACTCTCTTTAACGCATCAATTTGTTCCTTCTCACTTTGGAAACTGAGCTTGATATAAAGATTCTCCCAGCATCACTCGGTTCAAGGTAAATCAATGCTTTTAGCTTTTTTGATTCCAGTCGTCTTCTGCATCCCTCTAATTTAACTCTGGATAGTGCTATGCCTTCACAATTACATTTGTGTATTATCTATCATCCATCTTTCCACTTTCCACATGGAAAGAATGAGTTGATATTGTGCTGAAGGGATGGGGGGTCAAAGGGAGATGGAAAGAGAGTGGAGTACATTTAATGAGAGCCTTGTATCTTCTCAGCTGGAAGCAAAAAGGGGCGTTGTGACTGACATTGTTAGATACTGTAAAGATCAGATCTTTCCCTCTTGCATGCGTTCCTTTCATCGGCCTGTCCGAAAGAAATGTAACAACCTCCTTGAGTTTACTTTCCATATTCTAAAACAATTTGGCATCCTCTACAACGCTTGCAATTGCCAATAGACTCTCTTGAGTTAAGCCATGATATCAAAGAAGCAACTCCACTGATTGCTGCAATCTCATTTAAATGAATTGATTTTGGCAAAATATGTTGCATATCTTTTTTCTTTTTTAAATACGATTAACGTAAAAAATACTATTTCTTGTCCAGATGCAGTGAGTTCATAAGGTGTTTTCATTTAGCATATAATCCATCTTTTCATTTAGCTTTTGCAATAAAAAGTCTATGGGCTATACAATTTAGTTTATATATTGCCTACAGGTTCCATATTCTAAATGAAGTTTTATTTTTAAAGCAGTTGTTCAAAATCAGCTGTCTGTAGCCTACTGGATGGAATGTTTTGGCTAACACGCACACAGGGTGGGGGGGCAACACCAACTGTTTGCCCTGTGGCCCCCTGACGGTTAAAACCGACCCTGCCTAATTAAAACTGTTAATAAAACAAAGCCCCATGTTATTATTGAATTCCTCTGTGAAAATATTATCTGCAGCTTTTAATTTCCTCCCTTATTAACGAGGTTCAGACAGGCAGCAGAAGTGATGTCATTATCGGCTGCAGGGGATCTCTTCATTATAGGATTTCAAATAATCACCATTGCTGGATGAATATTCAGATGCTTTACTTGAGTAAAAGTACAAATACATTATTGCGAAAATACTTCATTACAAGAAAAAAAAAAAAGGGCTGAATTCAAAATCGTATAAAAAGTAAAAGTAACTATTGTGCAGGAAAAAGGCCTTTATGTGTATTTAGTTATATTCATATATGTGACATTACAATATAACTGTTGCATCAAGTACATTTTACTGTTGTGAATTTTTGTAAAATATGTAAAGAATTTGACTCTTCTCTGAAAGAGGTAATCCAGGAGTTTAATTTTTAGAGATCCTGCATTTTGTTATAAATATAGCTGAAGCTGTTAAATAAATGTCGTGGAGTAAAATTACATTATTTGCCCTTTTAAATGGGGTAGAAGCACAACGTAGCATACAATAGAAATACTTAGGTACACTACTTGAGTAAATACTTAGTTGCATCCCACCTCTGGTAATCAAATGGCATTAAATCTGCCTTTGATTTTGATTTTTTTGTACATTTCCCTTTTTCTCCACCCAGAGGAACACGTCATGTGTTGAGCTCACATTTCCAGTTTAAAGAGTCTTTCCTCAGAGCTCACTGCCAGTGCCAACCCATCGAGCCAGGCTGTGTGTGTGTGTGTGTGTGTGTGTGTGTGTGTGTGTGTGTGTGTGTGTGTGTGTGTGTGTGTGTGTGTGTGTGTGTGTGTGTGTGTGTGTGTGTGTGTGTGTGTGCCAGGCTGCAGCTGAACCACTCAGCCGTCCGGAGGTTTGAGGTGGGCGGAGCCTGAGAGCTGAGGTCCTCCCTTCCGCAGCGACACACCGTGCATTTCGGACTGAGCACCCGCACCCGTCCGAGGAGGGGAGACATCATGGCAGCAACTACTTGTACGCGTTTTACAGACGAATTCCAGCTTTACGAGGAGCTTGGCAAGTAAGCCGCTGTTTCCATTATGCTTTTTTCTGATTCTCCTGCATGCAGCCTGACCGTGAGGGATGGAGCTCTGCACATCTGCGGGGATGGATGCGGCTCCATCCCTTCACAACAAAACGCACGCTGGTCCGGAGCTCTCCTATACACCTCCAAAAACCTTAAATTATGATCAATGCATGACTTTTTTATTATTATTTATGTTTGACCTCAAAAGGCTTCTTTAAATGCAGATATTTTGATTGTGCATGAGGATGGAGCTGAATGAGGGGACACTTCTGGGAACACCCCCTCCCCCCCTCCTCCCCTCAGTGCCCAAGGAATCAAATTAGGGACAAATAAGCCTAATATCAGGAAGGAGCTAATGTGTCGGTATTAAGCTGCCTCATCATCAGCTGGCTTTAATCAGTGGCACCCAGCTTAGAAGAGAAGTCAGAAAATAGGACTGCTGCTGCCTGCTCTGATAATCTAATGATCCTGTGATAAAGAAAGGAGAGACATTGAGATATTTATTGATGTGTGGCCCTTAATAGCATGCAGACAAATTGAGGGAGACTGGAGAGGCGATGGGTGCCACAGTGGGTAGATGCGAAGTGGACTGCATGTCTCTGTCAGGCTGTGCGTGGGTAGAGAGGATCTCTCTGCCTCACAGGAACATTTATTCCACAGCTCAGCGCCGGGCATACTTTCAGCTCCAGTGTGGACGCTTCAGTTTCTGCTTAGTGGTCTTTAGTGAAAGCTGAGATCTCTCTCTCTCTCTCTCTCTCTCTCTCTCTCTCTCTCTCTCTCTCTCTCTCTCTCTCTCTCTCTCTCTCTCTGTGTGTGTGTGTGTGTGTGTGTGTGTGTGTGTGTGTGTGTGTGTGTGTGTGTGTGTGTGTGTGTGTGTGTGTGTGTGTGTGTGTGTTTCAGCTGTGATAAGTTAAAGACAATGGAGATGCTGTAGTAGCAGCAGCTGCCCTCACTGATAACGGAACCTCATTACTCATTTGCTGGTGCTCTCCCTTTTTATTGTGTGTGTGTATGTATGCGTGTGTTTGTGTAATGCAGATGTTAAGACAGAAGGATGTTGAGATAAGTGTTAAGAGTCAGGGTTTGGGGTTGTGTTACAATTGAAGTAATGATTAGGCGATTTACCATAGAACATGTTCTATGTTTCTTGAAGATAAAAAAATGGGATACATCTGGAATATTTGGATTTGAATCAATATGGTAAATGTATTCTACAACTCCACCAAGTCAGCGCTGCAATGTTTGTCAGACTCATTATAGACATTTATAACCTGCAAAAAAATTGATATGTATTGGTCACTTTGAGGCGAAAGAAGCAGCTTTAGTGTTCTGGTTCACTCTCCCTGATCTCATAGCGTCACTTTGAGAGAAAAAGGACTAAGGAGCCTGTGTAATGCACACTACCTGCTCAGCAGCCATCAGCAGACAGACACGCTGAGAGATTAAGGAGGAACATAGTGGAGCTTTTAGCCGCTAAAGAGACAGATAATTCACTCAGGAGTTGGTAGAGCTGCCATTACTCGGCTAATTGCTAAAGCTGTAATCTGCCAATCAAATTCAAAGCATCTTGAAGGATGTATTGAATCAATTGAGGCTTTGCTACCAAGATCTTTCAGCAACAATACGAGACGTAAAATATATGTTGCATAATTATAAATCAGATAGACCGACAATTATTAGCATAACATTTTGCTATGACTCAAACTTGATATAATTATCCTAAATTACAGTACTCAGTTGTCTTTGTCTTGAGATTTCAACCACATGTAAAAGCTAAATTGTGAAATAAGAACAGCTTATTATTATATTAGTTTTCAAGATCAAACATAATCTCCCTCTCCCATCTCTGATAGATATCCTTTTTTTCTGGATCTTACACATATTCTCTTTCATTTATGGCCACCTGCATGTTTTGTCGTTTACCAATAAAAAAGGCTTAAAGAGTCTAAATCAGAGGGTTGTTATAGTCTGATGCAGACCCTCCTGACTCCCACCTGCAGGTCACCTGTCATGCTGGAGCCCTCCTTTCTCTCCCAGCACACGGCAGGAGTGTTAGCGAGTGTCATGCTTAGTCACCCGGCCTCCTGATAATGTATTCACGTTGGAGTGCTGGTGAGAGGCAGGGGCTCTGAGGGGAGTGTGTTTCATTGCGTAACAATACTGAGGTGAGGTAAAATTAGCTCTGACAAGTGACAGAGGTGGTTATTTCTGTTTGTCTCCTTTTGATTTGATGAGGAAATGTGTCCCTAGAAAGCACACTTACAGTTCTTCTCCTCAGTGCTTCTTCTTCTTTTAGTTCATGCTGTTTGATATTACTCACCTCAAAGATTATTAAATGTAAGTCTGAGTCATGAGGAGAAGAAGAATACTTTGACAACAGGGTGCACTGTTTAATGGATTTTAACAAGAGTTTCAACAGCAAAAGAAAGTACCTCTGTATTTATGCTGCATATTTTTCTTGTATCATTGGGAAAGTTCATCTAAACCTGTTTGAATTTTGTTTTGGCATGCAGGCTTTTTGAATGAATAACATCAACAGAAATTCAGCTCCTCTAGCCAAGTACAGTAGCTAACGTACATCGCAGCAAACATTGCTTGTTAGCTTCTGATTTAGTAATATTTCTTTACATTTGAATCAGAATAAATATGTGAAAATTGAATTTCGAAAGCTTAGTGCCAAGCTAGGAAGAGATGCGTGTTGGCAGCCCATTATTGGACACAACATTGATTTTATGGAGCAGAGGCTTCCAGCTTTTACTTTCTGTTTTCTTTCTTGAAGTGGAGCGGCTGATTAGCATCACTGATCAGAACATAAAGCTTTATGTTCAAACTGATTTGAATTTGAAGTTTTGTAGATTATAACCTTTATGTTTATTTTATAACCGGTTCAACACCTATTTCTTGACAAGCTAGCATAAAATGAAAAATCCTGTACATGATTGTTGTGTAAAATGTGATTTTAAAAGTAAGTTGCTTCTACAGCAATGGGGACTAACAGTGGTGGAATGTATGTACATTCAGTTACTTATGTTAAGTAACATTTCGAAGTACTTCTACTATACTTGTGTATTTTCATGTTAAGTTACTTTATAATTTTGTGGATTTTACTTTGTGATAGGTAGCTTCAGATTGAGACAACTGATAAATGATGATGTTTTATTTTACATTACGAAACATACTAGTAGTATATAATAAAATGGGTTCAACCTTTACCAGCTGCAACTGTGATGTAGGTTTTGATGCCTTTTGTTCTTTTACTTAAGCAAACATTGAATTGAATGCAGGATTTGGACTTGTAACAGAGTATTTCTACAGTATAGTATTACTACATTGACGAAAAATATCTGAGTATTTATTCCACCATGGCTTCTTTTCTACTGCTGCCTACAACCCAGATTTGTGTACGTCATGCATGCAGATCAGAGTGATTTGAAGGCAGAGAGAAGTCCAGGACAACGAGGAGGTCAATCTGATAGCCGAGATGCCCGTTTGATGCTGACAAAGCGTAAATGGCTGCTGACCCGTTGCTTCTTCTTGTCCCCTGTCTTTGTTTCCCAGGGGGGCCTTTTCAGTGGTGCGCCGCTGTGTCAAACTCTGTTCAGGCCAAGAGTATGCCGCCAAAATCATCAACACCAAAAAGCTCTCGGCCAGAGGTGAGAGGAAGTCATTAACAGAGCTGTAACATGTGTTGAGTTTTTCTTCCAGTGGCTCGTAAAGGATATGAAGAAGCAGAGAGGCATGATGGGTGTTTTCGTACTGATTTGTATGTGTGTGTATGTCCTAGATCTAGCTCACATTCGCATATTTTAGCAAGTGTTAGATTCCAGTGTGTGAAGTCTCCACGTCTGTTCCTCCGAGAGAACGAGAGAAAAGGAAATAGAGATAACAGTTTCAGTCGGATAAATCCACAACAGACAAACGATCTGAGCATTTAAAAGGACGTCAGAACTGTAATTACTCAGGATAAAATCTTGAGTTTGAACTTGATCTCTACATTATATTGTTGTGATGATTGTGACAGAATGTGCAAACAGTGTCTCTTTATAATGCTATTTGTAGCTATTTAGACATTATTTCATCCTGTCTTTGTCTCCCATTATAATTCTGATCAAATACTATAAAAAACGCCCCAGAAATCCTCTACAAATAGCAACAATGGTGTAATTAAAGAAAAGACATGAGATTGCAGGTGGTAGCATCAGTCTCACACCACCTTTTTAATAAGCTTGTCTCTTGCCTCTCTGTTTCGTCCTTTGAGGTCGGATCACTCCGACATTTGAGTTTGTACATGATTGACACTGATCTGAGGTCTGTGTCTGACCTGCAGTAATCGCTGTAGAGCTGTCAATCAAATAGAAAACCAGGCAGAGGACACTTGGATCAAACTCATATAACATCAGCACTCCACTCAACCTCCCACCCTTCCTCCTTTTCCCTCAGTTTTGTTTTATTTTCTCCTTTCCTTTCCTCTCGCACTGTTACATTTTATTTGGCTTCCTCTCCTCTCCTCTGCTCTTTTCCTACTGTACACCTACACACATGTTTTCCTCACTTGTTCCCTTGTTTCCTCCACTCCCATGTATCCTCTCATAATTGTTGTTTCCTCATCTCTTGTCTTTCACCTCTCACCTTGTCACCTCAACTCCTCTTCCTTTTCTCCTCATTTCCTTTCTTCTACTATCAATGTTCCTTTATCTCATCTCATTTCATCCACCTCATACATTTCTTTTTTGTTACCATTCATATTATTTCCTCTTACTGCCTTTTTCTCCTAAAACTCTCATCATATCATAATTTCATCTCCTCTGATCTCTCCTCCTCTCCTTCCTCCTCTCATCCTCTCCTTCCTCCTCTCCTCTTCTCTTTCTGGAATGAGAGGTTAAATGGGCATCTGGGACAAATGTAGCCCTCAGGCTGAGGGCATCTGTGTATGAAGGTCATGTGTGTGTGTGTGTGTGTGTGTGTGTGTGTGTGTGTGTGTGTGTGTGTGTGTGTGTGTGTGTGTGTGTGTGTGTGTGTGTGTGTGTGTGTGTGTGTGTGTGTGTGTGTGTGTGTGTGTGTGTGTGTGTGTGTGTGTGTGTGTGTGTGTGTGTGTGTGTGTGTGTGTGTGCTGTTTTTCATCACCCTTTCCAACCACCTTGAGAAAGTTACCTTTTCAATGTCAGTGCAAACTTAAAGTTAGTTTCATTACAATATAAAGTATTTGATATCATTGACACATTTGTAAAGAAACCATTAGCATCTGTAGTCTCTTGTAATGTCCGTTTGCAGATATAAATCTGAGATGTTTCTCTACATCCTAAAGTCTGCCTCTCTTGCAGATCATCAAAAACTGGAGAGAGAAGCCAGGATCTGCAGATTGCTCAAGCACTCCAACATCGGTAAGTATTCTATTTTAAGTGCTGCCTCATTAAAGAAAAGACAAGATCAGATTAGTGGCTCTTGACCTTTTTTGACCTTATGACCCTTGAAAACAAAGCAAGACAAAATTGCACTTGATAAATCACTGATCAATCAAATAAGTAAACTGCACATTCATTGTTTGTTTTGTCACTATCCTGCAATGGAAACTACTCAATTAAATAATTAGCTTCATTAGGAGTTTGTAAATAATACGTACAAGCAGGAGACTGATACAGTTATTTTCCCTTTTGTAAAAATAAGCTGGTATTAATACTTTTTGTATAGTTTGCTTAACCTTGCTTTCTGAAAGACAAAAACATACTCAACCTGAAAACAAACATTCTTCTCCCCTAAAGGAAGAACTACATAACACATAACATGACTCAGCTATGCAATGCTGCTGCTTCTTTATTCAAACTTTTCCACACAGCATGTTTTATCAGCACCATTCACCATTGGCCGGCATTTCTTCCGCTATGATCCAGGGGTTTTCCCAGTTGTGCATCACTAGTTTTGGTCTTTGCATTG
Source organism: Notothenia rossii (assembly GCF_949606895.1). Classification (NCBI taxonomy): domain Eukaryota; kingdom Metazoa; phylum Chordata; class Actinopteri; order Perciformes; family Nototheniidae; genus Notothenia; species Notothenia rossii. The sequence continues at coordinate 40,460,571 of NC_136910.1, forward strand.
TTTTCTACTTCAAACAAACATCTAGAATCTCTCCATACTGTCCTTTGTGACTAAATGAACAAGGTCTGAGCATTTCATCAAAAGATAGGAAGATGAATCATTCCTAGAGAAAAGGATATGATTATTTGATGCCTTAAAGAGGCCCTATTGTGCTTTTTGGGGGTTCTCTCTTTCCTGTAGTGGGTTATATATATATAATATAAAGTGTTTTTTTTGCCACATTTACTGGGCCCTGGTTTCAGACAGAGGGTGAAAAATAAAGTGCTTTTTGAACATTAAAGCATTGAGACACGTCACAGTAGAGACACCATTACAAATATGAAGGTGAAAACAGATATAATATGTCCTCTTTAATCTTTAATGTCTATTTCTCTTTGCCCTACTGCAGTTCGTCTCCATGACAGCATCTCAGAGGAAGGCTTCCACTATCTCCTCTTTGACCTGTGAGTTCTTTTCTCTCTCCTTATGTCCTTCCTGCCTTCCTCCTCCCAGCCTCTTCTTCTTGTCTTTCTCTGCTGTACTGCTCTGCTTTCCCTCCTCCTCCTCCTCCTCCTCCTCCTCCTCCTCCTCCTCCTCCTCCTCCTCCTCCTCCTCCTCCTCCTTCCTCTCCCCTGGTGCTTCATTTTCCACTCCCTTCCTCTCACCCCTTGCTGCATCTGTCTCCTCTTTACTTATTTCTTTAAATCCGCATTCCTCGTTCTTCTTCTTCGTCTTCTTTACCCCTCCTCATCCCCTCCTCGCTTCCAAGGCAGTTCCCCCATTACATAACAGTCCACCGCTCCCACCCTCCTCCCTACCTCCATCCTTGCGGCTTACACACACGCACACACACACACACACACACACACACACACACACACACACACACACACACACACACACACACACACACACACACACACACACACACACACACACACACACACACACACACACACACACACACACACACACACACAAACTCCCCCGCACTGGAGCCAGTCTCCATGGCAACCCAGTCAGAGTGAATCCTGCAGCCGGGGTTTCCCCCTAATGAGGACATCCCCCTCCTGTGTGTGTGTGTGTGTGTGTGTGTGTGTGTGTGTGTGTGTGTGTGTGTGTGTGTGTGTGTGTGTGTGTGTGTGTGTGTGTGTGTGTGTGTGTGTGCGTGTGCGTGTGCGCGTGCGTGTGTGTGCAAGCATGTATGTAATCTGCCGTTTTAACCGCATTCTTTACATTTCTCAGGGTGACGGGCGGGGAGCTTTTTGAGGACATTGTGGCGAGAGAGTACTACAGTGAAGCAGATGCCAGGTACACACCAAACACCCGACGACTCTCATGTCTCCCCCTCTTCCCCCCTTCATGTGTCTCTGCCTCTGCAGTCCTCCCGCAGCCCTGAGATTTCAGCTCCTCTCATTAAACAATTTTGACACTTTTTTTTTTTTTTTTTTGGTGTATTCAGTCTTCTAGTTCAGATGGATAATACCTCGATGCATATCTTTCTGTGGACTGAATAGATATGGAGGCTGGAGTGTTTTCCCCAGATTCCGAATTTACAGTCAGAGGGGAAACATGCACAAAATGCACACACGCCCACGCCGCAACCCCCCCTCAGGAGGTAGACTTAAATCAATTTGACTGTGGAGGTGGTTTTTGGAGGCAACAGAGAGAAGGAGCGGAGGGGATGGAAATATTAAAAGGAGAGAAAGAGAGACTGAGAGATGCAGTAAAAAGAGGAAAAGATGTTGAGGCTCTTTTTACATAATAATAACATCTCTCACTCCTCATCCATCTTCTCCTTTTTATCACCCCATCTGTTGTCCTATGTAGGGCTTTAGAGTTCCTTTTTTAATGTAATTCTGTCAACATTAACATGATGCAGCATAGGTTGTAGACCAGTATTCAAGCACATGATAATAACCACCAAACCTCCACAGGAAAATGCATTTGCAAAGAACACCCCGCCATCTCCGTTTAATTCATTTGACTAAATCATGTTTCAGTTTTTTAGTGGACTCCACGGGATATCAGTCGAACAGGTGTTGGTTCATTGATTTTAAGAATTGCCTTCATCTGTCTTTATCGATTAACTTTTCACTTGTTGCAAAAATGGTAAAAAGCATAGTTTGGTTCAGGGCTTTTTTCCATGTCAATTATTCAGATCTTGTACTGTAGTAAAAGTCTGACTTGTCGTGAAGTAGAAAGTAGCAAAACATTTAAATACTGAAGTAAAGCGCAAGTACTTCCAAATTGTAGTTAATTACAGTACTTTGTAAATCTACTTAGTTACTTTACTGCATAGAAAACATATGATGTGTTACTTTACCAGTGTGAATACACTTTAACAATACAGTTCAAAACCAAATTAGAAATAGTATTTATTGTTGTTACAAAACTCGCAAACCCACAATGCAGGGAATTTTCAACTCTTTAATGAAAGCCTGAAATCAATTGAAGTGAATTGAAAGGATATTGAAGATTAAAAATGAAACTTAATTGATGTTAGATGAATTACACTGACACCAGGACTGTTGTTTGTATTCACCAGTTCACCATTCATCAGTGTTTACACACTACATTTCCAGTGTAAAAGCAGGGCACTATGCAACCACAATAACACAAGAGCCCTGATAAGCATCTTAATTGTTTTAAGTATCTATGTTTTCTCCTCTGTACTCTACATTCCTGATTATTTCCTTTTTGCCCCTCTCATCTTCCTTGTTTCTTTGCATAAATTACATGTGTTTGTGTGTGTGTGTGTGTGTGTGTGTGTGTGTGTGTGTGTGTGTGTGTGTGTGTGTGTGTGTGTGTGTGTGTGTGTGTGTGTGTGTGTGTGTTTGTGTGTGTGTGTGTCACTCAATGTGTTTGTGTGTGGGTGTGTGATTAGCACGGCCGTATCTCACTGACAGTTTCCTCTCTGTACTCCATCTGCACCCCGTCACTCCGTCCCTTCCCTCCTTTCTCCACCCCGTTAAAGGGCAGGTTCACCCAAATGACATAAAACATATTTTCTCACGGTTAGTATCGCGCCATATGGAGAGTTCTGGTCTTATGCGTCCAGGTTTTGAGATTTGTGTCCCTTAGATGTCTGCCTGCATGCCAATACTGTGGAGGAGTGTGTCGTTTAGTCTGTGCGATTCACAGCAATAAAACAACGTTTCTTAGCACTGGCAGCAGTGTGCCTTTCCACATTAGTGTCCCAATTATTCGGGATAATCCCAAGGGACTATTTATTCAGTGTTAAGTAGTTACAATAAAACTGTTGACGGTGAAGGCTGTGGATTATCGAGAGTAGCAGGCACCTGCTGAGTTGAGTATTTAGCAAAAGCAGCTCTAGATAATGTCAATAATTTACTTGGTTAAAACTTAATCAGATGAATAACCATAAAAATGTCTGTACATGTTCAAAACCTACTAACTTGGGATCACCTGACTTTTAGCCTATTCCACAATGAGGTTGTCTTTCTTGGTTTCTTGGTTTGGAGGAAACGATTAAAAAAATTGCCATGACATTTCGTTCAGACATCCTCAGCATGAGTTATACATCTTTGATGGAACTTTAACTTCATGCCAGGTCACAATTAAAATGTGATTTGGTATAAATTAAGTATTTGGTATAAATTAAGTAGTAGTATAAACATTAGAAAATTTGATTCATTCCCATCAGCCTCAGCTGCACCTAGTGTTGCGTGCTAATTACAATAGTTAGCATAGTGAAGATAGTTTATATTTACTTTGAAAGACATTGCATTATTCATTGAAGTGCTTCAACTGCAGTCATACAGAAATGAGTTGAAATGTGATTATTCCAGTAATGAATCAAATCTGATGGGAAATACACCTGTACTGTATCCGGACAAGATAATAAAGCAGGCATTAGGAAAGAGTTGCATGCTGCCTATGCTTGGTGCCATGTTGAGAAAATTCTCTCAAATCTTCGTAAAACTACATCTAAACAATCTGAATAAGATATCTGTGTTATTTTGGTGAACTGACCGTATAAATGTCTGTTGCTGAAAACAACCTCCTGCTGTCAGATGTTCCCTGCTCTTCTCTGTTTAACTGTGCTTCCTTTCCTTCCTGTGTTCCCTCCTATCTGCTCCTCACCCTGTTGTTTTGTCTCCGCAGTCACTGTATCCATCAGATCTTAGACAGTGTGTCTTACACCCACCAACATGAAATAGTGCACAGGGACCTCAAGGTGTGTGTGTGCGCGCGTGTCTCATTGTGTAAGGGTTGCCTCCATGCTTGTGTTATTCCTGCCTGTGATTTTAAAATGCCTGTGCCTGCTGTCTGACTCTTATTGCGCGTCTGCCCGTCTCCAGGTTTTTTGCTTTGGGACTCTTGTTGCACTATTTAAGACGGCCTGAACTAGAATTGTGATTTCCTGTGGGCTCAAGCAGGGAGAGAGACAGAGAGAGAGAGTGAAAGACTAAAAGCAGCAGTGTCAGCGGTGAACTTCAAATGCTCGGAAACCTGCCTAAATGTTTTGTCAAAGGCACTGATCCTGAATAAATTACACAGGGAAATGTGCAGGTTAGACACAGTGCCTCCCACATGGTGCTGCAGCTCACTCCCACACTGCCTGACTAATGTTTGGCTCTCCCTTGAAAAACAGAAAATAGATAACTGCACACCTTCTCCCTCAGACAGACAGCTTCACTCTTCTCATATTTTTTTGGGTGGTGTGAATGTGCAGTGAGTGTGTGAGAGAGATTGTGATATTGTGTGTGTGTGGCTTGTATTGAGATGTGGCTGCCCCTGCATGGATATGACAGTTGGGGGAGTGAATGTGCTAAGACTAACCTGCTCCCCCTGCTGTTTGCGTGCAGTCATTGCATCCAGCAGATCGTGGAGGCCGTGCTCCACTGCCATCAAATGGGGGTGGTACACAGAGACCTCAAGGTGAGTGACCTCCAGGGATGTGTGTGTGTGTCTATAAGTGTCTGTGTGTGTGTCTGCGTGTGTGTGTGTGTGTGTGTGTGTGTGTGTGTGTGTGTGTGTGTGTGTGTGTGTGTGTGTGTGTGTGTGTTGAGAGTGATTTGAAGTTGTATTTGTCTGCGTCTCACTGTTGTACCAGACTCTGAAAGCTGGTAAGTGCAGTATTTAAACCTAGCATGTTTGTGCATGTGTCTGCATGTGTTTGTGCCTTTCCTGTGTGTCAGAAACGTATGTCTGTGCATGCGTTTAAGTGTCGATACTGTGTCGATTTTATTAAGGTAATGTTTTGAATTGACATGTAAGTGAAAGAGCTACCTAACAGCAGCTGAAAACCATGTTTTTGACTCCATATGTTGAAGCTCTCACCTTACTGCAGTGATGTAGAAGTGTACTTCAGGGTGTGTCGGTACACCGTGACATCACTGTCGGGCGTGGTTACAGGTGCATCAGACTTCAAAATGTGGCTTCTCTGCCTGCTGTTAAGTTGTTTTTGGGGTTCATTGCATTTCTCCATGTCACAGGCATGATATAGCAAGATAAGATAACATAAGATAAGATTGACTTTATTGATCCCAAATTGGGAAATATTTTCGTTGAAGCAGCATGTAAAACAAAGTATTGCACATATTAGAAATAATTAATTATACAATATAAACATCTAAAAATAGAAGATGAAACAGAACTGAAAAGGTGAAAATATAAAAGTTGACCGTGAATATAAAAGCTGTAAACTATATGACAAATAAAATACTATAGGGCCAATTTACAGCTAACACAATATAAAAGTAGGATATTATTTACATTTAGTGTGCAATAATGGCATATTAAATTAAATATATAACAGTGCTAATTACATTCAATCTTAATAATACATTTGAAACGTTCCCCTCAACAGGACACATGTCTTTTGACTGACTTAATCAAGAACACATGCTGTGATTTTACAATCATTCATTTGTAATTGCTCTGAACAACATTAAAAAAAATTGATGCATAAATGAAGATATATTACTGAATAACACACTCATACATACTGTAGGGTGTTTGTAAGCAGATATTATGAGTTCTTTAAGTGTTGATATCTTTGTTCACATTAAATAAATAAGATAAGATCAACCGTTATTTAGCAGCAACATGAACAAGAGGATATTCATGAAAACAAAGGATAGCACATGTAAGAGGTCACACAAGAATACATATAAAAGATTTAAAAAAGAATGAGATGAACAGTATATCATAAAATATCAATACTAGAATTAGGTAAGCTGTTTACATTTGTAAAAATATTAATAACTTTGAATGTGAAAACATATATAACAGCCTCTGTGCAATTCGTAAGTGTTTTCCAATCTCTAAAAAGGGGGCACATTTAAAAAAAGAATGCAAAACAACAAGGTTATTCTAATTTGAAGGCTTTACTGTTCATATAATATATATGAATGTTTTATGAGACATGCTTCCTCTCCATACTGGCCTCGGCTCACATGTTGTTATTGCATTGAGATTCTGTGGGGAGCTCCACAATTACTTTACCTGCTGAAGTGTATTAAAGGTTTCCCACTCAGAGGAGGCTATACAGGGAAGGTTGTGCTGTGATTATTTCCCTCGTGGAAGTTTGTCAAGTTAAAGGAAGAGAGATGTTTTCCTTTTAAATACAAAAACAGAAAGGAAGATGTAGGCTACACTGTCTCCTTCTTACTGCATGGGAATGATGTTCTTCCCTAATTAAATGAATTGTGCAGCTCGCAGTCTTTGTAGAAAGGAAAAGAGCAAAAACAATGTGTCCTTTTTCTTGTCACTCTCTGACTCTTCAGAGTTGAAACACAAATGTCAACTTGTTCCAGCTGGAGCCCCCTTACTTTTTACAAAGTCTCTAAGTCATTTGAAGTGGTTTTAAAAGTCAGTCATCTTTTGAGAAGAGCCAGATAAGAGCTGCAACAAGAAGCGATTAACCCGTTAGTGGATTGTCTGACATTAATTAGACTCACCGATGTGTCCCAAAGTGGCATACACCCTGACAAAGAAGGACTGTCACATCTTTCATGAATGGACATTTCAATATGTTGTGCTGAGAGGTGATGTACATCTTTTCATGTGACATGATTTGATTATATACGGAGCTTCCCCTTCCTCTCTAGCAGTCAAGTGTTTTTTTTAAATCCTCCAGCAGAGGGTGACATGATGAACGCCCTGCAGCTGGAGCACAACATCCAGCTGTTTCTGTGGAGGACTGATTATTAAGAAATGGCACAAAACAATCACTGTCAACATTAACTGCTTATCAAAACAAGGAGCTGTGTGTGTGCTGTGTTGTTTGTCAGATTGCTTTTACATCGGCGTCAGAGCAGGAACGACTAAAGGACAAGCTGTATTTGGTCTTCCTCAAGTAAACAAATGGCAAAAAAAGGCTTAAACAATGTTTTGAAGTCCCATCTGTCTGTCTCAGCCTCGGAGTGTTTGTGGGTTTTGGAGAATGTGAAAGTGTTGCCGTGAATTTGTGTAAGCAGCATATTTAGTTATTCTTAGTCCTCTGATCTGGATTTAATTGGTTGCATCCGAGTGGTTTGTCAAACTTTCAATTCTACTTTTCTCATATGAAAATGGTAGAGCAGAACCAACCAATGAAGTGACACATTTCTGTTGGAAATCAATCAGACATCTACTAAAGAAAAGCCACACAGAAGTTTAAAACAACACAAACCAGCACAAACACACAACACTAAAACAACCTGACACCAGATACAAAACAACAATAAGAGGCTAAAGAACCACAAAGACAAGCTCATTTCCTACAGACCCAACATGACCACAAAGACTTACAAACAAATGACATTGAGACAATAAAACAACTACATAAGATGTAAACAAAATGACTGCAAAAAACACAAAACTACCACGCAAAAAAAGTGTTGTGTCTCTTTCAGTCAGACTTTCTTGCTCCTGTGTGGGAGGAATTACAAATAACAGCTATTCTTTGGCATCCTTTTATCTCACTGAATAAGGACTCTTCTTTGGTTTGTTGCTTTCTTCTGGAACATCACAGATTTAGAAGGTGTTGGGATGATGTTTTTAGGAAATGTGATTTGTAAAATGAGAGTTTTACTTACGTGACTGTGTTCTCGTGCAGCCGGAAAACCTGCTGCTGGCCAGCAAGTGTAAGAACGCAGCGGTGAAGCTGGCTGACTTTGGACTGGCTATCGAGGTTCAAGGAGAGCAGCAGGCGTGGTTTGGTTTGTAACACACACAACACTCACAACACTCACAACACACACATCTGCAGTGTGCTCATGTGGACTTAGTTACTTTTAAACATTTAAAAAGTCAAACTGAAGAAGTTGTTTTAAATAATGGTTCTGTGAGTTCAAACAGAGTCCAAATAAAAGCAGCTTCTAATGTAGATACCTTCTGAATTTATAGATCACATTGAGTTTGGTAGCTGATTAAGATAATCCTAACACAATGAATTTGAAAAAGTAGAATATTCATTTTTAGGGTTAGGGTTAGATATAGTGGAGCAGAAGGATAAAGTATTATTCGTTTTTTCGTTTTTTGTATTATGTCATGACCCAAAAGTTTACCACCACTATTATGTAGTCATATTATTTGTACATGTATTTAATATAGATGTATTTTTCTATATACAAATTGTGTTTAGTGGCATTTAGGTGGGCTTTCTTGATCTTCCTGCACTGTATCCATTGCTATATTTGTTATGTTTGTATTTCAAATGGTGCAAATAAACCTAAATTAAATAAACAGAAATAAATACAATAGTGAAATACCCCAAAAGTACTCTACTTGAGTAAATGTACTTGAGTTTCGTATCACCAAAACAAGAATCTTGACACAAGCTCTTTTTTCCTAAAGCTTGTTAACTAAAACATGATCATGAAAAGCATCTTGTGCGTCCTCCAACACTTTTCTAAAGACATTCTTGATAACATGAAATGAATCATAGATGAACAACCTGCTACCCACAGATGGTAGAATGGAGAATCACAGACAGTGCAGTATTTCTCTTAAAAGAAAATCTACAATAACATCTGCCGGTCTGTGTCCCTCCTCTTCCTCCTGTGATGAAGGTCTGTGTTGCTGACAGCTCTGATGTGTTGCAGCGCTGTCACTCTGAAGACAGCAAAGAAAAGTGTGGGCTTCCTCTGGAACATTCATCCATACCGTCTTCTGATCCTTTTTGTCAGCGTGGCCTCCGGTCTATAAACAAGAAGGGATTTCTGCCTCCTCTTCCTCTAATATTAGACGTATCCAGTCTGACTGACAGGACTCTTGTTTTCATCTTTCTGTGTAGTTTCTATACCTTTTTTCATTTGCATTGTGCTGATTTTCAGATTTAGAAAGCTAACAAGTATAAGAACACATGGATTTCAGCCAGATGTAATAAAGTGCATTAAGTGATTTTTGTACCTACTCGGAGACAGAGCCAATATGAGGATCAATTACTAATATGCTAGCCAAAAGCTCTGACTTTTCATTCAACTACATTTCATAATGTACTTAGTGCAGTGATTTTAAGACTGTGTGTAAATTATGCTGCCTCAAAAATCCTCAACATGGCACAAAAAAGGACCAGCTTTTAGTTATTATTCACTACATTATAAACACTCAAATGTAAAGTCTTTAGTGAGTAGTACATTGAGGTTATGGAGTTTGTACATTGAACATGATTCATCACCATGTTGCTCCATCACTGACAGGTATGGTGTCGCATCAGTTTACATATTTAGCAAGGCCCCTTTATGCTGTGTGAGAGTCCACACATGGCTTACTTAGAGCTTTGACAACTAGAACCTGCTTGCATTAAATTCTCCCAATGTCACTGCTGCTGCGACCTATATCTACATGTTACAGTTAACCAGGCGTTCAGCACACCATGTGACATCTAAACTGAAGTTCAGTTTGACACAGATTATCTGAACCCTTCATCAAAAAAGAAAAAAGAAACCAAACCTCAACACGGTCAGCCCTGAATAAGTATTGCTTGTACAGATTGTCATTTGCAACCAGTAAGCCACCAAAAAACAAATGTTTTCTCCTTTAAATACCATCAAACAGCTCCATAAAACCATCTCAGATACCAGAGGGCTACAGTGAAGGGCTGCTGGAGCCTCTATGATATCAAATCAAACAGGAAATGGTTAATTATTCAGTATTTATAATGTGTTGAATAACGATTGGTTGATGTTTTCAGCACCATGGACAGCTACATCAAGACTGTGCAGATAAACAAGTCCTCCAAACAACAACAACATAATGCTGTTGGTTTTTTATGTTTGTTTCGCAAGACAACATTTAATTGTCTGGGAATTCCGTTCATGACGTGACAGTTTAAGTTCGATTGAGGCACAAACATAACTTGGTTAAGTTTAGCTTAACTTGAAGGTTAAAATGACAACTCTGTTACAATAACAAACATATGGTTACGTTTGGGGACAATCGTGGTCATGTTTCTTTTTTTAAAACAAGAGGTTAAATGATGGTTTGAAACTGGAAACAAACAGACCCTGAGTTTTGGTTAACAGAAATCCAAGTAGAAATGTGTTGTAACTAAACCCTGATGTTTGTTTGTGTTTATTTTGCAGGTTTTGCAGGGACTCCCGGCTACTTGTCCCCAGAGGTGCTGAGGAAGGAGGCGTATGGTAAACCAGTAGACATCTGGGCATGTGGTGAGCTCTTTGTTTATGTGTTTCTAACCGCCGCCTCCTCGCTTTCCTTCTCGTCACTCAGACAAAGGTTTTGTTTTCGCTGTGTAGGTGTGATCCTCTACATCCTTTTGGTTGGATACCCTCCGTTCTGGGACGAGGACCAGCACAAACTCTACCAGCAGATCAAAGCCGGAGCGTACGATGTGAGCCTGCCTCTGTTTCTCTCACTGTAAATCCAACATTATGTGGCTCATATCTAATATATGTGGACATGCATTGGTGTGTGTGTTTAGTTTCCCTCCCCAGAGTGGGACACTGTGACTCCGGAGGCTAAAAATCTGATCAACCAGATGCTGACTATCAACCCAGCCAAGAGAATCACTGCCCAGGAGGCTCTGAAGCACCCATGGGTCTGCGTAAGTACATGTAGAGGAACACTTATAAAAAGAGAGAAAGATATCTCAAGCAGTTCAACAAGATAAAGAACATTTAAATTAAAACACGCTGATGCCTCTAACAAGCTCTTTTAGAGGTATTCTTTAAACTACATTGCTGAATGTTATCGCAATAGAAATATAAAATGAGCACTTTTTGAAATAGATCAGGTAATCAGCTCAACATTCAAAAGAGAAATCAAACAAAAATGATTGAGGGTCACTTTTGTTTTTGTAAAGCCTGGGAAACTGGCAGCTCCATGCTGCTTCTATTGGCTAGCACTGCAACACATTGTACATTATAGTCTAATGGGCGGGACATCTCTAAGCTGTTGATCAACCACAACAGAGCCATCCAGCTAACCAATCAGAGCAGACTGGGCTCTGGTTTCAGACAGAGAGTGAAAGAGGTGCTGCAGCACAGGCAGTATGAGACATGTCCCAGTAGGGGCACTAAACTCATATGAACCTGGAAATGAGCACGATATTGCCTCTTTGAAATGTAAACAATACATTCCGTGTCTGAATTGCACTGTTTCTATTTCTGTTACGTATTATTCAAGCAAAGAAGAAAAGTATACTACGCACTCTGTTACTGCAGACCAGAATCTTTCATTGCCGCCGTTTCACACTCACACGAATGTGTAATTTATAAATCCTCCAAAAGCAAGTTTATGAACATCCGTCCCAAGCTGCCAAATATCAGCACCATCTGTTTCAAAACATGCAATCTCTCATATTTGCAGATTCTGGGTCAGCTTATCTTGAAAGATGTTGTACCCAGGAGAGCAGAAAAGCAACCTATCCCAGGGATAAGCACTTCTGTTTGCTTTTCATCTTGAAAAGTATCAGGATCATCAGCTTTTGGAGACACCCGGGAGACTCTAATATGTGCAGTTAAAGTCTAGGAAGAGAAAATAAGAGTTTTACCAGACTTTTTCCATATTTATATAACAACCAGCTGTGTTTTTAAACGCTATGCAAGTGTCTCCACTCACCCGTGATCAATCCTACAACAGTCAACAATTTGAATGTATCTACAGTCTGTCTTCATGCCAAAGCCAGGTGTGTCTAAAGAGGCACCGCAGGCAGAGTTTGAAAATACCCCTACACGATTTTGCCAGAAAGTCTTCCCCTAAAGAGCTTCAGAACCAACAGATTTCAGGGAAGCGAGTGTCTCCGACAGCTCCTGCCCACATACACCTGTCACTGTCGGAGCTGCTCCTCTAATGTTTTATTTTCAGCATCTCTTCCTCTCTTGTGTCCTCACAGCAACGCTCCACAGTGGCCTCCATGATGCACAGACAGGAGACCGTCGAGTGCCTGAAGAAGTTTAACGCCAGGAGGAAACTCAAGGTGTGAACATGCTCTATGATGTCTTTCCCTTCTCTGCATCTTCCTCTGTTTACCAAATAACAACAAACAATCCTGAATCTATAGACCCTCCGAAAGATCTAACATTATATTATTATATCTACCTTAAGCCCCTTTCAGATATGCAACATACATCATTACTGGTTTATTCGGTCTGGTAAAGTGAAAGCTTCTTCTCATTCTGACTTTTACATTGATGTTTTATTCAGAGATCACATTTACAAAAATAAGTGCTCCTGCGATATTTGGCACCTCACGCGCTCAGAGATAGATCTTGTCATTCTGTGATCATCTATTTTGTTCTCGGGTGGAAAATGTAATTTCACCCTGGCAATAATGTAAGTTTAATTGGGTGAGGGAGAGAACAGAGATGAGATATACATGTTATGACAGTGAGGAAGAGTGAGGAAGAGTGTGTTTCCTGTCATCTGGCAGGCTTTTGAAACTTATTTTGATGCTTTAATAATCATTATCACGGGTGACGCATCCCCGAGACATTTGCACATCAGCTTCATAATTAAATGTTATTATAGAGGGAATGTAGCTTTCTTTCCTGCTGTCTTTTTAAAGCAATGAATGGCAGGAGGTTACATTTGTATTATTGTTTAATGCTTAATAGTTCAAATTGTGTGAAGCCTCCTGGAAATGTGTTCATTCATATTGTTTGAATAAAGGAAGATTGAAAACACTAGGAGTCACCAGGTGAAGATGGACAATAAGCTCCAGCAGATGTGGAGAGAAACGAGCCTCCATTGGAATTTTCTTTTTGCAGATGTTCAGAAAAGTTGGTTACAATTGCACTAAATGTTAGTTTTTGGCCGTATTGGTTGTACAAACGCTTTTCGTTTCCCCTGTTCCCACAGCGAGGGCATGAACTACTGTATTAGCTGATCTAATATGAAAGTAATCTCCCCATCAACAGCATACAATTGTCTCTTTCATAGTGTTTCATGGGTAATTCAATTGATTTCATGACATTTATGCATAACGAATTAAGAAAAGACAATGGCCATTTTTCTCTGTTTGCATATTTTACCCCAAGCTTCTGCAGCATTTCATTCAAAAGAGATTCAAAATGCTACAAGTCAGACCTGAGAGAGTGCTTTTGTCACTTGTAAAGTGACAAAAGGGTGCTTATTTATACACAACACTTAAAATTGACATATTATCATAAAGGAATTGCATGTCTGAAAGAGTTTCCCTCATTTTTATTTAACCCACGTCTCCTCCTCTTCCTCCGCAGGGGGCCATTTTGACCACCATGCTCGTCTCCAGGAATTTCTCTGGTGAGTGCAGCTCCCTGAGCAGGAGAGGGGGGGGGCAGGCTGACATGCCATCTGTCTTCTGTCATCTCTTCACACACACACACACACACACACACACACACACACACACACACACACACACACACACACACACACACACACACACACACACACACACACACACACACACACACACACACACACACACACACACACACACACACACACACACACACACACACACACGCACACACACACACACACACGCACACACACACACACACACACACACACACTTACAGCAGGTTGATGGGCGGCCGTGTTAGAGTAAGCAGGAAACTCAGCAGAGATGTTTGCTCGGTTTTAATGTCCGTAATCTCACACAGTATAACTTGTTTGTCTGATTCTTAAATGCAGTCTGAGTTTGATTCTGTTGAGCCTCTGTGTTCGGTGACATCCGATCGATCACGAAGTGCAGAAGTAATAACACATTTCTCTGTACACAACTTATCATATTCAATGTCACACGTAATGAGATCCCGCTTTATTGTGAGGGGACCCGTGTGGTGGGTTTATTGCCGCTGTAGAGGAATGAATCTTGCTGTAATTTTTCCACCAGCGCTAACCAGGCTTCCAAATGGTTTATTCACAATAAAAACACATTAATCTCCATAACCTACCATGTGTAATTACAGTGTGTGAAGTGCTCTCCTGGTATGTGATTAAATGACCTAGAATATGTTATTCATAGTAACTATATTGCTGCTTATACACAAGAAATATGAACATGTAATGGTCCGAATGTGATGGCTTGAAGAGCACATTAATAATCCCTAGATAATCACATATTTGATAGTTTATGTTTATTTTTTCAAGATACAAATACAAGCTAGTTCCCCACCAAGAACAATGCAAAGAGATGATATTCATCCTTAACCACAGGAATGTTTTTTGAACATAAAAACACATCATAACTCCTTTTTTTAATCAGATCCTTTAGATTTGTTCGTCAAATAATTTTTGAAAGATGTATATGTACTTTTACAGTTTAAATACTTTCTTGTTGACAAACTGTATATAAAAGAAATACAATCGGCACCATCTTTACCAATTTCAAAGTAATAAACACATTATTGCATCAATCATGTTAATTCAATACTATCATATATTTTATCCTGAAATTCTTTGTGTCCTTTTACTTTTTGCTACTTGATACACTTTGATGCTAACTACTTATAAAGCAGTACTTGTAAAATAGTATTTCTACATCTTTGTGTTACTTAAGTTAAAGTACCACTGTCTTTGTGGGGAAAGCTGTTTCTTCAACACATTTCTGTCACCTAAAAGCAAACCTAGCATACACTGCCATGTAAACATATTTGAAGAGCTTACAGCAGTTGCTGATATCAGCTGTTACACAGTAGACTATAGAAACAGTGAAGCCTGACCAGTGTATCTTTGAACCAATCACAATCAGAGGAGCCTTATAACAGGAATGACATAACACACACTCTAATACATCCATCTGTTTACTTTACCCCGTGGAAGTCTACTGTTGGAAGAATAAATCCACAATGGACAGATGGACTATTTTTATGTAAAGAATATCCATATTACGCAATGCACTATTCTTCAAAGAGGAATTTGATTAAATACATCTACTAACAAGTATTGTGTGTTTATCAAAGCCATTTACATCTTCTTAATCTGTGCCATAGAGCTCCATTGTTGTCCAAAGAACTATCAAAATACACCAATTAGCACCCCTGTTGCACTGGGTGACATGTTTGTTCATTACTGTGAACACAAACATTCAACTTAATCCCACACACACCACCCTGCTGCTCATCATTGTCCCCACAAATGTACTTTGTACTCCTGTTTGTTTGATAAAATGACAGGCGCCAGATCTTTAAGGAAACAACTGAGATTTCTTTTAAAACATGTTTTTAAAGATTTACATCTCCAATAAGAACAAATTATTCTTGCCATCTTTATTCTGAAAAGAAAAGCACTATCAAAGAATAGCTACTACATATTTTTACTTTTCTTGTTTATATAAATTGTATTTTGTCTTTTATCAGACATTTTACTTCTTATATATATTTATATATACATATATATGTGTGTATCTATTTTTTATTATATATTTATTTTATATTTACTTTGCACATCTTACTTTAACTTTTTATGTTTATATACATGTTTTTATTTTTGAATGTATCTTTTATTTTTATTTTATCATGTCTTTTATTGAAAATGTTACTTTGTGTGTTTACATAAATATATATATTTTTTTATTTAATCGTTTTTTGGACATTTAACTTTTATTTGTGTATATACATTATTTTATTTTATTTAGTCTTTTATTGGACATTTGACTTCTTATGATTATATTTCCTTCACATATCTTAATTGAACTTTTTATGTTTATATACAGTTTTTTATTTTTTATTGTATCTTTTATATTATTCTGAAAAGGAGCAAATGTCAAAAATGAAATGTCCTTGGAAAAAGAAAGCATTCTGGATCTCATTCTGATTCACTCCATTAACCAGTATATACTGCACTTCCTCCCCCTCTCCCTTCCTCTCTGTGGTCCAGTGGGTCGGCAGACTACAGCCCCCGCCTCCGTCAGCAATGTGCCCGGGACCACCTCTGGCATCGTGGAGCAAGGTACTGTAAACCCATATCAACTGTACCCTTACTCACTACTCTTTCTCTCCTCTCCTAAAACTTCCCATCCTTCCCTTTCCCTGAACTCGGACATGATTAAATGGAAATCCCCCCAGAGTCACAACATCCCACACTAACCCTCAGCTTGTTTTAATCTCTCCTCCTAAATCTTTTCTACTTCCTCTAATGCTTCTCCAACGTCTGCCAAGGTAAGCATCCACATCTCTTATCTGGAAGCAGAGAGTATTACTGTTCAGATATCTTTTGCAATACAGTCACATGTCCCAAGGGGAATTAGTAGACAAATGGCATGTGTGTGTGCGGTAGCTTGAATGTAGCTGTGTTTGCAGAAAGGGATGCATTTGTCTGAGGTGCAAAGGGAAAAGTGAAGGATATTTTTTTGTGTCTTAAATCATTCATAAACAGCATCAAAACACTTGACAGCTTCTGCATGTTTATTATTATCAAGTGTCATTTATAATTCCTGACCATAAATGACCTCTGCCATTATTCATACTAATCCAACGTACTCTTGAGATTAACAAACCCATTATCACATACCTGCATCTCCATCCCACTTCCCAGCATGCTTTCCTCCTAATCTCCCCCCTCTATCTGTAGCTGTGCGTGCGTGAGTGTATTTGGATTATATGGAGAATTAGTTTGACTTTTTTCCCCCGTCACGATGCCCTCTGCTTATCTAACGCGTTGGGCAATGGATCAGGGTTAGGAGGTGCCAGTTGGATGGTGGTTTTTTAAAGTGTGTGTTTATTCGTTGGGTTTTTAATGTCTTTTTACAGGACGGAGGGAGGGTTTTCTTTTTGTGTTTAGAGGGAGGGATACATTCTGTACAGTGTGGCTTTTTGTCTTTCCCTTAAGGGTGGAGAAGGGGAGGACATGTGGACAGACGAGCCTTGTCACTCTGTTTGTGGTCTGCATGTTCAGTTTTGAGTGGTTCACTTTAGCCAGTGCATGCATCAGCGTGCATCTGCAGCTGTGTGTGAGTGAGCAGATCCAGAGAGCTGTGTCATCTGAAGGTGTATGATGTGTACTCTCCCATCTGACGGTGTGTCCTTCTGCCTTTCTGCAGCAGCCAAGAGTCTCCTCAACAAGAAGACTGATGTCAAGGTAAGCTAGCTCCTCTCTTCTCTGACCTCACTGTCTCGTTTCCTCTGTACAATCCTTTTTCTGCCCGTTGTTCGGACGCCCTTCACGCTCAGAACTACTTTTATTATTCTATAAATATTTCGTCCAAAGGCAGATGCGTACGAGGTGATTTGACTTTGTCAAGTTCTGCAGCGTTCACTTTAATACTTTTTCAAGACAGTCTTTTCAGCCTTAAAGGCACAGGGTAAGCAGATTTTGTTTGTCATTTACTGCCCTACCTGTTCTGTCATTCTTTCATGTTACTCAGAGAGGCAGGCGTTTATTTACCTCATGACTTTCAGTACATATGACACAACTGAATATTTGATGGATCCCAGAAAGTGTAGCTTTTTAAAGCAATCCTGATACATAAATAAGTGATTAAACTTGCTGAAGAACCAAATTAGTATAGAGTATTATTTATGTAGTTTATCTACAATAGTTAACATCTTATACAATAGTTAACATATTTTATTTAAAATAGTCTATTACAAAACAATTAAGTGTTAGAATACATGTAGAATAATAGAAAATAAGAGCCAATGGCAATGTTTGGAATTTCAAAATGTACCTTTTCTTCTTAAAGATGAGTAATATTTCAAAAACAATATAATAAGAATAATTCTATTGAAAAACACCATAGAACAATATGTCAGTCACACAACACTCACGAAAACACAATTTAAGATACAACAATATCCAATTATTAGATATTGTAAAATGCTCTGAAATGGATGTCATTTATATCAAAGCATCCTGTTAACATTGTGTGTAGCAACACTCTTTGAAACATTATTTATTGCACTTAACTGTCATTCAAAAACATCACAAAAGTCACTTTGAGTGTAAAAATATGAAACTCAAACTTAAAGAAAAAAGGACACTTTCTGACGTAAAATCTCACTGTAGGAATATAAACATGACAAGGACTTTTATTTTGAAGGCTGTCTCCTCTCACTTCCGACGCTCACTTCTCTCACTGGTTTGATGGAGCTGCGTTTCCTCCTCTCCGCTCTCAGACATTTCAGTTTGGCACAGCTCGCTTTTTACATCACTCCACTGCAGACATTTTTAATCCAAAATAAAATCCCGGTGCCAAAACTAAGCTCATTAAAGTATTGGTCCCTGCTCCGTCTCATTTGAAGAGAGTACTCTGATTCTGCCTGACGTTATCGCTGCTCCTCTGTTAGCTCCTCTCTCTCCTCTCCAGTCCCACAAGTGTTTGTAATGTGTTGCACTCTGTAAGTGTCTGTGGTCAGTGTTTAATGCACTCTGTCGCAATGTCTCTCTCTGTGTGTGTGTGTGTGTGTGTGTGTGTGTGTGTGCGCGTGTGTGTGTGTGTGTGTGTGTGTGTGTGTGTGTGTGTGTGTGTGTGTGTGTGTGTGTGTGTGTGTGTGTGTGTGTGTGTGTGTGTGTGTGTGTGTGTGTGTGTGTGTGTGTGTGTGTGTGTGTGTGTGTGTGTGGTGTATCTGCTGTGTTGCTATGCATGTGTGCTTGCATGAGTCGGTGTGAAGCCTTTGTGTAAACTCTAAGTGAGCAGCTCAATGAAGGTGAGGTTTAGATTTGTCTCGGAGGAAGAAAGGTACATAGAGACCTTTTTATAGCACTCCACAAGCATGACATTTAGTTTTTATCTTCTCCACATGATAATAATCTTGAGCTATTTTTAGAAGCATAAAAAGGGTAAGGTAGCTGCCACAAACATGTCCATATGTTAAAATGAAGTGTTCCCACTAAATAATGTGTAAGATGTAGATCTTGTTCACAGAAGATTAAAATGTAATATGCACAAGATATCTATCTTGTTTACGCAAGATACTTTTTGTGTCCATAGGAAATGGATATTTTTAAAACAAGATAATTAATCATATGCAAAAGATATGGATCATGTTCATACAAGATTGCAGTGTTTCCCACAGGTCTGAAATATACTTTGGGGGGGGGGGGGGTTGCGTGGCGAGGTGACGTGCCTTTCTGACGTGCAACAATAATAACATTAACCTGTCGCTTGCTAGCAGACCCTTCACGCGATGGCAGAGCGAACAGGTACAGGCAGGGCCGGACCGAGACAATAAATCAGGCCGGAAGTTATACACCCAGCCGGACACTACCAGTTTTATTTTGTGCCATTTTGCTTGATTTATTTGTCAATATTTACAGTGTTGCTGCCCGTAGTGATAGCCCTATAGTTTAAATCAATACCCACAAATAAACATATGGACATGGGTTACTATTTAAAAAAAATGGTAAATGTATTTAGGAACCTATCAATGTGATTTTAAGTGGGGGTGGACCTCAAACCTCTAGGGGGGTCCGGGGGCATGCTCCCCCTGTAAGATTTATTTATTTATTTTGGAGTTAAATGCATCAATCTGGTGCACTTTGAGGGGGAAATAAAGAGACTATGGAAACAACTATATGAAACAGAACTGTATACATTTCAATAATCATAAAACCATGGCCATAACCAATAACATCCCATTTCCAATATGAAAAAACACTGAAACTTGTTTATTTATTCCTGAACCAGCCTCTTGTGTCTCCCACCTCTCCCTCCTCTCCTCCCTGCTCCTCTTTGAGGCAGCAGCAAAGACTAGTTTTAGCTCTCAACAAGTTTTGAGAGCTTATCTTACCTTTTTTCACCTAGTTAACATTTTTTTTTTTATTCATGCATATTTTACTAATCACTACCCCCTCAAATGGAAATATGTGTTTACATAAATGGTGACCAAACCGTTTGAGACCCACTGGGATAACTTAGATTAAGTTAACTATCTAAACACTCAGAGAGTCCTTTACCTCACCTGAGCTGAGGTTATTCCGAGCTTGAATGACACACAGAGACCAATCAAGGGCTTTGATTTATGATCTGTATGACAGTAGCCATGTCGGCAGACCACATCATGTAAACAGCCAGTCACCCTGTGTGAGGCAGGCCCACATTTGTGCAGTATTGCGTTCACAATACATTAAAAAAAAATCAATAAATCCTGGACCAGCACGCCACTTAACAGGCCAGGCCATCGGGAAACCCCCCAGTCCTCCTGATGGCCTGGGTACAGGAGGCGTAGAGCGAGGGACCATAGTCCACAAGTTAATCGATCACAGATGGCGTCGTGGTCGCGGACGGATTAAAAAAAAAGATTTAAAAAATAAATTGGTCACGAAATATACTTGGGCGGCCGTTAATATACCTGGGCGGCCCGCCCAAGTAAAGTCTATGTCTGGGAAACCCTGGATTGTATTCTACGTCCATAAGATATGGATTTATCTTAACAAGTTTTAATTTATACGTAAAAGGTAGACCTAACTCGCTCAAGATATGAATTTGTTGACGCAATAGGATATTTTATGTGTAGTAAATATCGATAATTTTTAACAAGATAATAACCTTATTAACATAATGATGGATCTTGCTCTCTAGAAAGATTATTTGGAACATGCATTTTCAAATATGTATTTTGGTCATGCAGGATAATGTTAAGTGTCCTGATTACTTGTGTGCCCAACATATGGATCCATTTGGCTCAAGATAATGATTTACAGTTCATAACATACTGTGTTTTATCTAGGACTTTGGGATCACTATACCTTTCTGTAGAAAATGTTTGAATCATCCGACGGTTTCCTCTCATCTTCCTCCTCATCTTCCTCCTCATCTTCCTCCTCTCGCTCAGTCTCTCCTGACCTGTTTCTTTATGACACGCAGTCTTTCATTAACCTGGGCCTATTTTCCCCTCTTTCAGCCTCTCCTCTTCGCCTGACACCCACCCCCCCTCCCCTCTCTCTCCTCGGGTGGCCTGATGCTAATCTCAGATTATTTCCCACCAGATGATTAATCTATCATTACATAATCACAGCTTCTCCTTTGCTGCACCCTGACGTCACACCAATGCACACAACCCTGGGGCTATTTCAGTATTCCTGCATTAGCACGGGCACCCGCTCCCCTTTCTCTCTCCTTTCTCTCTCTATTTCTCTCTCGTTTCTCTCTCTATTTCTCTCTCCTTTCTCTCTCCTTTCTCTCTCTATTTCTCTCTCCTTTCTCTCTCTATTTCTCTTCTCACTTTCCAGCCATTTCCTGGGAATATGCTCTTTTCTTCTCTATAACCAGTTTCAATAGTTTAGGGCAATGGAAGAACAGTAAAATCATGTATCAATGAGGTTGATATGCTTTTTTGTAAAGTCTTCTATTTAACTTCCAACCCAGTTTAGCTTAGTTCCAAGCTGACTTCACGCCACCTTTGTCCTGTAACTCCCCAGTGGTAACAACTGCTGGGAACACAGGCAAAGGACCTTTAAAGGGCAATTCAGGTAGAAAAAAACAGTCTTTACTTAACATAGGCAACCAAAACAATGATGACAGAATCAGAAAAAACAGGAAAACTATAAATATCGGCTTGAATGTTAGACACAAAGGTACTGAAAAAGACAAGAAAACACTGAATTAGAACAAAAACAGAACCTAAGGAGCAAACCTCACTGTGTGGTGGTGTGCTAATCTGAGTTTCCCAGTTTGCCTTTTCCAATCCATTTATACTGAGTGTCCCATGGAGCCATGTGCTTCTTTTTGCTCTGATAACAGAAGTGATGACACACTACTCATCAGATTACCTTTCAATTTGGATAAAGCCTAATGTTTTTGGCGAGCCATTGACATTTCCAATACTATTATTAGGCCATAAGTGTGCTCATGAAACAGATTTAGAAAGTCCTAATCTCACAGAAACTTAGTCTGAATGCAGAAAATCCTGTTGAGTTGTTCTTAAGTTATGATAGAAACATAGATCAATTACATTTAGCTCCATTGCTGCTCCAATTCAATATTTTCAAATGAACAAAATGTCCAATGTGAAAGGTGTTGCTGATAGACATGAATCAACAGAGAATTGCTTTTGTAACTTTCCAACATTTAGAAGCTACAAAAGATACAAAATATTTAAATGACAATTTACCAATTATTCTGCTGCCCCCAATTAACGCTGATTTAATGACATGCATCACTATCTGACAAAGATGTACATTTCACATGAAATCATCACAAATGTGTTCAACACACATTGTTGTGAGCGAGAGAACAATACCTCAGTATATACATCTAAAATTATGTTTAGTTGAATCCCAGTGTGACTCCCAAACAATGGCAGACTCAGAGCTGTGCTTCTCATATAAAGGGTGTAATTAATGTGCAAGCTGAGCAGCAAACCACTTGCCTCTGTTTCCTGCTCAATTAAACACCATTACTCAGTCTCACAGCACACGCTCACTTCAAAAGGCTGAACATGTCTTTTGTGTTCTTGTAAGTAGGAATATAAATCACCTCCCCCCTCCAAAAACCAACTCTCATGTGAGATAAATCTCGTGCAGTGCATTGACATGTTTCTGTTTCTTAGTTTTGCTCCTTACAATGCACTTTTTCGGGGGATCTTTCAGCCTGAGTGCCTGAAAACAGTTCTGTCCACGTCCTGCTCCTCCTCCAGTGTGTTTGATCAGGTCCATCCTTCTCTATTACAGACTGTGTTCAACAAAATATATGATTCACTGTTCTCTTTGTTCTCCTTCTCCCTTTTTATTGTTTACAAAGGAAGAATGCCTCAAATTCATAACAGCTAAACTATTGTCAGCATGCTAATATGCTCACAATGACAATGTTAACATGCTCAAATAGGAACGAGGCTAGTGTCAATGTCATTTGTTTTGGAGGTATTTGATGATGAATCAAAGTATTGGCCACATTCAAACTTTGAGTGGACGTAAAAGTCACACAAGTTATTACAAATCACCCTGAGGAGAACCAGATATCATGGCAATTCATCAAAAAGAGACATTTCTCTCCAAACCAAAATATCTCAACCTGTTCACGGAGTCACGAAATATGGACACCACAGAAAAAGGCTGCAGAGATGATGGATTTGAAATGGGACTTTCCGGCTGGATGCTCGTTTATCCCTCTGGATTGCTGGCAGGATAAACATCACAGCAAATCTACCTTCAATGGGGAAATCCAATGCTGGAAAATAAACATGCTGATTTTCGCCCTTTGATTTTCAATGACACTAATAGGCAACCTTTATGCTCGAGTTAATGCCACATCTGGGGTCACTTCAGGGCTACACACACTGTCACACACTTCCTGTTTGACTCTGGAATATTTCTTCATTTGTTTCCCATTAGAGTTGTGGTGAGAGATTAATACAGATGGGTGGTTAGCCCACTGCAGGGCCTTTTTTTGGTACACTGTTTCTATAAATTCAGATGTATCTGTTTTGTATCATTAAGACACATACAGGACTGTCTCAGAAAATTAGAATATTGTGATAAAGTTCTTTATTTTCTGTAATGCAATTAAAAAAACAAAAATATCATACATTCTGGATTCATTACAAATCAACTGAAATATTGCAAGCCTTTTATTATTTTAATATTGCTGATTATGGCATACAGCTTAAGAAAACTCAAATATCCTATCTCTAAATATTAGAATATCATGAAAAAGTATACTAGTAGGGTGTTCAACGAATCACTTGAATCGTCTAATTAACTCGAAACACCTGCAAGGGTTTCCTGAGCCTTGAAAAACACTCAGCTTGGTTCAGTAAACTAAATCACAAGTATGGGGAAGACTGCTGATCTGACTGCTGTCCAGAGGACCGTCATTGACACCCTCCATCAGGAGGGTAAGACACAAAAAGAAATTTCTCAAAGAGCAAGCTGTTCACAGAGTGCAGTTTCAAAGCACATCCACAAAAAGTCTGTTGGAAGGGGGAAATGTGGCAGGAAACGCTGCACAACCAAGAGAGATGACCGCAGCCTTAACAGCATTGTGAAGAAGAGTCGCTTCCAGAATTTGGGGGAGCTTCAAAGACAGTGGACTGAAGCTGGAGTCCAGGTATCAAAAGTCACTGTTCACAGACGTGTCCGGGAAATGGGCTACAATAGCCGTATTCCCATGGTCAAGCCACTTCTGAACTCAAGACAACGGAAGAGGCGTCTGACTTGGGCTAAGGAAAAGAAGCACTGGACAGTTGCACAGTGGTCCAAATTCCTCTTTTCAGACGAAAGCAAGTTTTGTATTTCATTTGGAAGTCAAGGCGCCAGAGTCTGGAGAAAGGCTGGAGAGGAGCAAAATCCAAGTTGCTTGAAATCCAGTGTGAAGTTCCCACAGTCAGCGATGGTTTGGGGAGCCATGTCAGCTGCTGGTGTTGGTCCACTGTGTTTCATCAAGCCCAGAGTAAATGCAGCTGTGTACCAAGAGATTTTAGAGCACTACATGCTTCCGTCTGCTGAAAAGCTCTATGGAGATGAGGAATTCATTTTCCAGCATGATCTGGCACCTGCCCACAGTGCCAAAACCACCAGTAACTGGTGTACTGACCATGGCATTACTGTCCTCGATTGGCCTGCAAATTCCCCTGACCTGAACCCCATAGAGAATATGTGGGGTATTGTGAAGAAGACGCTGAAAGACACCAGACCCAACAATGCTAATGAGCTAAAGGCCGCTATTGAAGCATCCTGGGCATCCATAACACCTCAGCAATGCCACAGGCTGATTGCCTCCATGCCACGCCGCATTGATGCAGTAATCCGTGCAAAAGGATTCCCAACCAAGTACTGAGTGCATTAATGGACATTTTCAAATGTTTGATTGTGTTTTGCTGTTATAAATCTTTTTTTTTTACTTGGTCTGAGGAACTATTCTAATTTTTTGAGATAGGATTTTTGAGTTTTCTTAAGCTGTATGCCATAATCAGCAATATTAAAATAATAAAAGGCTTGCAATATTTCAGTTGATTTGTAATGAATCCAGAATGTATGACATTTTTGTTTTTTTAATTGCATTACAGAAAATAAAGAACTTTATCACAATATTCTAATTTTCTGAGACAGTCCTGTATGTGTGGATTACTGTAATATTGGACCCTTCTTCTAACTTATTCTAAGACCTGCATTTAAAGAGGAAGCAGGGTAAATAGTCACACTAGTGTTGAAAGCAAGTATGGAGTCACTTAAAAAGTGTTTTTCTATCATTGTGAGGTGTCAGTTTGATAACCCTAGTGACCCTTTGTCTCCCAGAAATCAAATTAAAATACTCAAAAACACGAACAGGTGGTATCATGGGAAATCTACATATTCACGAGTGGTCTTACATCCCTCTTAAGCCATTTCTCTCTCTTACCCTTTTCCATCTTCTGTCTATAATGAACAGAATTTAGTTTCTGACAATTTTCTTCCTATTCAGTCGAACACTCTCCAATTACAGGCAGCCCTGCCGAAGAATATAATGAGCAGAAAAATACAGACTTAATTGGTTTAAAGCATGAAGTCGCCGCGTCGTGCCTGAATACAGTATGTGTGTTTGTGCCTGCTGTCAGAGGAGCTGTTGGTTATGTGCGTCCTTATAAAACAAGGTGTCTGTATATTTAGCATGCTGGTGGCTGTTTATGGTGTCTTATGTGAATGGCCTGTTTCATAAGTGCTGTGTGTCTTTGTATGCAGTTGTATGTGTGTCACTCGGGAGAGATACATTAAGAGACTCTAATGTAAGAGCCCATGCAGTTCGACAAAATGGACGTGTATGTCTGACAGATGTTGCAGAGGTGCACAGCTGTCATTGGTTTTTATTCACCATCTGCTAAACAGCATACCGAGCAGGAGAGGCCAATGAGAACGTAAAAGACCAAGGCTGGAGTATCAAAGCTCTGACTGAGATTGATTTCAATCTTACTGCAGGGACAAAAGACATGATGAATTGTAGAAAACCTTTTTATCTAATGAATTCTGTAGTGAAAAATGTGAGGAAACCTTTTTTGATCTACAGCGCGTCATGCTTTCTGTCTGATTGCTGTCTGGAAGTTGAGTGCTCTCCGTTCTTTTCTATTCTTGACTCTGGAGCACTCTTCTGATCCTATCTGTGATTTTTTTGCGTGGTGTTACACTGTTTTACAAAGTAACCACCCACTTTACAAGCGGCAGATGGCACCTCTCATCATTGTTGCTGAGCACTAATGTAGCACTTTGTGTTCCCTGCACAGCCGCAGACAAACAGCACGAGAAACAGCACAGTCACCAGTCCCAAAGGCCACGTCACCGCTGCACTGGTACGCAGCTCTGTGTCCGTCTGTCTGTCCGACCTTTACACTTTTAAAATGGAGAGTGTGTCGGAGTGTGTATGAAAGAACGTGAGGGGGAGAGAGGCGTGATTTATTGCTACGACTTCATTTATTAATTCAAGGCTTGCAGCTTTTTGAGGAATTTGTTGAGAAATTGGGAAATGCACTTCTTCCCCTTCTTGCCAGGAGTCCAATGAAAATACTCTAATGTGTTTACGAGTGGGAGTCAGCGCCATGAGACTGTTAGCCAGTGGTTAAATGTAACTTAAGGATAAGGTTTTTTTTATTTACTTGAATATTCCCCTTTTATGCAACTTTATATTTTAGCCTCACTACATCTCAGAGGGAAATACTGTATGTTGAATTGACTACATTTGTCTGACAGCGTTATGAAGGCTACTTACTGTATCAGTGTTGCAAACAGCACTTGTTTTATTAAGTAAATTGACTTATCGATAGAAAGAAATATGTTTTGCTTGTTTTATATTCTTAATGATCCCATTTGTAATTCAAAGTGTGTGAGTGTGTGTGAGAGAGAATGATATCTAGCATTAGCACAGATCATTAGCATAGATGGTTAAATCTAGGAACTCTTACAACCATCCTCCATCATTAACCCTTTCAAATCTTCCCATGTATTGCTCACATCTGACTCTCTATTAATATTCCTCTTATGTCTCAAACTCTCATTTTGTCCCCATGAAACTTCCCCTCTCTATTGCCTCTTTCCCATGTTCTCGTTTCTCTCCATTCTTCTCCAGGAGCCTCAGACTACTGTTATCTATAATCCAATAGATGGGAACAAGGTACATCTTCCCTCACTCCATCTCTTTATTTCCTGTCCTCTTTTCATTTCTCATCCTCGTCTTCACTCCGTTTCTCTATCTGTGTGGGGATAAAGCTGTACGTAGATGAAGCTGGTTTTGTGTATTTTGGCGTAATATATTTATCTGTGTGTTTCTTTATGCATGAGAGAGATGGAGAGAGTGTGAGAGGCTGGAGCTGTGGTTCCGGTGAGGTGGTTGTGTTACACTGCCCCTCTGTGTTCAGATTAATGGAGCTTGGTGGTTCCCGCTGCTGGCTGAGGAATCCATGTCTGTTAACAGATTAGCCCCCCCCTTCACCCAGCTGTGGAGAGTGTGTGTCACGGTGGCTAAACGTCATGTGCTTTACAGTTGTGTGTGTTCGTCAGCAGTGTGCTACTGAGTCACACGTACAGCTGTATCTGTTGCTGTATTTTTGGCCAAACGGTGTGTTAAAGTTGAGTCACCAGAAATGGTGTGAGTGAGTGTGTCTCTGCGAGTGTGTGTATGCTTTTAATGTGATTTTGCAATTAATATGTTTGTCTGTGCACTTTGCAGGGATCCTCTGACAGCAGCAGCACCACTGTTGAGGATGAGGATGTGAAAGGTGAGCTTATTTCAAAGCATTGGTTACTTTGCTTCAGATTATTTTCTATTTTTAATGGTCTCCCTAAAAAATCTTTAATGACATTGCAAACCTTTCAGAATACTGCGGCCAGGATTTCAAAAAAGAGGTCACATTTCCCCTGTGCTGTGCATCACTGCACTATTTACAGGTGTCTTTCAGAATTGATTTTAAAGTGCTTTTAAAGATTTACAAAGCTATACATAACATTGCCCTTCCATACATCAGTGACTGCCTTTCATTTTACAAACATTCAAGGACACTCAGATCCTCCAATGCATTTATTTTAGAAGAACAGAAAGTATTTTACAAGAAATCTGGGGAGGTTGCTTTCTGTTTTTAGGACCCCAAACCGTGGACCAGCCTCCCCTTGGATCTTATCAAACTCCATTTGAATTGTTTTAAGTCAATTAAAGACCTATCTTTTTAATTTGGTCATTTTAGTTGGATGACTGTTCATGTTTTATCGTTCCACGGTTCTGTCAAATAACTATTTTTGTTTGATTATAACTTGTTTTTAATTATGTTCCTCACTCTTTATTCTGTATCTTGTCTTACTCTGCAAAGCACTTTGGGCTGCATCTTGCATGAAAGGTGCTATATCAATACAGTTGTATTATTATTATTATTATTATTATTATTATTATTATTAATTGAACTCCACTTTTACCTGCTGCAACATTAAAGTTATCACATAGGTAATCACTTTTGTTCTTGTACTTAATCCCAATCATTTCGTCCACTGTGGTAATGCTACTTCTACCTACATTAATATTCCATAAATGATGCCTTTAGAGAGTGTAAATGTACATTTCACATCAGTTTATTATTAACTTAAGACACTCATCTCTGCCATGTGTGTCTTTAAATAACCATTGCTGTAATGTCTTTTGAATGAATAAATCTCACTTTGATTTGCAAATATGGACAGGAATCTTTGTTAACACCTAAAGGAAACACGATTCAAAACTGTTCATGATCACCTGCTGCACCTTCTTGCAAGTTAAAAGGAGTGAGCCCTTAATAATGGAATCAAACACTCAATTAGTAACCATGAGAGGTCATTAAGCATACAGCCACAACTGTGTCTTTAATAGTTGTATTCTATCTCCATAATAAGGTGTAATCTTTTACAAAGACAGTACATCCAAACCTTAAGCCTTGAAAGCCCTCCAGATTGAACCTTTGACCCTTTGGTGGGTGTAATCATGTGAAGGCACAAACCTTTCCAAAATATAACTCAAAACCTTGACGAATAAAACACTAAATGATCTGTGCACTAATAGAGGTAGGCAAGTAAATATTGTGTTTGGGTGACAATTAACCGTCACTTCAAATATTACATTTATACTGTGATGTTGCTACTTTTACAGAGCCTTTTGTGTTCCATTGAACTCAACTTTACTAGAATGAAGTGGAACATTTATAAGAAAACACTTTGATATATTCTGAAATCACAGTGGTAAATGTAGAAGAAAAATCTCACAAATTAATGACTTTAAATACAAAGAAAATAGAAGGTTTTTTGGGGAATATTACACACTTAACCCGGCTCACTATTTTTTAATATATTTTTCCTAATGGGGTCTTTTGTAGAGGCTCAAGATGAAATAAAGAACTCCAAACAGACAGAGAGATTGAGGTACTGAGTGAGGGGAGGGAGAGAGGGAGAGAGGGAGAGAGAGGGAGAGAGAGGGAGTAAATCAGAGCGAGCTAAGCCTCCTCTCTGTGGTGGAAGTAAATGAGGGGAGAAGCAGGACACAGTAAATCTCATCTAAAGCGCTGGGACAAGAATAGCGTGATGAGCTCAAGTAACTTCACATGCGAACAAGAGATGTGATGGGAGATGGATGGAGGTAGAGAGCGGCACAGCATCTACACCGGGCAGGAAGTGACTTTTTAGCATTTCTAATAAAAGGTGGATATGTAGGCGAGGATCATGGAGAGGGAACTACTTTCTGCATGGAAGAAGTTTTGATATGTGCTGTAGCATGGTGGAGTTTTCACTGAGGACTGATAAGACTCACAATGAATAACGTGGTATTAGGTGAGTTCATCCTCAGTGCGGTCGTTAATGTTTGTGAATGAGTTGCCTAATGAGCTGAGTTAAGTGCACTGTGGCTTTATCATCTGATTGAATTGTCGTGTGAAATAAAATCACTTTGTTTCTTCTCTGCAGTTCGCAAACAGGAGATCATAAAGATCACAGAGCAGCTCATTGAAGCCGTGAACAATGGAGACTTTGAGGCGTATGCGTGAGTCCACATCTAACTCTTTCTGGTTTCTCCACAGCTTGTAGGAAAAGTTTGTTTTCATACTGTAAAAATAAAGTGGTCAGCCACAGAGAGCCATTAATCTGATTGACACACAAAGGTGGTCTGTCTTTGCACTAACAGATACAAGAGCAATTACAGTCATTGTTGTACCCTTTCACGCCCTCTTTTTGTCTGCCTACCACACACTTAGGAATAATGCTTAAGCAGATTGAGTGGGAGGTGGGGGGGGGGGAGGGTCTGCAGTGATAGGAGACCTTTTAGACCAGGAGAAGACAATAGATGTTCAATCATGCATTATGAAAGTAAAATATTCATGATGTGATAATACTTAGTACGCTCTGAGACATGTAAGTTGTGTTATTTACTAAATCAAGATGACAGCATCCTTAAACAAAACGACAAGATAACAAGTAAAATATAAAGATACTATAGCTACTTGATTATTTGATATTAAGTCACATTTTTGATTTACTTATTACTTTGTTACTAAAATGTGAATTGCTAGTAAAAACATGCACTTTAACTACTAAGTAAAAATGACAATACAGTGAGTAAATAGTAAGGAGATTGTTGGTCAAAAGTCATCCAAATAATTACATATTTTGATTTAAATGATTATTTCCTAATGCATTTATTTGACAGTTATTCCAAATTTAAAGCTAACAAATCAAAATCATGATGAAAACTTTTTAGGGACAAAATGTAAAGTGTTTAACATTAAGAGTTAAGAGATACTAAGTAAAAAGAATAAAAGTTAAGCTTTTATAATTTCATGTCTGACTTTCCATTAGTTTCTTCTCCCATCACAATACCGCAAAATGGTACTATGATGTCATCAAAATGGTGAAAATAACATTTCCTTCCTGTTCTGCTATTATATAATTGTGTACAATAATTGCTAAAATAATAGTTTGCATTATTATTGTTCACTAACCAGGAGTTGTACCAGCATAAGCATCATTCACAAGCATAATTGATGATTGATGATGACATTTAAAGGAGATTTTCTGGCCTTATCCGGCATGTTTTTTACAGGAAGATCTGCGACCCCGGTCTGACCTCATTCGAGCCGGAGGGGCTGGGTAATCTGGTAGAGGGGATGGACTTCCATAGATTTTACTTTGACAATCGTAAGACTACTAATTAAAATGATTCCATCCATTAGAGTTGTTGGTTAATTCAAATGTTCTAACATTTCATCCGTCTCTCCCATCAGTCCTCTCCAAAAACAGCAAACCCATCCACACCACCATCCTCAACCCTCACGTGCACATGATTGGGGATGAGGCCGCTTGCATCGCCTACATCCGCCTGACCCAGTTTGTGGACGTGCAGGGACATCCCCGCTCCAGCCAATCAGAAGAGACCAGAGTATGGCACCGCAGGGAGAGCCGGTGGCAGAATGTCCACTTCCACTGCTCAGGAGCCCCCGCTGCCCCGCTGCAGGGATGAGGTGCACAGTCCAAATCAAAAAACACCCCTAAAACTTACTGATGTGCATGTTTCTTCCTTTCTTTGTTTATTTGTATAAATGGCATGTTGTGTTTCAATGGAGGTCATGTGCTGTGTTGACTATTTCTTGGCAGGGTGCATTGGATTTCTGGCTTTTATATACATTAGTAAAGATGGAAAATACTTAGTTGACAAAAACAAAAAAAAGAAACGGAAGGGAAGAAAGGCCGGGGGGGTATGCAACTAGGGGCTCTTCCCTATTTATTTTTGATAAACCTATAATAGACTTCTTTTTTTTTTTTTTAAATGAACCATACGCGTAAACATACTCTACATAATTTAGTTTGTGTACAGCTACACAGAGTACATTTTGAACGTATGTGTAAGTTCCACTGTCAGCTAACAGGTTTTAGCTTCATGTTGTATTATGTCAGTGTTGTGTTTAAAGCTTGTTCCCAGTGCCCCCAAGTGGCCAACAACTCTCCCATAGCAGGTTTAAACAGCTAAATATAACTATTTGTCTCCTTTCTTACCAGATAAAAGAGACTGATGATTAAGCCGTGAGGAACAGAGAAGAAATAAATCGAAAATCTGAGAGAGCAGCTCTGAGAGAGAGGTTCTGCACACCCATCTCGCTGTTCTCTCTCCGCAACCTCAACAACGGACAGTAACACCTATGCTACCATCATAAAACCTACACTACAGCAGAGGGCGTATCAGCCAAAAGAAAAAGGAAACTCTTTATAGCCTACGTCATGTCTTCAGTTCCCTGCAGCTGCCCAACACACCTGGACAACATCTGTCCTCTGTGCTGCGAAGCCTCCAGCGGTGCACTCTCCTGCTGAAGATTTACCTTCTTATTTATTCTCAAACATAAATTATTGTCACTTAACTTCTAGTATTATTATGGCTACAGTCTATTGTTGTGCTCTTTCAACTGTACAGTATATTTATCAGTCATTTTAAACATTTTATTCTGGTATCTTCTGCTTTTTTTTATGACGAGCATGACTCTTACCTCTGTTCCCTGTGGCTGTTTTTCTGCACGACTAATGCTGCCTGTGTGAAATGAACAAACGGTACCGCATGTCTCACAGAGAGACACCGGTGGGAGTATTTAATTATCCGTTCTGTTTTGTTCTTCAATGGAGTTTTCTGTTTGTTATTATCCTGCTTTCCTCTGGTGTGTAGTTGACCCCAAACCGACGCCTCCGTTTGTTGAACGGACCCCTCTAAGCCGCTCTGTGAGACAGTGAAAAACATGCAGCATGCTAACATATTACTGTTGTTCTTAACTGATTCTCTATGTACTGAACATTGCAAGCTAACTACAGAAATTATGACAATGGTTGAAATTATAGTATCACGCTGTTTTTGTACATTTCCAGTTTCATCGTGGTGACTTAACTACAATTATGCTGTAGATGGTATTTAATTGCATGATATTCCAAGTTAATAACATTGGTAAGTTGGGTGTTATCGTGCATTTTATTGATTTTTCTCTTTTTGGACTGAACTGCTAGCGAGATATAATCTATTGCCTCTATTTTGTGGGCTTTGTAAGTGCATAAACTATTTTTTGTGTTAGTATAATAGTGTACTATATGAGTAAACTGGTGAGGATCATGACAGAATATGCCTTTAAAAGAAATGACTGGATCCAGTTTCAAAATGTCTCTTAACTTTATCGTAGACAAAAATACTGAGATGCCAACTCTTATTTTTTAGACCAGACTGAAGCAAATGCTACTGAACTAAAAGTTCCCATTAGGGCTAAATTCAGATGTATTTAATTTTCTTAAATGAAGCTGTCTACTTAACTGCCCTTCTAAATAAAATACCCCAAAATATTTTTGGAAAGCACATAAATGCAATTATATCAGGACTGTTTTCTCAGGATTTTTGAAATCCTGACAAAAAAAACAATTGACCAGACAAAATTATATATTTTTTATTCATTCAGTTATAATTTCGCAATAAAGAGGTTTCTGTCCAGTCAGAACCATGCATCTAAAAAGTGCTGTGTAATACATTAAATATCTTACTCCGGTTTCCTGACAATACACCAATCTTTCCTCAAGAGGGCGCCAACGTCTAACTACATAGAATTACTGCATATCTGAGTTCAAATGCAGGGTTTAAAATTCAAATGTGATCTGTTTGGTGAGAGTTAGACCTCTAAGTATAATAAGCAGAGTGTGAGTAAGACACAATGACAAACCAATACAGAAAAGTTGTCAGATCTCCTCTAACTTCATTTCAAACTAAATTGAAAGATTATTACGATTGCTTTGGTTAATTTTCACTGTGTAAAACTAAGAAGGATGCAAATAAGAGTACAAAGGATTAAATATAACTAAATACCTAAGAAATACAATTTAAAAAAACAAATGAATACTTTGTAAGTGGAGACAGCATTGGGTGCAGGTGGATTTCTGTTTATTTTATTATAATTTGTATAGCATAAAGGTCTTCAAACCAGAACAGTTTCATGTACTGTCTAATCTTACCAGTGCTTTAAAGGCCACTGGTCATTCATTTCTTATTCAACCAACAATTCTTATTCCATTATTTAGTATGTGTTTATCTCAAACACTATTTTAACTGTTTTAAAAGAGCCTTACACAATCAGGAGACATCTTAATGACAATAAATGAATGCCCCTGTATGTAAAACAAAGCTTTTCTTGTTTCTTTTAAAAATGTATTATACTTATACTGAAAATGATGACAATAGTGTGCATTCCAAGTCTAATCAATATTCAAATGTGATCAGATGTAATCAGTGTGTGAATCAATAAAATGACAATGCAAATATGTACTTTGTGTGAATGTGCTTTTATCCATCTAGTGATGTTATTGGTCAATTAGCATCTGCCTGTACTTTTACAGGGCACAGTTCAACATGTTGGAGCAGAAAGAGCTCAATATAAGGAATCAGTGGTTGGTGTTGATCAAACATCTGATCCGAAGAATACAACTTTTAAAAACTATTTCCCTTTTATGCCATTAAATCTTTATACTCTTATCATTTAAGATCTTCTATATAGATAAGCGAATAAATATGAAGGTGTGATAAATACTCTCTCGGTGCATTCAAATAGTAAAAGCAATGTTAACATTATCAGGATGGGAAGTTCATTAACTTGCCTTCACATAATCAGCGCCAGGAGGACAAAGGTTGACGTTTATTGCTCTGTTCCAGGCAGTCAGTGCCTTTAATGCAGTCATCTATTAAAGGAAGCAATGAAGCTGAACATATTAATGTACCTGCTGTTAAAGTACAACCTGTAACAAATCATGTTGTAAATCAGCAGTCAGGAAATCAGACATACTGTTATGACATTTACAGGGAAATGGTGGTTGAATGATCTGGCTAAAAAGTTGTTTGCTCTTATATAGGGTTAGGGGGGTTAGTAGTAGGAAGAGTACATCATTTAAAGCCTAAAGCATAATTTGGAGCTACTTTTACTTTCATATTTCTATTATCGTAACAGACTCAGGTAAAACATTTTCCTACAGCAATAAGATTGATTAATTCCTGAGCTCTTTAGATGTCTTCAAATTCATTTATTCATTTGTTTATAACTCATACATCTGTTAACAATCCACATATTTATATATTTATACAATAGGCAGTATTTTATTCCAATATTATTTTATTGTACATTCTGTCCTATCTTCAATTTGACATGTACAGTTTACATACTCATGCATATTTATTTGCACAATTGTAATTTACACTATAGTTCTTGCACTCTGTTATTTATTTTTGTTATGTTAAGTCTTATTGTCTGCTGCGCTGTTGGAAGAGGGACTAAATATTTTCATTGCCAAGATCTTCGCTGAAGAGATTTTGCACATCACAATAAAACATTTGAATTGAATACTTTCACTATTCTATATTAAGAAATATTGTACATTTTTACATCATCGAAGGAGAGTATAAGTATTACTCCTGTGTTGCAATTGTAACTACACATTTGAGGACAGTTCATACTTTTGCTGACGTCACGAACCCGCGTGACGCAGATCAGCACTAGAGTGATTAGACAGTGCCCGGGCGCGCGACTCAGCTCCTCACCTCTCGCGCTGCAGAAGTTTTTTTAGTTCGCACACGCCGCATCCGGCTCGCGCTCTGGATTTTGGACAGTTTGCTCCTCGTTCACCCGGGCAGAGAGCCACGCGAAAACCAGTGACAAAAGGTAACAAACTCGAGACATTTTTTTACGATAGCGAAAGTTGAAGCTTCGCCGTCAACTTAGAAGAGAGAGACGTTACGTTAACGGACTGTGTGTCCTGCACGCGAGGCTACAGTGACTGAAATGCAGTTTGTTTGCCTCCAGCGTGGAGCAGTGGGTGAATATGTGTGAACGAACTTGTTTTACCGGACAAACAGTTGCTCAGATTGAAAACCCACTCGCATCTTGTCGATTAAACCTAACAATCTAATAACCTAAATAAGAGCGATTAGAACCTTACAAAATAAGCCAAAAGTTGTCGTAGTTAACGGGTTAAAGCACATTTGAAACTAATGCACCAACACTTTTAATCGTTTGGCGTATTTGTGCCACCATACCTCCATGTGTATGTTTATTGCTGTTCTGAGTTTCTATCTCCATTGTTTGGGGGTGTTCTTTACCCAGATGTATTGGTTATGAGTGGGACGCTCCCCCATGGGTATAGGTGGTCTATCTTTAGGATGTTCAGCACCTAATGTACTGAGTTTTATCATCTGATCTATACAACATATAACTTACATGTAGATGACGTTACAGCACATAGTAATTCATTATATATGGTATAAGTTATCATTATATTTAACTAACCCACTATGGTTTTATTTGTAGACATATTGTCTACGCATTTTGTCTGAGATCTACAATTGCCAACGACTGTCTCTCTGTAATGGTTGTGCAAATGACAATACAACACCAAACTAAACTATTTTACGAAGGAGCCACATTTGTGCCCTGATGTTTAGATTCATGACAATAAATACAGTAGTTTAATTTGACTTGATACATAAACTCTCCTGCTGCTTCAAAACTCCACAAAAAGGCCTATTTTCCTTATGTTTGCTAAAAACTAACAGAAACATAATCTTATCTTTTCAGATTTGCTAACTTCTTGCAAACGATGTACAATGTTTCGGTTGCCCAATATTTACTTTTTCCCTCAACAGGATCCAGTGGACGACCGGCAGAAGAGAAAGAGCAGAAGAAGAGGAGAAGCCAGCAGAGGAGGAACAAGAAGGCAGCTGTTAAGGAGCCTGGAGGATCTATTTTGTTCGGGGACAGTGCTGCTGTATCTTTCTTCCAGGAATAAGGAGGGATAGTAGCTGTGGCTGATCTGCAGCCATGCATCGCTTAAGGACTACAATGGCAAGGCTTCGGCCTTTAACGGCTGCACAGTCAGCCCTGAGCATATCACAGCCCAGACTCTTGGCGATAGAAGGGGGTTTACGGACGTTTAAGCCTGTGAGGTGCCTGAACACATCTGTGGCTGCTGAGCCCTTTCTTAATGGCACTAGCTCTAACTATGTGGAGGAGATGTACTATGCATGGCTGGAAAACCCCAGGAATGTCCACAAGGTAATGTACAGCTTGTGCTTGTATTTGATATTTTCACACAAAACAGGTTCAGGTCAGGTTTACTATTCAGTAGGGCCCCTTCACTTTCCTTCTGATAGGCCCATACAGATACAAACAAATGTTTCTCAATGTTTGAAGATACCTGTCCAGCAGTTAGTAGGGTAAAGGTAAGCGTAGACACTTCTAGTACTCTGTGTGTTTGTGTATTTGCTTATGCATGTTTGGCATCTCAGAAACCACAGCAGCGAGCAATAGTTCAAAAAGTGAATGACACGCAGCACAGCAGAGGGACAAACACACATTGTGAGTGTGCTTATTTCACGTTGAAAGATGTTGAACCCAGGAAACAAAGTAGGTTGACATATAAGTTGTACAATTACATATCTCATTACGATTGTACTAATATCATATAGAAGTTTTTGAACAACATCCCTAATGCAATAAACATCATTAGCATCTAAGTGGCCAAACTGACGTCAGCCTGTTAGGGGATTAAAGGGTTTAAATGATCTAAATTTAAATGACTTGATTTACTTGATGATGATGGACCAAAAGCAGGTCAGATTCAAATATAATGTAAAAGGATCAGTTTTTGTTCAACCAAAACAAATTTTCTTCACTTATCTGTAGTGGTAGTTGGCCATAAAGGTAGTTTAACTTTACTTTTGTTGAGATTTTATGCTATTTCTCCAAACCTCAATGGTCCTTATAGATTCGATTTTTTTATTGTATTATTAACACTCAAAAGCAACATCTGTGTCCAGACTGTTAGGAAAATAATTTCCAAGGCCCATAACTTTGACCCAGTTTATCATTTCATACTGTCGTGGCTGAGCACAGGCACCTGTAACCTTGGCTGCTGTGCTCTCAGTGTTCTGTCTCCCTGTTCCTGCCTGTTGGCGTCAGCTGATAGAGGTGTTATCATTCTTTCTTGTTGCGCACAATGTTGATTATTCTCTCGGAACTAGCTAAATACATGGGTCTGGGGTTGAGTTCTTCAGAGTTGATTGTGGCATCTCAACCATGTGGTCAACCCGTGGCCCGTGACATGTCTTGTGAATTCTCCGGTCGAAGCTCCAAATAAACCGTCAGTGTTTGCCATCAAAGCTCCAGCTCTCCATGTGTCTCTCTCAGAGTTCTGACTCCAATTGCTTCAGAAGTTTCCCCCACACAGACTAAGTGTCCATGCTACTCTAGTCAAAATGCACTCTGAACTTTGAGATAAAAATGTGTTTTGAGGAGGGATTTAAAAGAGGATACTGAGTTCAACAGCCACGATGTCTAGACCGCAAAGGGCAGAAGACTATCCTTACCTTTATAGTACGATTTGTAATATACATGTTTTTTTTTTCATGCAACGTATGTCAGATACATTCATGTGAGGGTTGTTGTACCCTTGTTTTAGGACTGCTCATGCCTTAAGCCAGTTCTACTGTTAACTGTTAGAACCACAGCCTGGAGCTGATTTAAAATACTGGCTCCAGTCCAACAACAACTTCCTGTAAATCGACAAATTACCTTATACATAGAGTTGCTTCAGACATGTCAAAACAGCACTAAATAACTTTTGAATGTAACTTTATAGACAAAACCAACATTAACAAACGCATTTCAAATGACTAGAAAGGCTGATTAAATGTTCCAAAGCTTATCTAGAAGTTGCTCATCAAGTTAAACAGCTTCAGATTAACAATCCAGATAACTGATAAACATCATAAGGGGGAGTAAGCTGGAACCCTTGGACAAACACTTTCACAATGGAGAGCCATGAAAATAATGCTGAACAAACATATAAGGTTGGTCCAAGACTGTTGATTCATTGTCACTTCAAAGACTGTTTATCTTTGGTTGGGATTTGATCAAGTCATGATGTTTTTTCTGTAATATCAGACACCATGCATTCATCGTCTGCAAGTAATGGAGTGAGGCATGTGCTTCCAAGAGTTAATATCCCTTTACGGTGGCGTAGTAAAAATGTTATGTAACGCTCTACCTGTAAGCTGATATGCCACTTCAGAGGCGAAGTAAAGAAGCTTCCTTTACACTGCGACTACTGATCCTAAAAGCCTCTGAGATAAATAAACCAATTACTCTCCTCTCTGGTTAGAAACACAGATGCAAGGTATACATAGTGCAGTGTGCACAACTTTGGTCCGGACTGAAATATCTCAATGTTTTTTCTTTGATTGCCCTGAAATGTATGGTGGCAGTTGCAGTATTATAAAGCACATCATCAATAGGCCAAACTGATTCAATTCAAACATTTATGGTTGGACCTGAAAGCTCAGTCAAATAGGTAAGGCCAGTACTGAAGAAACGTTACAATACATTCTTCTTTGCAAGCTCAAACTGACATTTGCAATGCCGGGAAAATATAGTACATTAATCGTTATCTCTAAGCTAGAACAAGGCAACATCTTCACAGTGCAGCCGAGTAATTCAGGACATCTTATCATCGTTCAGTAAGACACCAGCAGTTTGTCATGGCAAATGATTAACACAAAGGTCTCCTTCATCATGCTGTGCTTCCTCACAGTGACAGATTAAGGGAACCTCAA
Organism: Notothenia rossii; assembly: GCF_949606895.1. Taxonomy (NCBI): domain Eukaryota; kingdom Metazoa; phylum Chordata; class Actinopteri; order Perciformes; family Nototheniidae; genus Notothenia; species Notothenia rossii. The sequence goes on from NC_136910.1 coordinate 40,500,466, forward strand.
GGATCATTTTTCTAATCACATGACATTGATGATCCTCCAAGTTTTTATTTGTTATTCAGCAGATCACATTTTCCAGTATTCAAGGCAATTGCTCGACATCAACTAGATGGACTGGCACAACATTTGGCTAAGACATTTATGGTTCAAAGACAATGTTTTGCAAAAATATTTCTGATTATCTGACTTTTTAATGACATTCTTGGTTCTAAGTTATTGGATGTGTTGAAGTGGAAATTGCTAGGCATATCATAGGGCCCCCATAGGACAACATTTGCAGTAAAAAGTTATAAAATCAAATAAAGATCACTTTGATGGCTCCAAATAGGGTTTTAAATAGGGCCATCGTCAGATAGAAACTGTTCAAATGTTGTGGTGAGTACTAACCTTCTTTTATTTTCTTTCCTGTTTCTCCCTGCAGTCCTGGGATATATTTTTCCGTAACGCTAACGCAGGGGCTCCGCCTGGTGCGGCCTATCAGAGCCCCCCCCCCCTCAGCGGGTCGTCTCAGGGACTGACCGGGGTCCAGGCCCTGATGGGGGCTCAGCCCAATCTGGAGAAACTGGTGCAGGATCATCAAGCCGTGCATTCACTCATACGGGCATACCAGGTAAACTAAACCTGAGCTGATTATGTCACTTGTACGATCCTTTTTACCACTGAATTAGCTCTTATATCATTTCTAGAACTCCACACTATTTTCTGACAGGGACATTGACTATAATTCAGATCGTAAACATATTTTATACACATTATTTTTCCTCTTCATACTTTTCTTTACAGTATTATTACTTTGAAGCATTTTAGAGTTATGCTAAGTTCAGACGGTAGATACTGAATTTATGGGTCTGATACTGATGTTTGGGAGTTTTAAAATATCTTACAACAACGTATCAACCAATATTTTTAAAGACATAACAAAATCAATGTTCAATTAAATGTTTTTTTTGGATCCAGGATAATGAAATAAAGCCAAAACACAAAAGTAAAAGTATCAGATATAAAAGTATTCATTTGTAAACTACTGTTATATTATTATATAGATGATAATATATGTTTCTAAGCCTTTTATGTACTTTAAGCATTGCAGCTGGTATTCGGTGACAAAATATTGTCAGGTTGAAAATGTGCCTCTGAATCTTAGTAGAGAATAAGTAAACAGTAGCACATTTTGAAATATTTAATATGATGTTTTACTTTGTAGGTTTGCACAACGAGTATATCAGTGTGTTTAATTAATGAATGTCCTGTTAATCAAACAGTGTGTCTGTTAGCAGTACATTTCTTCTTTTTTTTTACAAAAACTTCCTACATCTGCTTTTAAGATTCTGCTAACATGTGTAGATAGGTTAGCAAATCTTGTAGGAAGTGGTCAGCAGTTTCCTAAAGCAGACAGACACTGATCTGCAGGAATGGGTTGACCTGTGAAACCATCCACACACTTTTAATGAGCTGCGTTGCCTTGTGTGTAGGTACGAGGGCATCACATAGCCAAGCTGGACCCCCTGGAGATCAGCTGTGTAGACTTCGACGATACCCCGTGTACCGTTGGTTTCCAGAACGTTGGTGAGAAATTGAAACGTCCTGACATGTTATGAAGGTGTTCCTCTCTGTCCCTGTCATTCACACTTCCTGTTGTATTGTTTTTGGATCCCTTTTTTCCTCAAACACTTGATCTCTTTTTACGCAAAACCACCCACCTTTCAATGAGTGTCTTTCTACTCTCCTCTGTTTACCACTCTGTATTTCCTGTTGTCCATGTCACACATCCATCAGTTATTTATCCTGAGTGAGCTCCCCACTGCCATCGGCCTCCCACCTATTTGGCTTACTTGCGTTGAACAACACACACTCCTCCTTTCATGGAGTTTGCTTAAGGTCAGAGGTCACCACGTGGCTGAGTTGAAGCCGCAGTGCATCATGGCTGCCGAGCTGAAGCCCTCCCATAACAAACTGAGTGACAAACAGATGAGGAGGAGCTATGGGCTTCAGAGCAATTGCTCATACTCTTGTGAAAATGCTTCCATTTCATTTGAAAAAGTCCTTTCCTCTACCACTATTGATGTAGCCAAAAGCTGATCTCATTTCCTAAAACAAAGGGACTTCTGCCCTACTTGTGGATGTTTGGGTTGTATTTATGAATTAGAATTGTATTTATCTTCATTCTACTTTATTTATCACAGGGGAAATTTTGTTTTATGACAGTTGCTGCATTTTACAATTAAGCAAATAAAAGATAAATACAAAAATATGTATATTATACAAAAACATATTTAAATAATTAAGTTATTATTTTTAGACATTAAAAGATCAACTTCTGGCTGGCGTATATTCTCATTTTTCTATAGTTTAGTAGACGATGAATTATCAAACAGTTTTTCAGGTTTTACTGTTACCTAGATTTGTATCTTTTTGATACATTTTGTTTTTGAGAATTAACGTTTTGAGTTGTCCATTTGTCGGCCCTATTTTGTCACAAACATGACTCGAGGATGAACTCACTACAATTGTTGGTGTTGGTATGAACTCAGACAACATGTTTTACACCGCAGTTCATTAGTTCATATGCCAAATATAACAACTACGGTTAGCCTTCAAAATGTTGCTTGAGGCGACACAATGTGTCCCTATGTTTTGTTAAATTGACTCACATGTGTTTTTAATGAAGTCACCCTGTGCTGAGGTCGGAATGCAGACATAGTAGATTATTTAATAGAAGAGGAGACTGATAAAGAATTGTTAACAGCAATAACTGCATTAGTTATTTGTTATTGTAATGGGTAAGTCATAAATACGTGGTCCAAGGCTTTCTCTTTTTAAGAAGCTATCAATGTGAAACACAGGGCAAGATAACAAGACAAAGGGAGTTGTGTTAGAGGAGGACAAATGCCTCGCACAATCTGTCAACCCAAAAGGATGTTTTATTGATGCTTATTACTTTAATCTAAATATCTAACAATTTATTACACAATAATTCATCCCTAATGGACGGGATAGAAAGTATTCAAGTAAAGTATGCCCTACTAAATGGGCTGCCTTCGCTTTTATTTATTTTGTAATTATTTATACCTCAAATGTATTTGACCAGATTATTATTGAGTGATATCTTTATGTCCCTCCTGTTATCAGCACATACTGTAAGGCATATTATTTTATAGTTTCTGAGGAAAACAAGATAAGAAGACATGGTTGGTGGTTGTTAACACAACACCATATATGGGGGAGTGATCAACATCAGCCAATTCCATGGTATTTCATTACTGGGTATTCAGTTTTCTGTTTCTAAAACATGTTACTACTGTGTTACTACTGTGTTAACCAAACACTGACTTGTCAGATTTGTCGCAGGAGTGCAAATAGTTCACACAAAGTGGTGTGTGTGTGTGTGTGTGTGTGTGTGTGTGTGTGTGTGTGTGTGTGTGTGTGTGTGTGTGTGTGTGTGTGTGTGTGTGTGTGTGTGTGTGTGTGTGTGTGTGTGTGTGTGTGTGTGTGTGTGTGTGTGTGTGTGTGTGTGTGTGTGTGTGTGTGTGTGTGTGTGTGTGTGTGTGTGTGTGTGTGTGTGTGTGTGTGTGTGTGTGTGTGTGTGTGTGTGTGTGTGTGTGTGTGTGTGTGTGTGTGTGTGTGTGTGCTGTGGCGAGTTATGCATGCCTGCATCGAACTGTCATTGTTCCTCATGAAAAGGTTAGGCCTCTGAGTTCAAACACAGGTGATTGTTATGAGCTGTTGTAGGATGTTTCCACAGATACTCGGGCCATTGTTCAGTCTCACCGGGTTCTGCTTTGTCCTGGTGGCGCTGAGGTTCAAAGAGGTCGAGCAATGGGTCGGTTTCGGGGTCCAAATCAGCCTGAAAGAATTAATGAGAGGCTCTGTGAAATACTTAATTACAGTGTGTGTGTTTGTTTCTCTCCATGCCTCCAGATTGATATTTTTTTAAAGAACGTCTGTCGAATCTGATAAGAGGTAGGAGCAGAACTTAAAATCTTGTTCTCTGCTCTTTTATCGCTGCGTGGTGTTCCTGAAACCACTTTCCTGTGGTTTATCATTAGCTTGTTAACTGGTGTTGTGGTTGTCCCTGCTCTTCTCCATGTTGGTTTTCATCTCTTCTTGTGGAAAATGTGAAAAATGTGTTGAGTAATGCTTGGAAAGGAGGCGTGTGTGTGTTGTCGGCTGCTTCTAACCTTTGCTCAGCAGCCAGTGGCATCAAACGGAGCATATCCGGGCTTATCTGGGCCTTCTTCATTGAAATGTTACTGCGATTAGATTGGACAAAGTCACCCATTTATTATAGCATTAAATTATTCTGCTTAAACTTTGCAATCATCAAAGAAAGCAAGTGTGTTTTTTCAAATGTCATGCAGGGGCTGTTCACAGAGGGGAGTCTAAAGATCTCTTATGTAACATAGAGAGCGGACTCGGCCATATTGGATTGTAAACCCCCTGTCCTCAGCACAGCAGCCTGCACTCATTTGCTGACAGAGGTGTACGAACACACACATAGATACACCCCCCCCCCCCCTCCTCCTCTGTTTCATTTAGTCTTATCTCTGTTTGCTGCATCCAGGAAATAACATGCTTTAGAATGATCAACACGAGCTCAAGCTATAGTGTCTCACACAGAATCCAACCCATCAGTCCTGTTGGTTTCCTGCTTAAACCACGTCAGCTGCTTTTTACTGTGCCTTGTTTAACATACTGTGCAGTTTAGTCAAAGGTGACGTTAGCAATGTCCTGTCAAGTTGTTTAAATGAAGTCATAAACACAAGGAACGTTAGAAAATGTGACAATTTAGTTGATGCATCAGTGAAAAAAGTAAGATATGAACAAATCAATTAATGAATCAAATAACAGATCATTTATAAACCAGTTTCTATATACTGTAGTTGTCAAGCAAGCGTTTAAGTAAGATTCACAGTATAATTTATTGCACATTTTATAGATGAAGAAATAATGAATGAATAAAAAAAAGTATTTAACAACCAAACCTTTTTTTTCCCCTTTGGATTCTTACAAGAACATCACAAATAACAGATCTATAAAGTCAGGCTTTATCATAATTTATAATGCTGATAGAGGCAGTAACAAAATGGAAACTAGATTAATCAAGTTAACATTGCATTACAAAGACAAACAAAAGAAGATGCCAAAAGCCACAGCTTCAGGTGAAAACCTTTCAAGCTGATTTGAAAGACACATAACATGTCTGATCTTGTTTGTCGGGTCTGCCCAGAGCCTCGGGGCCTGAAAGCTGGGACACTTAAAAACTGTGTTGAGTTCAGTGATGATTCTGTAGTAACCCCAAGAGAGCTTTGGCCTCATCAGGGAACAAAAGGTAAAATTATGTGACCGATTTGATATAATGAGGTGTTCTCAAACTCTCTTAATAATCCAATAATGAGAACATAATCTACTTTTTCTCCTTTCTTTGTCTCTGCCGCTTTCACACCAAGTACTTTGCCGTACTTAGTTCCCAGCACTTAGTTCCCCCATGGAACTAAAGAGTAGATCGCGTTCACACCGGAATAAGTCCCTGAGGGAAGATTATGCAAATGAAGCCGCTGACTTCACTTCTTCTTCTTCTGCTTTGGGTTTACTGGCAGGCCGCAAACAACTTCACATCGTATACTGCCGCCCGAAGTCCCCGGAGTTGGGGACTGGCTTCAGTCGAAGCTGCTGTGAAGACTCCCAGCAGCTTCGACTGAAGCCTTCCGAGTAAATCGCCAGAACGCCGACACCTCCTCATCTCCACCGCTCCCATGTTTTTAGTATTCTGGACAAAATGTAATCTGACAGATGAGACAGCTGTTAAGGCAGTTAAATGGTAATAAAAGTAAACAAAAAAAAGTAAGCAGGGGTCACACATTCCAGATAATCTTCTATTTACGGATGTTTCCTTCTCTTCTGTGTCTTAATAATATGTTAGTCATTTGGTATTTTTCTGTTCCAAGCTGTTTTTAACCCTGACCTTGACCTGATTTGCATGCCTACGCTTTCTGCTCATGTCAATGTCTTTGAAACAGGTGTTTACGGACTGGTGGAATCCGACCTGGACAAGGTGTTCCGGCTCCCCACCACCACTTTCATCGGGGGCAGCGAGAGCTCTCTGCCTCTCAGAGAGATTATCCGACGACTGGAAGTAAAGTATTTAAAATGTGTCAAAATGGACACCTTTTATGCAGCGGTGCCATTCACAGTATAATAACAGGATAAAAACTAATTTAGTACAAAAATGTAATTAATAATAGCAATAAATAAAATGTTTGATAGCAATTATTTAACATGAGCAACAGAGCCGGCCAGCTAACCAATCAGAGCAGACTGGGCTCTGGTTTCAGACAGAGGGTGACAAAAGGTGTAGCAGCACTGGCAGTATGAGAAAAGTAAAGAGCTCTTTGAACATTAAAGCATGTAAACATGTCACAGTAGAAGCACAAAATACAAATATGAACCTGAAAATGATCGGAATAGGGCCCCTTTAATGCGTTTGAGCAGCCAAGTGAACACTGAGATCAGCTTCAAGCTTTACCAGGACATGATAGTGAAGAGTAGAGTTAAAACGTTCTTCTCTCTCTTTTAGATGGCCTACTGTCAACACATCGGAGTAGAGTTCATGTTCATTAATGACTTGGAGCAGTGCCAGTGGATCAGAGAGAAGTTCGAGACACCTGGAATCATGCAGTTCAGTCTGGAGGAGAAGAAGACTCTTTTGGCCAGAATGATCCGCTCCACAAGGTCTGTCTACACGTTCCTCAACACTCCTTATACTCCTCAACTATAAAAGCATGCAAAGCAGCTGCAGGGGGAGTTTGGGCAGGGGGATGGATGTTCTGAGCCACAATGTGACGCAGCACACCTTCACAGGTTTGAGGAGTTCCTCCAGAGGAAATGGTCGTCAGAGAAACGCTTTGGTCTGGAGGGTTGTGAATCGCTCATCCCGGCCCTCAAAACCATCATCGACATGTCCAGTCTGAGCGGAGTTGAGAGTGTGATCATGGGGATGCCTCACAGGTAGACGATGACATTACATCTTATCCAATAAGATACCAAACAGTCTTTTTCAGGGCCAAAATCTATTTCAATTCCTACAGCGTTTGCCAAATGCACACATTGTTGACGCTTGGAAAGATAAAATCAAGGTTTAGTAGATGTTCCCACCTTAGATATGAGACTTTTGATCATTAAAACATTTATGATCATGATTTGTTAACTCCTTCATCCTTTAATAACTATTGTTGAACTGTCTTGTATGAGTGTTTTCTTTTTTTAAATATGTGTATTTTCACATGTACAATGATACAATGATGTTATTCCACTTTATGAAGTTGATCCCTGACAAATATCAGTGTCACTAATAAACTCAGTGATTACAGTTTAGGGGGGTTTCAACCCTTTTTGTCACATGATAGCCTCTGATGAAAAAGCTTTTGCTTGAATTTCCCTTCCTAATGTAACTTCTCCATCTCCAGAGGAAGGCTGAATGTTCTCGCTAACGTGATCCGGAAAGAGCTGGACCAAATCTTCTGCCAATTTGACTCCAAGCTAGAGGCTGCTGATGAGGTCTGAACAGGTCACTAGGACTGATAATGACCATTTCCAATGAATCTGTTGATTCTTTTGTATTCAGTGATTATTTGTTTGTTGTAAAAGAAAATATATTTATTGACTTGATAAAGAGCCTCAACTGACAGTCATTTTATTTTTATTTTTTCCTTTTAAATGCCATCAATTGACCATAAGTGTAAGGCTAAACAGTCTTCCTGAGGTTGATGGGTTTCACTTTTTTGTGATATTCTGCTCTCAGGGTTCTGGTGATGTGAAATATCACTTGGGGATGTATCACAAGAGGATGAACCGGGTCAGCGACCGGGAAATCTCAATGTCCCTCATGGCCAACCCGTCCCACCTGGAGGCTGTGGACCCCGTGGTGCAGGGCAAGACCAAAGCTGAGCAGTTCTACAGCGGAGACACTGAGGGCAAGAGGGTACTGAGGTTTATTCAAACATGGAAGAAAACCTTTCCTTGTGTTCTTAACATGTTTGTAACCTATTGAATGATTTCACAGGTGATGTCTATTCTGCTTCACGGTGATGCTGCATTTGCAGGCCAGGGTATCGTGTACGAGACTTTCCACCTGTCTGACCTGCCGTCCTACACTACACATGGCACCATTCATGTGGTGGTCAACAACCAGGTATTTTTATTCACAGCTAGCATGCTATCGTGTCCATATCTTATTTCAGCATACACTGTGATTTTAAAGTCATTTAGAATATTACCAAAACAAAATTGAAAAGAAAACAGTACAGCTACATTAATGTTATTTTCTATAATAAATAATAACAATGTCTTCAACTTTGCACTTGATGATGATAACAGCTGTTATTGTAGTAATTTAAAACTCTCTTCCACACAGATTGGTTTCACCACAGATCCCAGGATGGCACGTTCCTCTCCTTATCCGACAGATGTAGCACGCGTGGTCAACGCACCCATCTTCCACGTCAATGCAGACGACCCAGAGGCTGTCATATATGTGTGTAAAGTGGCATCTGAATGGAGAAACACTTTCCACAAAGACGTAGTCGTAGACCTGGTAAGTTTATAGGAGGTGTTTTGTCAAGTCAAATAATGTCAGCAATATACCAATCCATCTTTGTTGAAATTTGAAAGAGAAGCCTGACAGATGTAGGAAGTTGAGAATCTGGTTCTGAGGAAAGTAAAGGTCACGTTCATGCCTAAATCCTCCAGTGATGCATTGAGAGACAGCAGCTGGGGACAGGTTAATGGGAGAGAAACTAGAGATGTTACATTAAAAAATTTGGTCAACTGGCAGGATGTTTCAATCAAAGGCACTTTTGGGAAGGTAAATAAACTAACAGCTGTTTTTGATAAAGTACACTACCAGTCCAAAGTTTGGACACACCTTCGAATTCGAAGTTTTTTATTTATTATAATTTGTTCTACTTTGTAGATTAATGCTGAAGACATCAAAACTATGAAAGAACACATATGGAATTATCTAGTAAACAAAAAAGTGTTAAGAAATCCAGAATATGATTTTTATTTTATATTCTTCATAGTAGCCACCTTTTGCCTTGATGACAGATTTGCACACTCTTGGCTTTTCTCAATCAGCTTCATGAGGTCGTCACCTGGAATGGTTTTCAATTAACACGTGTGCCTTGTCAAGAGTCCATTTGTGGAATGACTTGCCTTCTTAATGTGTTCGAGACCATCAGTTGTGTTGTGCAGAGGTAGGGTGACGCCCAGTGGAAAGCCCTATTTGATTACTGTTGTAATCCATATTATGGCAAGAACGACTCAACTCAGTAAAGAGAAACGACCGTCCATCATCACTTTAAAAAATGAAGGCCAGTCGATCCGGAAGATGTCAAGAACTTCGAATGTATCCTCAAGCGCAGTCGCAAAAACCATCGAACGCTATGATGAGACTGGCTCTCATGAGGAAAGGAAGAGCAAGAGTTAGCTCTGCTGCAGAGGATAAATACATCAGAGTTACCAGCCTCAGAAACCGCAAATTAAAGCACGTCAGATTAGAGCCCACATCAATGATCACAGAGCTCAAGCAGCAGACAAATCTCGGCACCCACTGTTCAGAGGAGACTGCGTGAATCAGGCCTTCATGGTCGATTGATGCAAAGAAGCCACTACTGAGGATGAACAACAAGAAGAAGAAGAGAATTGTTTGGGCCAAGAAACACAAGGATTGGATATTAGACAGTGGAAATCTGTACTTTGGTCTGATGAGTCCAAATTTGCGATTTTTGGTTTCAACCGCTGTGTCTTTGTGAGACGCAGAGAAGGTGAGCGGATGGTTTCTGCATGTATGGTTCCCACTGTGAAGTGTGGAGGAGGAAGTGTGATGGTGTGGGGGGGCTTTGCTGGTGACACTGTTGGTGATTGATTCAGAATTCAAGGCACACTTAACCAGCATGGCTACCACAGCATTCCGCAGTAGCCAGCAAAATATAAATCATATTCTGGATTTTCTGTAACACTTTTTTGTTTACTAGATAATTCCATATGTGTTCTTTTATAGTTTTGATGTCTTCAGTATTAATCTACAATATAGAAACCATTTTAATAAATAAAAAACGTTGTTATTGGGGTCGACAGGCTAAGAGTGGCGTAAGGGGACAGGCAAAGAAAGCAGTTCAGGTTTATTATCCATAGAGGAACAGGGAATACAAAAAAAAAACATGCATAAATAACTAACATAATGTGGTTATACATATGAGACAATGGGAACCTTGAACTTTGACCAGCACGAGTCAATAGAGCAATTAAGGGTGACACAGATGAAGTACTGAATTGGTCACTTGATTGTTGACATAAGAAAATGCCTAACCTCTTGTTTTCTCACATTCAGGTGTGTTACAGACGTAATGGCCACAATGAGATGGATGAGCCGATGTTCACCCAGCCGCTCATGTACAAGCAGATCAAGAAGCAGAAAGAGAAAGGGGTCCTGCAGAAGTTTGCTGAGAAAGTCATTGCTGAGGGAGTGGTCACAACACAGGCATATGAGGTAAAGCAGCCTGCCCTGCTGTAGCTACTGCTTATCAAGCACGCTCAATATGTACAGCTTTGTTTGCAAATTGAAAAAACCATGTAGGTTTCATTGTCAGCAGTGTGAAAGACATCTCGGCTCTGTGAGACATTATGAAGCATCTCTATCTCAATGAAAGGGGGATTGAATAGTCTGACAAGGAATTGTGCGTTTGAGAGGTGCAAATGGAAAAAAGATGTTGTGATAGCAGCAGGGACCAGACAGAATAATGGATGAATTTCAGACACAAAAAAAGAGTTTATGCATTTCTAATTCCAATTCCTGTGAGGAGCTTCACTTAAAAGAGGATTTGAATGAAGTACTGTACAAAGACAGGAGATTTTGAGGGCAATTAATCATGTCAGTTATTTGAGACATTAAGGAGGTCACTTGTTTGAAGCTAACATCCTTCCTGTTCTGAAATTCATGCCAAAATCAAAGGCTGTCAAACGCTGTAACTCTCTGGAGGAGGTGAATATGTTTGGAGACCTATATACTAAACACAAGACAGAAAGTTGCTTCTTTGGAGACGGATATATTCAAGTTTTCAATGAACTTGCATCAATCTTTTTCAGGAGGAAGTGGCGAGGTACGACAAAATATGCGAAGATGCTTACAACCGCTCCAAAGATGAGAAGATCCTTCACATCAAACACTGGCTGGACTCACCATGGCCTGGTAAGGAGTCTTGTTCTTTTATTTGTGTTATAACTTGTATGTCTTCTCTACAGAATGTGGTCTGGACATTTCTTCCTTGTGATGTGTTTGTGTGTCTGTCTGCAGATTTCTTCAACCTGGATGGACAACCCAAAACTATGCACAGCCCTCCGACTGGCATCAGTGAAGAGGAGCTCAAACATATTGGAAACATCGCTTCTTCTGTGCCTGTGGAAGACTTCACGATACACGGAGGTACTTTATGATCTTGTCCTGTTTCAAACAACCCCTTATTGGGCTGTCATGTCTGTTTTTTAATGCCGTGTTTCCATGTTTCAGGTTTGAGTCGTATCCTAAAGGGCCGTGCAAATATGGTGGATCAGCGGGTGTGTGACTGGGCTCTTGGAGAATACATGGCCTTTGGCTCTCTGCTCAAAGAGGGGATACACATTCGCCTCAGTGGACAGGATGTGGAGAGAGGCACGTTCAGGTAATCCTGACACAAAAAACATTTACTGCTTTGTAAATGTATCTTTCTCTGTGTTTTGGGCAACTTTTGTGTAAAAGTGACTTCAGAGAAACCCCCCCCCCCCCCCACACTATGAGAACTGTCAACTAACTACTGCTGTACGTTCAACTGGAAAATAAGACCTGCTATGTATAAAAAGTGCCATTAAACAACCTCTGTAATGATTTGGTGCTATATAAATCAAATTCACTTGAACTGACTTGACTAAATGATTTCCTCCACAGCCATCGACACCATGTTCTTCACGACCAGAACGTTGACAAGAGGATCTGCATCCCCATGAACTACGTTTCTCCTGATCAAGCGCCTTACACTGTGTGCAACAGCTCTCTATCTGAGTATGGAGTACTAGGTGAGTAGGATACGCAAAACTGTTGGTACTTTTTCATCTGTGGTACCTGTAACTTGATGGGTAACTCTTTCTAGGGAAGCTACTTGGGATTGTATTTACTTTGGAAGTAGAGCAAGATGCAGAACAAACCTTATATAAATGTTGGACAGTGTTTTATTTACTGAACCTACTCTGTTTGTGCCCGTTTTCTGTGTGCAGGTTTTGAACTAGGCTTTGCCATGGCCAGTCCCAATGCGCTGGTGCTGTGGGAGGCCCAGTTTGGAGACTTTAATAACACAGCACAGTGTATCATCGACCAGTTCATCAGCTCGGGTCAGGCCAAGTGGGTCCGACAGAACGGCATTGTGTTGCTGCTTCCTCACGGCATGGAGGGGATGGTAGGAACTGAGAAACTTGATCTGCTACATTCTGACTTGCCTTTGTCTCATGGAGCTGCAATGTCACCAGTGCTGAACAACATTATCACAGGAGATTGTTAAAAACATCTTACCTGTCGATTATTGATTGGTGTTCATTCGTTTCCCTTTCTCTTAGGGCCCAGAGCACTCGTCTGCCCGCCCTGAGAGGTTTCTACAGATGTGCAATGATGACCCTGATGTTTTCCCTGTGAGTGTCAATAACATAACATTTCTCTCCCTCTGTCACTGCTCCTTATAACTTTGGATGATGCTCATATTCATTAGAATGACACTTTTCAGTCCAGCTCTTTGTTTGTCTTTATGGTGAAATCAGAAATGGCTAGTGACCGTAGCAACCTGACTTACCATGACGCTGATTTACAATCATGGAGGTGTAGATAGTGAGATGACTTTCCTTGTTTATCTGATGTTGCACGGAAGTTTGTTTGACCTCATGATCAGATGTGGAGCCTGGCAACTTTATATGGAGAGTTTATAGAGTTCATCATACTTTTCGTTTGCCAAGATGTGAACCAAATAGGCTAAGTATTGAAGGGTTAGGGTAGTTCTAAAATGAACAGAATGATTCTCCCTGAAAAGAAAGAAAAGACACAGAATATTAACAGATGACTGCATGTTTCTTTGGTAATGACTTCTACCTTAGCTCTGAATTGCAACTCTACTTTCTCTCACAGAAAATCACTCAGGACTTCGCAGTGCATCAGCTGTATGACTGTAACTGGATCGTGGTGAACTGCTCCACTCCGGCGAACTACTTCCACGTCCTCCGCAGACAGATCCTGCAGCCCTTCAGGAAACCTGTGAGTGACACACCTTAAATGGATCAAAGCACAAGATAATGTGGTTCAAGGTCACTGAGCATTTCCCTGTGCTCTTTCTTTAGCTGATAGTGTTTACTCCCAAGTCGCTGCTGCGCCATCCTGAGGCCAAGTCCAGCTTTGATGACATGCTGCCAGGTCAGTACTGACAGAAAGATGGGCAGGAAACTGAAGATGGTGAGGTCTTTCCCTCTAAAATACTGGTTGGTTTCTTGCTGTGTTATTTAAAGTTTGTGTGTGTTTGTTATCCTGCAGCCACCATCTTCAAGCGTCTAATCCCAGACGAGGGGCCTGCAGCTGCCAGCCCAGAAAAGGTGAAGAGAATCGTTTTCTGCAGCGGGAAGATCTATTATGAACTGACCCGGGAACGCAAGAACAGAGGCATGGATGACACTGTGGCTGTGATTCGCATCGAACAGGTAACAAAAGAGTAAAGGTGGTGTTTATAAGTATAGAGTTAAAACTGAAGAGGAGAAATTGAGAAAGGGAACGCGCAGTGGGTGTGTGGATTTCAGTTTTACAACAAAAAGGTGATGTATGTGCCTGGTTTGTATAAAGGCAGCTTCACTTGTGACATACAAGTATTTCGGTCAAGACTAATGATCACAATTGTAAATTATTTATTCTGTTTTTGGGGTCTTAACTTTCACTTTCTAAAGATATACAAATAGTTAATCTCTGGTTTACATTGTGAGTAAATAAAACAAATTAGCTGGGAAATCAGAGTAGAAAGAAGTTTTCTTTAGTATCAAATGAATCCTGTGATAGTTATCTGTATATCGATGGGTACACTGCTAACAGGAACTGCTAACAGATAGTTTAGCACACATTTAATGCTGACAATTTACGAATGAAGTTGTAGCAAACGGCTAACGCTAACTAACAATCCCCAATGGGAATGACAATGGATTATCGCCCAAATATATCATTAACATCAGAGCTTTCTCTCTGTTTTCAGCTCTCCCCCTTCCCGTTTGATCTGGTGAAAGCAGAGACTGATCGTTACTCGAATGCTGACCTGGTGTGGTGTCAGGAAGAGCACAAGAACCAGGGTTACCACGACTACGTCAAGCCCCGAATCTGCACCACCACCAACCATACCCGCCCCGTTTGGTGAGTTCTACAGGAATACAGTTTCAGGAACTATCTCTGCTTTGAATGTATTGTCACTGTGTGTGTGTGTGTGTGTGTGTGTGTGTGTGTGTGTGTGTGTGTGTGTGTGTGTGTGTGTGTGTGTGTGTGTGTGTGTGTGTGTGTGTGTGTGTGTGTGTGTGTGTGTGTGTGTGTGTGTGTGTGTGTGTGTGTGTGTGTGTGTGTGTGTGTGTGTGTGTGTGTGTGTGTGTGTGTGTGTGTGTGTGTGTGTGTGTGTGTGTGTGTGTGTGTGTGTGTGTGTGTGTGTGTGTGTGTGTGTGTGTGTGTGTGTGTGTGTGTGTGTGTGTGTGTGTGTTCAGGTATGCTGGTCGTGACCCTGCAGCAGCTCCAGCTACTGGAAACAAAAAGACTCACCTCACGGAGCTGCAGCGCTTAGTGGACGCAGCGTTCGATCTGGATGCATTCTCAGGAAAAATCTAACTGGTTTACACCTCCCTCCACTCTCCCTCTCCTCTGCTCTCACCTGCCTGTCCAGTTTCAGTGCAGGACCCCTCCCCAGACTGGCTTTAAATTGTACCTACAACACTTTGCATTGATGTGTTTTTTCCTCAATATACCTCCATATCAGACCTACTATCAGTCGTAATCTTCAAACAAAGCGCACAATGACCTTTAACACTGTTACCATGAAGACCTCGTGTTCAGTGTTTGACACTATTACAGAAAATAATGTAAGTTCACCTGCAATGAATGTATGAATTCTTACATTAATTTGTAAGACAAATACTCGATCTTCATTTTAGTAATAGCAACCTGCTCTGCACCTCCACACAATAAACCGTATGCAATCACCTCCAGAAGAAGTATTTAAAAAATGAATTGATCTGTTGCAGATTACCTAAAAAGGAAAAGGTTTTAGACCACCATAAGAAATGAAGAAACTTCAGTGCACATTTTTAAAGGATGGTTAGATTTCCAAGGACATAAGCGTGTTCTTGCCGAGAAGTAGATGAGTTGGAAAACCATGCGCGGTAAGTTGGTTAAACTTTAAAGGTGCTAGTAGGGACATTTTAAAAAAGGAACTGTGAGCCAGCCAGCTGTTTCCCCACGTGTACAGACTTTATGCTAAGCTAAACTAACCAGCTGCCGAGACGAGTATCATATTTAGCGTTTATATTCTCAACTGACTGACTGAAGAAGGCAAATAAGCGTATTTCCCAAAATATTAAACGATTCCCTTTTTGAAATGGAGTTGAATGTCCAAGAAAGCTTCACAACTACAGTGTGATAGTGGACAATGAGGTAAACCTATACAAATATAATGTTGATTGATTATTTGAAAGGCTGAGTTACAATAGCTAAATAATGGGATAAAGGGATGTCTTTAAGCTCCTTTTATTATGTTTTTGATTTGACCCCCTACATTCAAAAGTGAAACCTTTTGAAAACATTAATGTCTGCCTTTTGAGAGAACTAGATTAAAGGGACTCGTATGAATGTATTTCTTCACTTGTATCTGAGTTCAGCAGTGACTTTAAAATGACCCAGGTTGTTATCTGCCTGCGATCAGAGGGGTGGCTTCATGTGCATCTCCATTTACAGTAACATAAACACACACACCCCTTGTTTCAGTTCCTTTTACCTAATTTGTTGTTTTTTCATATATCATGCTTGAAATCTTCTTCCTCCTCCATGGTTCCCTCAACATTGTAAACGTCTGTTTGTGCCAAATGTAATGGATTACTTGAAATTACATTTCAATAACAAAAAAACAATCATGCCTCCAATGGAAAATACTTGTAATACAACATGTGAGATTACTCAGCTCCTCAGATTAGTAGGATGTATTTATTTTCATAAAGTGTTGTATGTTTTATTGTTTTAAAAAATAAAGATTATAGTTCCTGGTGAACAGTGCTGTTGGAGTTTATTGTGTCTATTTGAGCTACTAAAACCTCTTGTATAGTCTTTTTTATATTATACATTTTTAAACATAGAATAATGTGCTTTATACTTAAATATTTAACTCTTAGTGTCTTTATAACTTTTTATTGAAAAACTAAAGGTCTACTTCGCAGATACATTATAATCCTACAAAATATAATCAGCTAAATAATGATGTTATGAATTATAGATTAAGATAAAACTAGTGTATTGAAATTGACAAGATACATAGAAGTGTATATTCATACATTTATAGCAGCATTTAAGTGAAAACCACATTAATTCCTAATAAATAATTCAATAATTCTAGATATAGCCTTTTACTCTTTAATGGGGCCATTCTGCACAATGGGTAAAATCATAAGATTAAAACTATATGTACTTTTATTGAAAATACTAGTGTGCATTTACTTTTGAATGTATAAAGTATATCGACATTCTTTTTTAGAAGCCTCCAATATTTAAAAATGACTGCTTTACCCCATGGATGTATAATATGAACGCTTTACCCTACGAGGTGATTCCAGATACGGTCTCTCCCTCCTAACTCGCATTAACCCCTTTCCCATCACCAGACAAGACGCCAGACCACCTGACCTGACCCAGGTCAGTTTTATATAAAGCTGTTTTTACATTTAGAATAATCTTATTCTCTCATAAATCAATGTTTTTTTTTTTTTAAATTAGTGCATTTGTGCTGATTTACCTGTACAATAGCTGTATTTGATTTATTATCCAGTGAACACTGTAGCCAATTGTTCTTGTTAACAGCTGTAAGAGAGCTGTATGTGAAGTGTATGCTATGTTTTTTTTTTCCTTATGTGTTTTGTAATTTTTGTATTGACTAGTGCCCCAGCCAAAATGAGATTCTACAACTCAAGTGGGTGTCATATACTAAACAACATGCAGAGAATGCTTTCAATCTTTATTAATCAGCACAGTCACATGTAACTCCTAAACCAGGGGTTCCCAACCTTTTTTTAGGCCTTTAATACTAACTTGGATTTTTATTAAAATTAATTAGTTAATTATTTTGTATATTTTATTGTAATGTAACTACAAGGCTTTTAGTGACAATCATGTATTGCTTTAAAATTATATGTAAAAAAAAAGATAAAGTAAAAAAATAATTTAAAAAAGTCAATCTTCGCGCCCCCCAGGTTGGGAACCACTGTCCTACACTATGTACCTCAGTTGATTTGGAACGGCTGTAATAGTACAGTAAGAGGTAGTACAGCAGAGCAGACTCACTAACAACTGCCTTGTCACAATGGTTTGTAAAGCTGAATGTTAATGGATTAACTTGCAAAACCTGCAGCAGCTGACTGAGTGTGAGAGTACTGGTCTAACGCTAACTTCTCTCAGGCTTTAGAGCAACTGATGGAGCTAAAATGACATATGATTCACACTAAGACATTTTATTTTTTATGAGTTTCTCAACTTGGCCAGTTGGCTTGAGGAAAAAGTGAATAAATCAAAGTGTAGAAACTAAATCAAAAACACCTTCTGGATGGATTGATCTAAAGCCTTGTTTAAGGCATGTCATTGAAAACCGCCTTGTTCAATAACCATGTCTCTCTTCGTTGGTACACATCATATCTCTCTCTGCCCAGATTTCCTGGCTATCGCTACGCTTTTAACGATCAAAATAAGGTACATTTGCAAAATATGATCTTTAATCAATACGGACGCTTCTTCATTTCTTTTACTTAAAGGTCCCTTTTAGATTTAAGTGAAAATTCAGATGCAGAGGTGGGGATGAATCCGTCCTCACAGCAGACTCCTGGAAGGGCTGAAGTTGATCCTGATGAACTCAAACAGATCCACATGTACACTGCCGAGCGCTAGCTGAGTGGCACAGTAGTCTTCAAGGAGTCTGTACAGTTTCTCTGCAAAATATAAGACGATTAGAAACGTTTTGAACCAACAAGAAACATTTGACAAGTCTGATGTCCTGAAATCTCTCACCAACTGTAGTTCTTTCTGTGACCAGCAGGTGGTGCGTCTGCTGCAGGCCTTGCTTCAGACTTTCATCCTCAAAGGTGAAGAAGGCCAGACTTCGCTTTGCCTGTGCTGCTGCCATCAGCTGGATCACAGCTGGAAATGAAGGAAAAGCTCAAGGCCAGTGTCGAATGTGTTCCTGGGTGAAGAATAAATGGATGGAGACTGAAAAAGTACCTTTGAGTTGTTTGTCTCCATTGAAAGCTCCACAGCCCCAGTTTCCTGTAGCGATGTCGGGCTCATCGGGCCGATGACCCTTAAATCCACAGTATGCCTTTTTTAAGGAAAAAAAGAAAAATGATTACTATAGATAAAACAATGCCTGATAAAATGCAAATGTAACTTTACTATTGATGCAGAATAATACAATTACTGTTGAGAAGTCCTTTGAATTAAAGCCAGAAGCAAACATACTTTTCCAAAACAAGAGCCAACACTTTATTACTTCTGTTTGTAGCATGCCAAAAGATCAATTAAGAAAAATACAATATTTAATCAAATTAAAAGCAAAAATAGAAGTTGTGGTTGGCTACTTCCTTTAAGATTTGTTATACCATTATTTCAGGAAAAGATTGGTGGGTTATGCATTGATTTAAGGCAACAAAAAAAAGATGATACCATATATGGGCTTTTAGTATATGATTATTAGGTAAAATAATATGAAAATAATGATTAATGACAAAATAATAATACACACCGCTCACCTTGTTTAGTTCCCGTGTGACATTGATCATATTGTACTGCTCACTTCTTTGTCTGAAGTGCAAAGCGTCGATTGCCACGATCTGCCTCTGCAGCCGAGCCCACTCGTCTCTAAAAAGATCAAATGTGAGAAAACCGGATGTATTCAAATGTGGCTCGTATAATAAAAGTGATGTGACGACCCCTGCTTTACTCTCTCCTGTGTATGGCCCTTTAACGGTCTCCCTTCCTCCCTATCAGCGCTGATCGAGGGCACCTGGCCGCCGGTATCGGAGGAGTGAAAGACTCGAGCAAGAGGCCGTTTCTCAATGTCGTGTAAAGCTGCTCCAGAGCCACTATTTCAAGCATACTACATCATCGAGTGGCGCCGAATCACTGTTTAAATGCCCAGTATACATGTGCTACCAAGCAAGCCTCCTCGACATTGAGAAACGGCCAGTGTCTCGTTCGCTCTCTCGGTTGGAGGATCTGTTTTTGAGAGCAGCTACCTGACTTATGCTTGTGTTTCCCTTCCTCTTAGTTTGGCATTCAACACCTTGCACCACACCACATTCACACACCCACGCCTACACTATACTGATCTTACTGATTAACACATTCCGTTGTGGTAGCTCTTTTGTTTAGTCGTTTGGTTTACAATAAATATCGTGTCCGTTTCACGTTTTTGTTATGGCCAAGAGCCAGGCCATGACAGTGATTATACCTGTTGAGGCGCTCCTCATGAGGGCCTTTCCACTGAAAGGTGTCCCCGAAACCAGAGTAATTGCTGAACTGCTGGGAGCCTGAGAAACAGAGAAAAGCCAATATTGAGTTAGTCTGTCTCAATACTTTCTGATTTCCTGTCTCTCTCAGCTCCAAGCCCATTGGTTCTTACTGAAATGGTAAATCTTTAAGAACGCTACACAAAAATAATCATTTTTTTGTCCAAAATATTAAGAAAATCACATATAAGCAGAACACATTGGGAATGCCAGAGAAGAGATTGACAATAATTTAAGCTGTCCACAGCAGTTGGGGAGCTTAGTAAAAACGTAAATATTTAACTTCTTCTGAAATTTTTAGAGAAGACAAACCAAAAGATTCAAAGCACATCTTTTGGGGACTATTTTAAATCGGATTAATCAACAATTGGGTCAGTATTTAGGAGATCAGGCAATGTCTGTAAACTACAGTTTGTGTGCTATGGTAATGCATGTGGCTCACTGATTCCTTATGATCAGACATACACCTTCTAGTCTGTAAAATGTCAAAACAATAGTGAAAATGCACAAGTTCATATCTTTAAATGTCTTGTTTTGCCTGACCAAAACTCCAAAACCTAAAGGTATTCAGTTTACAATCACATAAAACCTTTTACTAAGTAATTTAAAACATTTAATTTGATCAACAATAACTAATCCATTTATAATTTCTCCACTACGGTACCTGTAACGAACAGACACTCCTTGTCCCCAAGTTTCTCAGTGAAGAGGCGGGACACGATCAACTCTGGATTGATGATGAACAGGATCTCCTCCTGCACCAGACCTGAGCCCAGCACACCTCCACCGATCCAGCTGGAGGCAAAATCCACCTGCACAAAAGCAAAGGCACAAGAAATCTTATTTAAATAAATTCTGGACAAAAACAGTTGGGACCGCGATGTTTTAGTTCAGATCTTACCTGAAGCATTCCTTTTCCTTCATTCTCAATGGTGCCATGTGAGGCAACGTGCAGTTTATGCATCTTTTTGTTACAGCTGCCACGATAAAAAAAAGAATAATGAGTTAACTTCTTTACACAAACTTTAGTGATCCTTACTTTTCATATAGTGCCACCTTAAGGTCAACATACGTTGTTTGTTTGATTATACTGAAGGTATTTCTTTATTAGTAATAGACAGGTTGAATATACCTGAAGCTTTAAAAAGAAAAAATGCGTTTTCCAATCGTACTAAAAAAAGTTCAACTATGTTTACAAGTTGGAAAATCGTTATATAAATCCATGACATGAACACTGCTGGCCCCACAGGATCTGCTAGCATGGCTATAGTCTTTTTATATTTAACATGAATTCTCTTTTAGTTATTATAGCATGTATAACTGTTTGAGATGTCTCTATAAATACATATTAATAATATTATTACCTTCCCCAGTTGGGTAAGTCAGTATCTCTGAGGCAGCGTCTCTCAAACGTCACCAGTCCTGTTGGTTCCTTGGCTGAAAGACATCAACAGTCAGAGATCTTCACTGACACTCCTCACAAACTGGAGGAAGATGAGGTTCAGCATCAACTATCTCTCACCTGTGACTTCCTGAAAGTAATGCATGATGGCCCTCAGCTTCTGCTTCTTCCGGGGGGACGAGTTACCAAACAGACTACATGCAGAATGAGAAGAATAGATTATTTAGGCTTGGCAATTGGATGTGCAACAGAGTGGTATGGGTGTTTTCTGACCTGGTGAAGTTGATGGAGGGATAGTTGTGGTACTCTGCTTTAGGACCGGAGGCGTTGCGGTGAGGGTAAGTGCAGAAAAATGCATTGGCAAGCAGGCAGGCTATCTGAGTTTGTGACAGGGTGATGGCTGCAGTGTGTCCCCTCTTAAGCAGCGGGACGGCCTGGAAACATAGATGCAAACTTGGTCAATTATCAAATATCAATGTGATAGTGATTACTGTAGAGTGAAGCTGAGACAGTGAGTGTCATACCTTCTTCACGAGCTCAGGCAGCCTCAAGGCCAGCTCAGCTATCTTTTGAAATAGTTTGGGTGAGTAATTATCTCCTTTCGGGACGGCCTGATGATGAAATATAATTATAACAAATGATTAAAGGGGTTTCTGCCACAAAACAGATGTTTGAATAATGTGTTAACACGTGGGCACTGACCTTAACGAAGCTGGAGAGGGCATCAAAGGACCACTGACCTTTGTACTTTGGGTTGTATTTGATGATAGCTTCCTAGTGAGAGATACACAGGTTGAAGGAGTACAATCCATGTTTACCGCAGACACGTTAGAATAAGAATCAGGTTTATTGCCGAGTTGGTTGTCGTATATACAGTATGGATTGTGCCTTAGTCAAGACCCAAAAATCTAAAACGGAAATGTACTACAAAACATGAATGTATGTTTTTGGGGCATTTGTCCTTTATTAATAATGACCGCTATGATAGGAGAGAGGGGATGCCTAAATACATACATTCAAAAGAAACAAGTATAGAGTGTTTGAAACTAAGAGGAAGGAATGTACAATTGTTCACAGTCTGAGAAATATGGTCAACGTGCAAAACTAAATATGCAAATGGTGATGGAATAGCCAGATTACCTCAAAATCATTGACGCTGGCTGTCGTCTTCTTGGACAGAGAGCTCAGCTGCTTGGAGATCACTTCCCACCTAACCTTGTTGGTTGGCTGCAAATGGAAAAATCAAATAACTTCTCAGGACATTTACTCTATTCGTTTTGATATAATGCACCATTATTCTGGAGGAGAATGTATCTGTATCCCTGAAAATGAGGACATCATATATTTCCTACAACTTGTCTTGTCCCTACCAACCTCTGGATAAACATGATGTGAACAGCTTCAAACTAACCATCACAAATCCAGTCTTCATGTAACTCGACTGAGAATACGGCATTTTCACAAAGTCACTGTTCCACACGTCTCTTCCGCCCTGAGGCATAGGTCCTGCTCCACAGTTGAAAACGCCCACCTGAGTATAAAATAAGAAAAAAATATGAGAGGAAAATTATAAAACGGAACATAATATCTCTTATTTCCTCTCCCATTAATCATGTCTTGACCCCTGAGAGGAACCATCTGACTGAACAAGCTCAATGTATATAAACTAGTTATAAGTAGCTTAACATCAATCATCTATGAAGGTAGAATGCTGCTCTAATATTGATGAATCTAATAATGTCACATAGAATCAGATATTGGTGCATATTTTATTCACCAATATCTGATTAAGGAATACATTTTGCACGACTTATAAAAGAGTATTTCTACATTGTGGAATTCATAATTTAATTTGGTGAATCTTAGTTGTTGGTGGAGTAGAAGTCTTAAGTAGCAGAACAATTAATTACTTAGTTAAAGTACAAGCACCTCGACATTGTATTTGAGTATAGCACTAGAGTAAATGTACTTAGTTACTGGAGATAGAAGAAGAAGGCTAACATCTTACATCTACGAGGACAGTGTGCGTTTTGCTGAAGTCCAGACGTCCCAGCTTGTTGTCAAATTGTGGAATTCTTTTCATATCCTTCAGCAGGCAACAAGATGAAGGGCCGTCCTCCCTCTTCTTCCTCACTGCTTCAGCCCCCTCAAAATGTGTAGCACTTAAAACATCCGGGGAACTGGAGGGTTCAGAGGAAGAGGGTACTGAGGAGGAGGTTCCAGAGGAGGAGGGTGCAGAGGAGGAGTGTCCAGAGGAGGAAGGTCCAGAGGAGGAGGGTCCAGTAGAGGAGGGTCCAGGGTAGGAGGGTCCAGTAGAGGGAGGTGCAGAGGAGGATGAGCTGCTTGCCTGAACTGAGCTTGCTTTTCCCTCAGGATTTATATCAGATTGAAAACACTGTTTCACCTGCTCAGAGTTGTTTCTGCGGTCCACTGACATTTCTGGAGGTGAGAGACAAATTACAGTGAAAAGGAAGTGGCTGAAACACACAAAAAAGGTTCTAGGAAACAATTAAGAAGAACAGGATGTTTTATAAATCCAG
Organism: Notothenia rossii; assembly: GCF_949606895.1. Lineage (NCBI taxonomy): Eukaryota > Metazoa > Chordata > Actinopteri > Perciformes > Nototheniidae > Notothenia > Notothenia rossii. Next base: position 40,524,247 of record NC_136910.1, read on the forward strand.
AATATGTTGCTGAACATTTCAAACTTGTAATAATACATTTCTCTCCTGGGAATTATAATTTGTGTCTGATACGATTTCCCTATTAAAACATTCAAGTTCCCTTCTTTATAAATACTGTGAATGAAATCTCCCTACTTTCCCTCATTGATATTATAATCTATGAATAGGCAACTACTTATTTCATCTCTAAATGCAGGAGGAGCAGGCCTGACCTTTGCTCTTGTGCAGTTCTCCAGTCTGAAGCCCTTCTGTCATTTCCCTGGAGCGTTTGCTGCTTTCTCCTCCGTCGGCCACATCTGGAGGTAAGAGAGCAGGCTTCAACTCTCTACATCACTTACAGGGGTTAAACTGAAATGTAATGTGAGCTCAGGGAAATGTTCCTCATTCAACATTCTGCACTGCGAAGCTAAATTACAGTAAAGCAACAAGAAGCAAAACACATTTTATTAATGAAGTGGAATTAAAGTAGACTCTTTTAATAGTTATATGCAGAGGAGGCCTCACCTGAGTTTTTGTTGCAATTGTGCATTATTTCAGGCTTCAATATCTTCATGGAGCTGTTGCTGCTTTGGCCCTCAGCCATCCCTGGAGGTAAGACAAAAACATGACAGTTTGTAAAAAGAAAGTGAGGGATTGGTCGTAAACTTTTGACCTCATGACCGCCTTACAAAAACTGATTGTAGGTGATCATAAAAGCTTTAACATTGATATAAACAGTGGCGGCTCCAGAGTATTTTTGTTGGGTAATTTAATGGTAGGGCTAACCCATACAGTGGTGGGGCTCAAGTGAGTATTTCCAATGTAATTACGTATGCTCCCCTTGACAGTGAAACGCCACGTGTGAGGTTTAGATTATTTCCCTGTCTCAATCCAAATTGAACTGTATGAAATAAAAAGGAACATTTGTCTTGTAGTAAATAAAAAGAGCGACCTGGTCCTGGAGCTAATCCTGCAATTTCCCAACAGGTGAAAGAGTTGACATGCTGAAAACCCCACCCCTGCAGGGTTTTTGACATACTAACATAAAATACACATTCTGGTACTCTCTTGAGAAGAAAAATAAATACATCTATTACTAGACGACATATTTAAAAAAATGAATGCCATTTTTGTTTTTTGTTACTTTGTTCTGAAAGCTGAACTTGCTGCTCCTCACAGAGAGAAGAGGGAAGAGGCTGTGTGGATTACTTTACATTGTGGATAAGGGTGGATAGCACCCATTGTTCTGTGTGTCAAATGAAAGACAGCACACACACATCAATCATCAAACCGTGGGGTCTTATTTCATTACGTGTTGATTTCTATCAACACGTTGTATCGATGTAGATGTACTACAGGAAAGGAATTCTCCGTCGGGACTTCCTGCAACAACACCACGCCGTTATCGTGATTCTGATTGGCCAGAAGACATTATCAAAGATGTTCTACTGAGAAGACGATCACTACGTGACAAAAGTTTTCAAAACCGTTTCTAGTCTTCGGTATTTCCAGACAAGTGGCTGAAATCAATCTTACTAACTGCTGTCTGTGCAATTTACTCCACGTGAGTTGGGGGACCTTATTTTTGCTTACTTTAACATCATTTTTCATGGTGGGGCTAAGCCATTGGTATGGCATTAGCCTACCTTGGCGCCGCCACTGGATAATACTACACGTTAATGCATAATGTTAGTCAGGGACGTGCACCCACAGGTACGGGCTAATGTTGCCCGGGCAACGGCCCTTTTGAACTTTTTGGATGACCTGCCGCTCTGGAGAGAGTGAAAGTCTTTTTTTCTGTTTTGGCTGAATAAACATGATAAGCCCACAATTAGTATTTTAGAGTCTCACTGCGATAAAACACACCTTGTCAGCGCAGTCATCTGCCCCCATACGTGACTTTGTTTACAATCTCACAGCTGAAAAGCAAAGGAAAGCCCTCCAAATCGGGTCCGGCCTCATATGGCTATGGTGATCATGTGCCTGCCTGGCTTTGGTGGCCAATCCCCGCGTCAATCTTTCCCCGGAAATGTCCCCGTTTTTAAATATACTTTATTGATTTTGAATTTTCTCATGGCAGTTACAGTAGAGTATAGGGGACAAACCAGGGGACTTTACTTCCTCTTGACACTGTCGGTTATTTACAAAAAAAACACCTAAATATACTTGTTATTGTGCTTCTATCTTTCTGTGTCTTTTCATCTGCTCCATAAACTCCCTCACCGCTCTCTCTCTTTTCTTGATCGCCCTCTCTCACATATGGGAGAACACTTCACTGTCCCGCTTCATTGTAGGATTTCTGCCATGTCTCAACTTAAGTTTGACCATCTCTGTTACTAAGTTATGGAATACTAAATAAATAACTAATTAGATACCTTACCATTACTGCGCTCATAAAGAATGATAAGAATAAGAATAATGTGTATTGAACTGGTTTAATAATCAATTAGTGAGTTTATTTAAGGCACAGCCGTTACAATGGTCAAACTACATTAAAACAGAATTGTCCGCATTTTGTCTTTAATAGTTACCAACATTGGATATGTTAATGAGATATGGACCGCAAAACAAAAAAAAGGTCCCTGGTTTTCATTTTTTAATAAAAAGTTCTTGTGTTTTCGAGGGGGTGGGGGGAGTCCCTTTTTCTAGTTTAGAGCAATAGCCCCTCCAAATGTCTGTGCACGTCCCTGTAGTTAGTCCAGAATAATAATTGATATTTAACGTACGATACGTTTGTAGTTTAACTTAGGAAAAGAAAAAGGGAAAAAAGCGGAGTATTTTCACAATGTGTCATTTCGACTTTCACTTAGGGTAATGAGTGATCTGAGTAATTCTTCCACCACTGCTAGTTTGTCCCACATACAAATCTTACGTTTTAAGAGCAGAAAGGCAAAAAATGAAATATACTGTATTAACGAGTGCGACATTGTGTCTGTCATTGTCACGCAGGAGCTACAGTACCTACACAACAAAGCACAATTGTTCAAAAATACTCACCTTTCACAAAAGACAGCGAGTATAATGTGTTCAGATTTCACTTAATTCTCTTCAACAACTGCATTCATCGATGAAAACGCAGTTAAGACTCCTCAAACGCAGGCTAAAGTTTACTTTCACTTTGCAGCGAAAACGAAAGTGAACTAAAGGGCAAGTGCTTCTTCTGCAATGAAACTGTGAGTTATACATTATCCACGAAATGGTTCTGTGGTATTGCAGCTTTCCACTATAATATGTTAAAACCTTCTGCAACAGAACATTCGTTTTAACTAAAATTGAGATTAATCCAGCATGAACTATAATCTTATTGCGGAGAATAGGGACATTAGATTTGATGGTAATTATTTTGACTATTATGTATACTAACCTTTTATTTTATTTATGTTTTATTTGTATTTGTTATAAACTACAGTTTTTACCAGCCTGGTACGAAAACAGTATTACAGGAAGTGAAGTTGAGATTTTAAACACAAGGTGGCGGCAGCAGACCAGCTGTGATTTTGTTGTTGTTGCAGGATTCCCACAAAACCACTTCAAAAATAATTGTGTTATTTCTATCATTTGAATGTCAAACTCATGCAAGATAATAATAATAATAATAATAATAATAATAATAATAATAATAATAATAATAATAATAACAATAATACTTCATACATTACATTTTAAAAAATTAAAACAGTAAATCATGCTTTTTACCAGAGGTGGAAAATAACTAAGTAGATTTACTAAAGTATTTTATATAAATACTTTGAGATACTTTCCATTTCATGCTACTTTGTACTTCCATTCCATTCCACATTTGAGGTAAATCGTGTACTTTTAATCCACTACATTTATTTAATACCTTTAGTTACTTTGCAGATTTTGATTAATAATGTAATAATCAACACTTAAACAAGACTTTATTTATACCAGGAGTAAATTCACAAGCTACCCTGCAGTATAAAAAGTCATTAAAACTAGCTGCACCTGTACCAGCTTTGCATGACACTTTAATGCATCAATAATTATAATCAAAACATACATTATTCTTAAATGGGCCAATCTGCATAATGAGTACTTTTACTTTTGGTACTTTTAAGTATATTTTCATTCTAATACTTTTGTACTTTTACTTGAGTAACATTTTGAATGCAGTACTTTTACTTGTAATATAGTATTCCTACTGTACACTCTGGTACCTTTACCTTTACTTAAGTACAAGTTTTAAGTACTCCTCCCACCTCTGCTTTTTACTCCACTACATTTATTTATTTAACAACGGTGGTTACTGGTTATTTAAAACCAATTAATCTTTTAAACAAAATATAACTTCAGCTTATCAAATGCAATATAGTGTTACAGATCAAACAACTCAGTGGTGTATAGTATAGTTCACATTACATCCATGTAAACCAGTTGGCCCCCCAATATGGCCCCCTGCAATTGGTCACCAGATAAATCTGATGGGTTGTATATAAGTGGAAACAAAAAAAGTAAAGAAACTAAGTTCTAACTTTGGGTAAATATTGGATTCTCTTCCCTTTTTGGGTCCAGACCATGAAAATAGGCTTCCGATAGACATTGCGTTTTTGAGATGAGCCAAAAAGGGGAAAACACAAGTTTCAAAATCTGTTATTGTTATTATATTTAACTGTAAAACTTGATCTGAAAAGTTAAAATAGCTGTTAAAATGTATTCAGATAATTCCCCCCATTGCTTGCTGAAGCATACCCAGGGATATACCAGTACCAGCAGGGGGGCACAGCTCTGGTCAAGCTGCTCCTGATGTTCCGGATAAAATGCAGTAAGTTTCTGCTGAGGAGAATCCAACAAGTCATTCACAGGGCTGTATCATTTCTGTGGAGATGAAAATAGAAAGGAAAAGTGAGTCTCTGTAGCACCAGATGGTCGTAGGAGTAACATGTAAAAATATGAAAATTAGGGGTCGAAGGACAGAAGGATGATTTGGAGTTCATGCTAATTGCGTCAAACTGCTTTCAACCAGTGAGACTGGAGTAAAAATACACTACTGCATCATCACATCGCACAAATGGAGGGTCACACAGATGGCCAAGCTGGATATAGAGAGAGAGACATCAGGAGAAAAGGAGTTATCGGTTATGGCTGTGGTGGAGAAAGTATTTATATAATTTTTAAAAAGTAAAGCAATAACACACTGTGAAAGTACTCCACTTCACATTAAATCATTTATTTTTAGAATATGAATTAACTAAAAGTACATGAGTAATAATTAGTTCCTAAAATATGAAAGTAAAAAAATTACTCTCCTGCTTTTTATCGGTATGTATTAATAATTGTAGTTGATGGCTTATTTAACTTTATTCTAATACTATACACTCTTTTTTTAACTTAAATGTATCTAAATGCACTATATAAATTAATTATGTTTTTAAAATGATCATTTGTACAGTCACAATAGCTGACAGATACATGTATTGCAGTATATAGTATAATATTTTTCTCAAGGGAAGTAGAAAAATTACTTTAAATAGTAACACTTTAATGTGTCACATATTTGCACTTAAGTACAGTAATTGAGTTGAGCCCGAGATTTATTCAGAAAATGTATTGGCAACTTTTTCAATGATAGATGAATTGTTTCAGTCATTAGCAAAACACAAATACTCAATGCTCTCGTTTCAGCCTATGGTTTCAGCATAGAGTAAATGGGAGTTCATTGATGGATGCAGGGTGAAAATCAAGATTTTGAATGTTTTTTTAAAGACATAGCTGAGGGGGAAACACTGTCATGTGTTCTTGTGATGATAGTCATGCTGCTATTCTACAGTAGCTGCGTATATTATGTGTGGCTGTGTTTTCCCACACACAATGTCATGTGTCTGTAAGGAAACAGCAGCTTGTGCAATAAAAGGGCGGAGGACCTCACTTCCTCACTGTGTTACTCAGGGTCAGCCATTTCCCTGGAATGTTCTGCCTCATGCCAAAGAGAAGTCACTACAATGGTATGCACACATAACACTTCAGAAACACAAGGATGACTTAAAAAGGCCTGAAAGTAAGGAGACATGCCCAGAGTAAATGTGTCTCCCCTGGTGGCAACTGTATGCCTTTTCTGTCTAAACCACTTTTACGCATGAATATTCAAAAATAACACCTAGAGTTATGTGTGCAATATGGTGAGCCATCTGCCTGAACTCTATAGAACTGCCATGAGAATAATCAAGTTTTAGAAAAGATGGCACTGTTCCTGTCCCCGTTTTTCTCCTCGCTTGCCTCGGGGGGAAAAAAGCGAGATTAACCACATTCTTTAATCTGTGAGTGCAGGCAGCTTTGTTTTTTTACTCCCTCTTTGTCTCCTCAACCCTCCCCATCTCCCCCCTATTTTATTTCCTCCTGGAGGTCAGGTTGTTGCAGCATTGCCTCAGAGTGAAAGGAGGCTCAACGCCTCACTGATGTCTCAGGTTTTGTGTGCAGATATGTTGTTGAGGAGTCATTCACTCCATCCTACTGTGACATTGTGAAATGACTGCAGTCGTAGATTGGAAATTGTGAGCAAAGGGTGTATGTGTGAGTGTGTGTGTGTGTGTGTGTGTGTGTGTGTGTGTGTATGTGTGATTGTACTATGCGGCAGGTCGTGGGGGAGGAAGCAGCAGCAGCAGTGTGAGTGTAGAGGTGGTGGTGGTGGGGAGAGATATGGATAGTGTGGAGGAAAAAAATGAAGAAATGGGAAATCTCTGCACCTGTTTCCAGGGCAACAGAGGTCTGAAAAACACAGGCAGGTTGGACTTTTTTTATTCTCCACGCTGCACTGCCCTCTGGCAAGATACTGCAGACACCTCTTAATGACTCCAATAACACTCGCTGCCTGCTGGCCCTGATGCTACTGCTGCTGCTGGAGAAACACCGCCTGGTTAGCAAGTGACACCACCCACCTGTGTGTGTGTGTGTGTGTGTGTGTGTGTGTGTGTGTGTGTGTGTGTGTGTGTGTGTGTGTGTGTGTGTGTGTGTGTGTGTGTGTGTGTGTGTGTGTATACAATATTGTGACACATGCATGCAGGTGCATAAGTGGAAAGCACAGATCATGTTGCATGCATGGATCATACATACGTGATCATGCACGGGTGACGTCATTGTCCATGCTCTCTCCCCTCCTCCTCCTCCACCACCTCCACCCTCTTCTCTAAAATGATCTGCTGCTCTGGTCTGCAGTCAGTCAGACAGCCAGCCGCCTGACTTGTAGGAGGAGGGACAGGAAAATGCCTTTCTCTGTGGGAGACATTAGCCCTTGTGATCTCATGAATATATTATAGAGGGTCATTGTGCAATGAGGAAGGTATTGCTGAGCTGCCAGGTTATTATGGCTTGCCCCAAGCACAGACTGCAACACGCTTATCCTAATTGACTCGGATAGCTCATAGTTAGTCACTGTTCATAATTTATAGTTAGCAATAAATAAGGGTAGCATAATAACATTTGAAGGGTTATTTATAGTATACTTACTATTCAAGAGGCTGGTGTGTGATAACAAAATACAAATATATTATTAATGTTCGACCACACGGTAATCAAGCAGCCTTGTCTTGTTAGCCGGGACTGCGACACTAGCTAGCTAGCTAGCTAGCCGAGTGGCTAACCGTCTACAATCAAGCGGCACTTCATCGTCTGGCAGCTTGAGCAGGCAAAAGGTAAGCTCTGTTTACAGTTACTAATAATCAATATAGCCTTGTTTGCTCTGCAGTTAACTGCTTATAACACGCTGTAGATAGATACTCGCTCAGTGTAACGTAGAACAAGCTAACGTTACACATACTTAGCTAAGTAGCCTCCAGGAGCTAACGGTGCCAGCGGCGCAGCAGCAACGTGTTAAAGACCCTCCACAGCTCCTGTTTCACTCACTGCCACTAACAAGATAGATCACTCAAACTTGAGGCTACAACACAGCAATATCACCTAGATATTACATTTGTATCATTACTAACTCCCAGCTTTACTTGCTGCATATTATCTGCGTTTATGAAGCAAATCAGCTCAGGTAGGTGAAAGGAAACATCTGCTATTTTCATTTTTCAGTGATGGATAACATGAAGAGACAGAGAGAGGCTGCACTCCTCCATAGCATGCACACTGCTGAGATGCTTTGTTCTGCTTTGTACTGCTGCAAATGTAAGCAGCATGTTTTGTTTTTATATAATATTTTGCAGGTACAGAGAATTTGCATAATTTTCCAATGCTTTTAAAACAAAATACAAATTGGCACATCGTAAAATGAAATTCTGTCCGTTTTGCACAAGCTGATTGTGCACCCTGAATGGTTTACACAAGTTGTTTTAATATGCATGGGTTGTTGTTGAATTGCAATGTGTTTTATTAGGTAGCCAGTGCCGGTTTTCTTCCCCTGTTTGACATGACTTCCTGAATGTATCATGGGTACAATAACATGTTGTGTTGGCTGGAAGCCAGGCTGAGTTAGTTGGCTTCACTGTTTCTGTGAAAAAGCAGTCTTGGGTGAAGAAGGTGTTTTAACGACTCAAAGCAGATCGATGCTGTTGTTTTTTGAAGCATCCAGATGTTTTAGATTTGATGATTTTTGATTTGCTTTAGGACATAACTACAGATACACAGTAAAGTGTGAGGGCTTTAATTGTACTGTTAACTCTTTCCGATTAATTTTCTTGCACTGTATATTTTATATTTTCCGGTAAATTTCAAGCCTAGATCGGGATCATTTTAGCTCTAATCAGTCACCTGTAGCATTATTTTTCGTATAATGCCACCACATTGTGTGATGTAAGTACCCCAATCGTTAAAGTAGCAAAACCGCAATGTTATCTTACTCTGTAACTAAAAGTACAACACTGTAATCATCTAATGTACTTTAAGTAAGTACCACTAGTAAAACATTTCTTTAATATGTAGAATGATCAATTTTGGAACCATATATAATTTACGTTTTATTCGTGCATGTATATCACTTTAATTGTGAACCTGGTAAAGCTGGGAATCATTTGTATTACTTTATATGTTACTGTGAGGCTTATCAATTTACCCCAGAATCAAGAAAGTTGTATCTTAATCTGTAATTTTACATTATCATGCATTACATAATTTAGCAATACATTTACCATTAGTAATCTGCACCTGCAACGTGAATAAAGCTGTAAGGAGTAGGCTACATTATTTCCGTTGGTAGTACTGTACTTGAATAAATGTACTTAGATTCCACCACTAAACATAAACGACAACAAAAACAACATATGAAATGTGCTGGATACCTTTTATTTCATCCTTTCTTCACAATTTGTATATGCCATTTGTTAGTGTGAGACAATGTTTCATTCCTTGGAGTAATATTTGTATCTCTCGATGGCTGCAAGCTGACATTTTCCTCCCATGGTGCTTCCTGCTCCTCTGTATTTATAAGACTATTAACTGATAATCTCTCATATCCCAATGAGACTCTTAATTAAGCTGTATTAAAGGCAGGTCTGCTCAGGATCAACCAGGTTAAGCTTGTGTATTGTTGAACATGTTTTCAGCCGGAAGCCCAGTTATCAGGCAGCAGTGGCCTCCTACGCTGCTTTGGTTATTCAGAAAAGTACTTTGAATTTCCCGACAATATTGTGAGCAGATGTTAGAATGTACCTTGTTGTCAAAGGGTGATTTATTGTATTAACAAGAAAACAAATGTTTTCCGTTCCGAGTCAATTCAATGTACCTGCTCAGCTATTTGCCACGAAATTCAGTGGCAAATAAAAGCAAAAAGAATAAGCCAATTCATCATTTAGTGAATTGGTTGATCAAAGAAAAAGTGATCAGGAAATATTTTCATTGTCTGAGTCTTTCTTTCATAGTTTAAGTATCTCAGTTGTCATGTGATATTTAAATATTCAGGTTTTTTACTGTTGGATAGATATCACTTTGCGCTTCAGGAATGTTAGATGGGCAACTCGACTCGTAGGTTAGTTTAGTTTATTTTTCTTTTTTCGAGCGTGTAAAACCAAAGAAACTGCAAATGAAACAAAAGATGATACAGACATGATGCAGTACTATACAAATGAATGCAATAACAAAACGAAATATTTAATTAATAATTGAATAATCTGTAGTATCATTGTCTGATATCAATAAACAACAAAGCTTTAGCTAATTACACGTCCGAAAAGGGGTCGGAAGAAGTTTACACTTATTTAATCCGACCCCTTCTCCCTTTTTTTTTTTATAGATGTTTTGGTAATAAAAACTTGTTTTTTTGGTTTATCAGATACAGCTGGCGAATGTTAATGCAGTCTATTCAAGCAGTCCTGAAAAACTCATCCCTTCATAAAGGTCATGATGTTCAGTTTCTGTTGAAGTGTATTACTTTGTATGATTAATTTGGACATGTAGTTTCTGGTTGTTTTATATTGAAAGGTGTAACTATGATGTTGTCCACCCCCTTTATATTACTGAGGGTAATATGAAACAATCTAACACTTATCTTTGTAATGCAATGAATACAGAAGTCTAATATTATACCGTCCCAGCATCTTTAGTCCAAGGGTTTTCTTATTTTGTATGTTTCATATCATAATGTGTGGAAACAAATTTGTGTTTTGGACTGTTTGTCGAACAATACACAACATTTGAGGTAATCAAATCATTTAAAAAAAAAAAAAAATCAATGTTACTATACATCAAGTTTAAATGTGAACTTGATCCTAAACTTGTTCTTCAGTGTTGTGATTCTTTATTTTAGAATGACTGAGGTCATCCAAAAAAAAGTAGTGGAGTAAAATGTTAAATGTTTCTTTTGAAATAGAGTGGAAAAGAAGTATAGAGTTGCATGAAATAAGTTATCTACAGCTACCTGCAACTTGTACTTGAGTAAGTGTACTGAGTTCCATTCCATCACTGCACACAGTGGGTGTCGTAACAGAAGAGCCACTGAAGAGCCTTGATTTAATTTACATGGTGGTCTGACTGTCAACTCATTAATTATGTAAAGTGTATTTGTGTTTTTGATTTGATTAAGTAGCAGAGGGAGTGTTTAATCATCTTTCCTGAATGGCTGCCAACCTGTCTTACCCTCGAGCAGCAACTTGAACATTAATAGCAGTTTTCTCCAGACGTGAATTGATTATTAGGTTTAATTGAATTTGATTATATATTTTTGGCTCCAGATGTAATCAGTAGCTTTTAACAAATCCATAGAGACTCCAGTATGTTTTCATTAGTGTTAATAACTTTGTTTTAAATGTTAGTTTTAAGTTTCACATGATAACGTAACAAATATTAAGCTGTAAAGACTGCTTTATTACCGTTTTACAGTTTCAAATGTTAATGTTAATGACGATTATAACTGCATGACATTGTTTGAACTTTGAAGTATAGATGCCAAAAACATTTTCATTAAACAAAAGAAGCCAACATTTAGACCTCACTTTAGACTCTAAAAAAGCATAAGGAGCATTGTATGCCTTCACAATTCATTGAACCAATAATAATAATTGTCAGAATAATTGAATAGACATTCGAAAAACGCATTCAAACTGCATAAATCAGTGTTTTGACTGCATCCTCTGAACATGTGGTACACAGTCTACAGACAATTGTTTCATTGTGGCTTTTATTGTAGTATTCATTGAAAAGGAGCATTAGAAATAAATGTGGGTTATTAAACTTGAACCACCCTTTCTCTGTTATCCGTTCCATCTGCTTCTGCACAAATAGCTGGAATCAGTCCAAGCCAAACAGCGTTTGTAGTGGCTGAAATCCGAGGGTCAGCTGAGGGTTGATTGAGCGCCTCCAGTGTTTCTGGCTGTCAGTCTGATGGCAGTAGCTGACACGACATAAGAGCGGAAGGACAAGAAAAGAAAGCAGTTGGATGAAGAGGAAGAGCTGCGGGTATAGAAAAGGTCAGGAAGTTGAGGTCAAAAGAGGCAAGGAGATTGTGAGAGAACAGCGTGTCTCAGTCGTTGCACTGCAGGTACAGCCTGTGCTGCCTGTGATGGAGACAGACATCTTACAAGCTCTTTGTGTGGTTAACGCTCAGCTGTGATGGAAGTTACAAGGTGCTGTCTGGAGGCTGAAGATGCCTTTTGATAGGAGGGAATTCAGGTATAACGGTCATGTGATTCAAGCACCCACCTCCCCTCCTTCTACACAAGACGTGGGGTGGGGTGTCTGACCCAAATCTGCAAAAGTGCAAAAAGGAAACCAAATGGCAGAAATGAAATGTTTTATGTGAGGGATGGAAAGTAGATCAAAGCTAAATCCAGCATATTTACGCTTGGCACATTTATTGTTGTAAGTGTTTATTAATGTGTCCCTACCAAATAAACAAATAAATACCATTTTCATATATCCGTTGTTAACTGTCAGATAAAGAAAATCATTAGCGGGAGCAGAGATGGAGAGTAGAAACAAAGAGAAAACATCTGGTATTGAAGGAGGGAAAGTGGCAGATCAACATGCAGGGGTGTTTATAAATGATTCAAATCGCAGAACAAGATGATTCCTCACAGCGACACAACAGAAGTGTGTGTTAGCGGCTGATTTGTACGTCGGTGAGCTGCTGAGAGAAGAGTCTGCCTCTTCACATCTCTGTTCTCTTAAATTCCTTTTGAAATCAGCAAGCTAAATTTAGCTTCCAGCACCCCTCCCCCCTCCTCAGAGAGGTATCAGAGCTACAGCAGCCAGTGATAGGCTAACGTTTTGATGTGCACAGTCCACACACATACAGATTAAAGTGAGTGGGAGGGCGCTGTGTCTTTGTGCGCACAGTGTGGGCTATAGTGATGAATTGTTGCTGTGCAGCAAATGAGCTCTGAGTAACCGTCTTTTTATGTGTGCGTCTCTCTCCCTCTCAGGGCTGCCTCTTGAGGACTGTGGGGGCTCTGTAATGATCCCCCCGTTCATCCGATGAACCCCCTCAACTCCATGAAACCCTCCCTGCCTCTCAATCCACAAAGGTACACACACCCAAACACACACACACTGTTGTGACATCAAGCTCAGTGTCCTCAGGTGAACCATGTGACACCCTGTATTGGTCACCTGGTTCGATTTTTCGGATCAATTGTAAAAGAAAATGCAGTTAAATGTGCATTTCCATCCTCTACAAATATGAATGTGCTTTTTTCATTGATCTGGCATCTGGGTTAACTCGCTGCACGTTTTATTTGGCCTTTTTAACAATCAATTGACCAACCATGATGTGGAGCTCTCTCTGAACATTAGCAAAGAACACCTGGTCGATTTTGTCCAGCAAAACGACCTCAGAAATATTTAAAAAAAGGCATCAGTACTTAGAAATAAGAAGTGAAATACAGCATGGAAGTTGTCGGAAAGACATGGTTCACTTTAAAATCACAGCTTAGTCGCATCGAAGAATGAATGTATCCACAACATGTAAAATACTACTTCAGAAATATTCAAATAAGCTCAGACAGTGTACTAGGGATGTTTTGACAGCAACCATGAGGGAAATCAGGCTGTAAGTCTGCAGACTCAAAATTCTGACCTTCATCTGACTGCATAAGCCAGATCATTGATTCCCCCCCCCCCCCCCCCACCCCACCCCATCATGCTGCACGTCAAACAACAACTGATCAGGCAGACGTTTGAGCTGATTGTGTACAACATCTGCCCAGGTTTAGATCAAACCATGGAAACCATGCGAAAACAAGATGTAAATATGACGTTTCTGTGGTGAGGAAGTCACCTCTCGACACACGTCTGATGTTTTCAGCTCTTCACTGACGTTCACTCGACGTCATCTTCAAATCAGCTTTTTTAACGCAATAATGTGAAATGCAAATAAACAGCTGGACAGCCTGCTAGTTCCCTGCTGATGCAGTTTACTCCTTTCCAATTCAGATTCAAATGTAAAAAGCCAAGTTCTTTACCACTAGCAACATCTTCAGAGCTATGAGTAGAGTCCCCAATATTACATAAGATGAACCGGCGATAAATGCAGTGAAAAAGTGATATTCTGTGTGGTGAAATAAACACAATATTATCACACAACTAGAATGTAGGTCAGGTTGTATCTCCTGCCATACAGACGAGCACATTAATAGTCTGTACAGAAAAAAGAATCTTTGAATCAGAAAATAGTGTTCGTTCAAGAGTGCAGCCGTGGGATGTGCTACTGCTAAACCTGTTGTTGTAGAGGCACAAAAGACAAAATAAATGGACACCAAACTGCTTCAAATCTTTAATTAAGAACTGTTAAGGACACTGGCTGCTGAGTGTCCTCTGTTCTTCCTTTTTGGAAGTGTCTTGATCAGGTGGTCTCGAGCCAAAACGCTCCTTTAATTGAGTGCGGCCACAAAGCCTGTTGAAGGCTCTATTCCCCCCCTAGAAAGCCGTGAAAGCTAAAATGTGTTGCCAGCTCATTGACACGACTAACAGCCTCAGAAATCGGCCTGGTGATAAAAGGAAAGGGAAAGAACAAAGTGGTTCATTTCAATCTTGTGATCTTATGATTCTTTGCCCCAAGAACTATGGAAAATAGATAGTAAATTAACTTGTAAAAATACTTTTTATTGGGGTAAAGATGTAAATTGTATTAACCCATAACTTCTGGTATGACATCAATGCTGTTGTGGTAGTTTCCTGTTGAGGAAACGGTTTTAAAGGAGGAAGCACAGGGTAACCACAACCGTCAGATGAATAAACCATGCTCAGGTTAATCGTTAGCTCACGGGGTGTTAATGATGTATTGATGACCTCTTACTCAATACACTATGTCTGCTCCAGTAAAAAAGACCCTAATAAGTTGGTACACACTCTTTTTAGTTGTATTGAGGACATTATGAAAGTCTGTCGTACAGTCATTGATAAATGGATGAATTTCTCTCCTGAACCTTCCTCAACATCCCTGTAACTCGGCTTCATGTCCTCCTGCAGCAGTGACGGCCCCTTCCTGAATGACCCAGTCTCCTGGCAACCAGGAACCAATCAGCACCCAGGATCTCTCTCTGTAGTAACCACAGTGTGGGGCGTGACCAATCCCACACACAGCCAGGTAGCACATGTCTCAGCACCCGGGGACATCTTTTATTATTCCCTTCTCCTCCTGTTTTATGTGCTGTAAAGATACAATAAATAAATGTATTATTTATGTATAAAAAATAGAACCATATTCACCAGACTGCTACAGTAAAGGCACATTTTTTTAACATTTTCGCTCCTATCATTTAAAAAAGAACCAGAGTGCCTTTATTAAGTGGTGAACAAGGATGACATTGCCTAGGTCATTTTTATTTAATATTTTCCATTCCAAATTCTATTGTTTTATACATTTAATGTTAATCCTAGTCCCATAGTATAAGACTTTTACAGTAAAGGTAAATTGTTAATAATATTATCTATGCCATGTTTTGTTTTTTTAAGCTACTTGTTCGGTTGTTTTGTGTTATATGTTTCTGCAACTGGATTTCTTTTTAGAATTCATACAAATAAAACTAAATAAAAACCATGTCAGGTTACAATCAAGACCTATCAGCCCTAAATAAGTCTATATTTGAGTTTAATTGAGATTTTCTTTCAAGGACTTTTTCAATGTACCCTTTACTAAGTACCATATAACAATTATTTTCAGCTTTGAATTAAGCTTTGCAAGATTGAAATGCACTTGAAATGTCAATCATTTAGGTGGATTGAACTATATCAGTCAGTCTTTTTAATGGGTTTATTTTAAACGCCATAACTGCTGACGAAAACTAAAAGACTTTCATTATTCAATTGTATGGCCTCATAAAATAGGGATGTCATATCTCATATCAGAGGGACTATCATTGTGATACTTAGAAGTGAATATGACTGTACACTGTGGCCTTTGTGTTCCTTCCTCTCTCTCTGATTGACTTGGTTATGGTTCTTATGATTGTTTACTGTGATAACACTTCTCTCTTTTTTCTCATGTAGGTGTTCTGTTCACCCATGGGTCCAGGTGAGAGCTCTGGCGGTCACATGATGCCTGGCGGTGGTCCTGGTATGGGTCCTGGCATGGGGTCCCAGTTCATGGGCCAGCACTCGTACGGAGACGCTATCTCCAAAGGATACGGCCAGCCAATCATGTACGGACGTCCCAATCCGGCTTACAACCCGGCCTCGGGGTACGGAGGAAGGTAGGCTGCGTTTCTGCTCACCAAATATCAGCTGCAGTTCATTTAATGCCCCATGTCCATTTGTGTTGTGAAAAGCATTTGAAAAGGCAGAAACAAGTTAATTAATGGATATATTATTATTTTAACTTTCACCAGATTATGGATGTTTGTGTTTATAATTATATGTTAATGAAATCAAGAAAATATTATAGCCATGTGGCATGGGCTGTGTTGCAACAAGGGCTGTCACAATATCACATTTTCAATTATCTAGGGCTCTACCCGAATATTCGGTCGTTGGAGTACTATTCGGTTTTAAATTTCGTTATTCGTTCATTATTATTATTTTTTTTTTTCAAATTGGAAAAATAGGAAGCCAAATTACACTTAAGACATATATACAACTGCAACGAAAGTAACAAACACAATGCAATATCCTTTTCAATTTCAAAGAAAACAGATTGGGTTATATACATTAACAAATAACTATAAAACAACAATACTGTAGAATAACAAAATGAATGCCTTTAATAAACCGAAATACACATGTTGAAGCGCGCCGAATATTCGCTGCTAGATGTGGAGTGGAGTGCACCAGCTGATTACTAACTGGTTAACTGTCCTTTTACATTGAGCAGTTTGGGTAGAGAACATTATTTATCATGCCTGGCTGTGATCAGCAAGAAATGAAATTATAAAAACTAAATTAGTTTGATGAATGTTCAGTGTTATGTAGCACTACGCTTTGAAATACATCTACGTGATTTTGCATCAAAATATGTCAGCCCGGCTGCTCTCTCCCACTGCTCTGACTCATGCTCATGACGAAACCACACGCTCACACGCTCAGTTCACTTAGTTCATCGCCCACTCCTCTCCCCGTCTTCCCCTCTCTCTGCAGTTACTCTGGTAACGGTGGAGGTGCCGGTATGGGCATCCGTCCTCCCTCAGACTTCACTCAGGCTGCTGCGGCTGCTGTTGCCGCCGCCGCTGCCACAGCAACTGCCACTGCTACGGCAACTGTTGCGGCAATACAGGAGAAACAGCACCAGGAGATGAGCTATGGCCAGGTACATGTGTGACTGTATTGGAGCCGGAGAGCTTTTAACCCAGCCCAGAATCATTTCATCTCTTTTGGCGAAACAACTATCCCCTTCTGATCCAGTAAACTTCCCCAGTCACAACTTATGTGAAATGTTGGTCTTAGATGTATCTTAATTTGGAGCAATGAACTTTAATTCTAAGTTATAGATCTTAGTTTCAGGGCTGGCCTCCATTAAAAAAATTAAAGTCGACTAAAAATCCTATGATATCGGCAACTAATTGTGTTTCTCTACAAAGAGTCATGCAAACTTTCCGCTCTAAAAGCAAAGATGTGCTCATGAGATTCTTGAAAATAAGTTATTCCCCATGAAAAAATTAATAACTGAATGAAGAAAGACCAAAACAACTTACCCAGCTAATAGGAGGCAGCCACAGTGTGATGCATAGCTGATCCTAAGTGTCTAGACTTAGTTTTAAAAGTTGCCATACTTTCTTTATTGAAATTATTCAAACCAGAACTATCGGAGAAATACAAAATGTGTCTAGTGTTTTGCTTGTTTTTCGTCCTAGATGTAGTTTCAGTGAGATATTTTGGAGAGATTCTGATAATTAATAAATCCAGGCTCTGGTCTGTTTTTTCCTACAGTCACACTAACAGCGTTTTAATGACTTCTCCCCTTCTGTCACTCTGTTCACACTCACCCCCTCTGCTCTGTGTCAAACACCCTTTGAGCTTTGTTTTCACCCCCGCTGTTGTTCTTCCTCTTCCCGCCCAGATGGGTGGAGCATCCTCTTACAGCACCCAGTTCCTGTCTCATGCGGGCCCCCGCGGTCCTCCAGGGATGGTCTCTTCCAGGCCCGGACCTCCACCTTCCACCGCAGGCCTGTATCCCACCCACCCCCACCAGGCTCAGAAGATGCCCCAGCATGGAGGCTATCCCGGGCCCCAGCAGGGGCTCAAACGCCCGTATCACTCAGAGGTCAGTGAGGGGGCAGAAGGGGCATACACACTTTTAGATTTTTGCCAGGCACTTATTGCCAGGATTCTTCAAGCCAACACAAAATGCACTGCTCATAAGTTGTTTACAGTTTTCTTTGCTCTCCAAGTTTACTCTGCAATTTATAGTAGTTGCATTGAATATGTCAGAAGTAGTTGATAAGATGAGAGCTTGAACAATAAGTCGATTAATCAACAGCAATCTTAATTTAACATCTGTTAAATAATTAATTAACCAATTTATTTTGGGGGGGGAAAGCTGAATCTTCATTAGTTTAAATGTGAGGACTTTGTTTTTTTTTCTTTGTTTTTATTTAACTACAAATGAAATATGTTTGAGTATTAGACTGTAGATTCTTTAACTGTATGCCCAAAAGAAATTGAATTTTCTGACCAGACAAAGTGCGCAGGCTCCTTTTTAAAAGAAAAAAACAAAAATGGAAACATGAAAGAAAGAAACTGATTAATAATCCCAGTCTTTCACTGCTATTTGTATTTTGAAATGCACACCTTCAGTATGTATCTTCATATGATTACATGGTTTGAAGCGGTGGACAAAAGAAAAAGTTTTATATATAAAATATATGATGTATAATATAAATATAATATATGCATTGAATATGTACCTGCTCCTTCAGCAATACATTCTTACAATTAGTCTTAATTTCATCAGCTATTTTTTTTATTTAGTTTTAGTCCTGTGTTAAATTTCCTTTTTTAGTTTTAGTCATATTTAGTCACCTTCATCCTGTTTTTATTTAGTCAAGTTTTAGTCGACTAAAAGTCTGAGCATTTTAGTCTAAGAAAACTAATTATTTTAGTCTACTTTTTGTCAATGAAAACTGTTGAATCTTTTTTAGTCATCAGATTATATAGAACATTTCAGTCCAACTATTCTAGCCAAAACCAGTAATTTGTCCTTTTAGTCAAACTTATTTCAAAATAAGATTATATCTTGTCCTTATTTGATGAAAAACACAGGTTGAATGATTAAGAATGCAGCTTTGCAGAGAGTATCAGGTCAGGTTTGTGGTGTTTTTACCAGCTGTGTTATGGCCACATTGCTTCCCTTCTGATATAACAATGCATTCGCTTTTTTTCTCCGCCTCATTGTAGCGAAAAAGGGCCCAAATATCACATAGTTTATTTCTCCCAAGCAGTGGTGGGTTTAGACTTTTTCGTTGTCAGTCATTTTGACGGGCAGGATCGTAACATTTCCGTCATAATCCATTATTACCCGTCGAGTGCACAATTTATCACTCACTCGCGCTGACGGGGGGGTATTCGGTTAACGCTAGTGCGACCACTAATCCCAAGCCCTTTTGTTGCCATTTTATTTTCTGTTGAATAAGGTTAGTTAGACCATGAGTTAGACCCGAGTCTTCCTGACAGTTCATATTCGGACACTGCCCAGTGTAATTCAAATGTACTGCCGCGCGCAGTACGGACACACAGCTGCTGCCCAGCCGCAGCACCGGAAATGGAACTGCTGGGAGAAAAACTTACTATCAGAGATGTAACGTTATCTTTGATAATATTTTGTCTCCTCATTTTTCGTCAACGAAAGTAAAGAGAGATTTTGGCATTGTTTTTATTTAGCAAACTACATTTTCGTCTCGTCACTTTTCGTCAACGATATTGCATGTTGATTTCGTTAGTTATTGTTTACTGCCGTCGGTGCAGTATCGTCATCGTCTCGTTTTCGTCATGGAAAAAAAGGTCGTTGACGAACATATTTCGTCATAGTTTTCGTCAACGAAATTAACACTAGTTACAATTTACTCTGTGTTTTCCCCAGGGTTTCCCAGTGCAGCAGTACGGCTCTGGTGGGATGTCGGGGTACCCTAACCAGCCTCTGCAGTACCCCCCTGGTCCACAGCAGCGATGTGCGCCCTCACCCTCCTACCCCTCCAGTCGGATGCCTCTCATGGGGCAGTACTCTTCTGGATCACACAACCTGGGACAGTTCCCCCCAGGAGCCGGCCAGCCCAACCCTCCACAGTATTATAAGGTAAACCACTTCCTGTACAAATTACAGCCGAAAGATTCTGGATGTTTGAGACTCATGCTAACATTGATATCACCAATGTTAAAAAGTCATTTTGTCCCAAAAAATAGGAACATGTGCAAAGAAAAATTGCAATAATTCACTCAAATCTATTATTAAGCTATTTGCAAGTTATTTAAGATTTGTTTACAAAACATATGTTTCTAAATAGTTCACAGTTTGCTAATGATAAAGATTTTGACAGGCAGGACAGTAAAACAGCAACAAATAATTTTAAATACATTTTTCATTGAGAAAAGAATTGTTGGTGTAAGTCCTATTTCCACCTGACCTGGTGATGTTTGATCACATTATTAAAAGCAAGTTGTTGAAAGCTTCCAGCACACAGATCTAATTTTGTCAGCACTGTTGGACTCTTAGGGGTCCAGAGAGAGCGATCATTAGCTGAGTTTCATGTTTCATGTCTGTTCTCCAGTCGGAGCCATTCAATGGTCAGGGCAGCCTGCCATCTGGAGGAGCAGGAGGATACAATGCCTTCACACAGGCTGCAGTCAACGGGGTAAGCCATAAATGCACTCTTCTTAATCCCATTATAGGACTGAGTTCTAACAGTTTGACGATGGCTTTTAATGAGAAACACTGAAGTTCTAAGCACTCGTTTTCATCCTCGTCCCTCAGCCAGGTCGGGGTGGAGTGATGCCCGGATATCCCAGCTCTCCCATGGGAGGGAATCCCACGCCTCCCATGACACCCGGGACGTCAATACCCCCATACCTGTCCCCGGGCCAGGACACAAAACCCCCCTACCTCCCACCGGACATCAAACCCAACATAAACGCCCAGCAGATCTCGACAGGTGAGACCCCACATCCAGCTTTTAAGCTTATTAGATGCAGGTTAGAGAGAGACAAACACTGCAGGCAGGGAAATTAACTACAGAGCTGAAAAAAAAAATGTCACAAATATATGTATCTTTGTATTTAAAATGAATTAAATCGGAAAGTCCAAACTTTTTTCCAAGGTCTGGCTACGAACAGATTGTTAATAAAATAACATTATGTTCAGGGTAGAGGAAAATACTTGTCATTGACCTGAGGTGAATACAGATTTGCCAAGTTAATGTGTGAATGTGTTGCTCAATCATTATTGAGCAACACAAAGCATTATCTTGTTTCTATGACTAACCTGTTGTTATGTTACAGTGCATACACACGTAATCAGTGTAACAGTAAAATATCCTTTTAATATACCTATTTTGACCAAATTGTTTTGAGAAGCATAATGACTTAACTAAAAGGGCCTTTACACATTAAAATCTGCATTTCCACCCCTCACCGTCTGCAGCTTTTTGTTGAAATGTATGCAAGTTAATCAAAAACCACATTGGCTTTTTCATTCCAGGTAACCCGAGTGACGACCTGCGTCTGACGTTCCCGGTACGAGACGGCGTCGTGTTGGAGCCGTTCAGACTGGAGCACAACCTGGCCGTCAGTAACCACGCCTTCCAGCTGAGAGACTCTGTGTACAAAACACTCATGTTGAGGTACTATTATTTATAGTTTTATTTTTATATTGAAACATCTATGAATGTCCAGTCTGTGTGCAGCACTACTCCCTTTTAAAGAAACATCTCATGGGTTTTATATTCAAATAAAATAGTATATCATCATAACAATATTGAAATAATATCTTCAAAGTCTCCTACTCTCTGATGAGCCGAAGTTACTGCGAATACAAGATAAATATGTGGTGTTTACCTTAAAAATTAAATACGACTCTATTTGTGACGTGATATGTGGCTTCAGTGTGGATTCAGAGCTCTCTTTTTCTAACTGAAGGATTTCTTAGAGACATGAAGAAAAAACTAATGAGGAATGTTTGATAACCCCACCCAGTCTCCCCTGATGGTAGTGTTGTGTTGCCCCCTGCAGGCCGGACCTGGAGTTGCAGTTTAAATGCTACCACCACGAGGACCGACAGATGAACACAAACTGGCCTGCATCCGTTCAAGTGAGCATCATCAGCCTTTCTTTATTAGTTAAGTCATGACACGGCACTATTTCTTAAAGGGTAACTGGCTATTTTAGAGCTTTCACTTTATTTCCCTGGTTTTTATCGACATTACTCAAATAAAGTATCACTTGTATTAATTGTAGAGATTTCATACCACCAGGATGCTATTTTTTATTGTTGAACTTCAATACCATGCTACTTGTATTATTGTTGGATTCTGCTGTCAAACAAGGCTAAACATCATTAAATAAATATAATAATATACTTTTTTCATCTGTATTAGGTCAGTGTCAATGCAACTCCTCTGTGCATTGAAAGAGGGGACAACAAAACCTCCCACAAGCCCTTGTACCTGAAGACGGTGTGTCAACCGGGACGTAACACAGTGCAGATCACAGTAACCGCCTGCTGCTGTGTAAGTACCCTGAACCTGACAACTTCCTGTCTCAGCGTTTGGTTCCCATATTCCCACACGTTCATATTTCTTTATATAATCCCATTTTGAACCCACCCTTTTCTCTTTCCAGTCGCACCTGTTTGTGTTACAGTTGGTCCACCGGCCGTCCGTCAGGTCTGTCCTGCAGGGTTTGATGAAGAAGAGACTCCTGCCCGCCGAGCACTGCATCACCAAGAGTGAGTTCAAATCCAGCTCGCTTTAGATTTAAAGCATTTTGGTGTACAACAGTGGCTGATTATGTTTGTTTAGCTTAACCTAGTGGTTCTGTGTCTAGTGTTGGAAAGTAACTAAGTTCATGACCTTGACCCACATTTACTTCAAGATTTTGAATGCAGGATATTTTTGGAGTTTTGAGTGAAACGCCTTCCTAGTTCTTCAATTACCCTACAAATCTAGAGTGTGTGTAGTGTACACCAGCAGGCTCACATGTCCTGCAACCTCTTTGGTTTGTTTGGGGGTTGTTCGGTCTCCCTGTAAACCTAAATTGTAACACTTTCACTTACAAAGAAAGTCAATACTGAAAAGTAAACTTATTTGTATTCGTTGATAGCAAATAAACAGACTGATAAAAGTTATTCATCGATCTAGAAAGTAATTTTGCTTTTCTTAATTGTCTTCTTGTTTCAGTAAAGAGAAATTTCAGTAGCGGTACGATCCCCGGGACCCCTGGTTTGAACGGAGAGGACGGCGTAGAGCAGACGGCAATCAAAGTTTCCCTCAAATGTCCGATCACGTTCAGACGAATCCAGCTGCCAGCCAGGGGGCACGACTGCAGACACATACAGGTGGGAGTCACACACACACACACACACACACACACACACACACACACACACACACACACACACACACACACACACACACACACACACACACACACACACACACACACACACACACACACACACACACACACACACACACACACACACACACACACACACACACACACACACACACACACACACACACACACACACACACACACACACACACACACACACACACACACACACACACACACACACACAAATTAAAATGACTTGCTAATATGTTCTCTTATATTGATTTCCTTTATTTTTCAGTGTTTTGACCTGGAGTCCTATTTGCAGCTTAATTGTGAAAGAGGGACCTGGAGATGTCCTGTGTGCAAGTACGTAAAGAAGCACCCATTGCACCTTTTTGGAATCTTCTCACAATTAAATATAACCAACACTTTTTCCTTTGGTCTAACAGTAAATCAGCTTTGCTAGAAGGACTGGAGGTGGACCAGTACATGCTCGGGATTCTCGTCTACATCCAGAAGTGAGTGCTTATTTGTGTTTGTTATGTGAACAACTAGAGATGCTATGATAGAAGGCTGCTAATGGAAGAGAAAATGGTTAGAAAATGTTTGTTTATTAAGTCGTGGAAAGAAAGACAAATTGGAATCAGCAGCTCAGACTTTAAAAACATAATTGTAACTCGTGCATCTCCTTGAGTTATTTGTATGTTTAGCAAGTATCTTAATAAACCTCCATACCCTACTCCCTCAGCTCAGAGTATGAGGAGATCACCATAGACCCGGTGTGTGGCTGGAGGCCGGTGCCTGTAAAACCAGACCTGCACATAAAGGAGGAGCCGGACGGCCCGGTGCTGAAGCGCTGCCGGACCGTCAGCCCGAGTCACATGGTGCTGCCTAACGTGATGGAGATGATTGCCGCTCTGGGCCCCGCATCGTCCCCCTACCACAGTCTGTCTGCAGGGGGCAGGAACACCCCCGACTACAACCGGCCAGGTAGGGTCAGCAGAGAGGAGTGAAACAGATAGTCAGTGGTGGAAGGAAATATTAATACCATACTGTAAACACAATGTAACAAGTAAATGTCAAGCATTGAAAATGTAACTCAGTAAAAGAACACTAGACTAGGTCGAAAATGTACTTAATTTAGAAACATATCCCACGTGTATGTAAATAAAATGAAGTTTATTCTTTGATTTGTTTCTTAATCATCAAACTGTATTTACTGCACAAACAGGTGTGGCTTATATTACTTATTTCAACAAGATGAAAGAAAACTGGAATGTTTTGGACATTTAATCATCAGCATCATCAACGCCTCCAAAGATACTACACAAAGCAACCTGTTCCTCTGTTTGTGGAGCTTCAACTCCTGCTGTTGGTTATCATCAGACGATGGAATGCAGCGGAGACAGTTATTGTGTTAGTGAACCCAAAATTAGAACATTTGAACACGCTGAAAATGACTGTAGAGCTGTTCTCTGTGAAGAAATAAAGAGGGGAACATTGATATAACGTTAGATTCTAAAAAGAGATCTGTCTGATTGAAACTGGTCTATGATTTAAATGACAGGCATTCAATATCATGGAGATAATTATGAGACAATGTTTGAGGCTACAGCTGTTACTGTCACTCTGTCAGCTGTTAAACAACCCACTCTGTCTGTTATAAGTTATCATGTCAATTACATTTTAAGAGTCAACCGTGAAAAACAAAACCTATAAACAATAATAACTTATTAACCTAGTTTTAAGTTGTAGATATACAGTGGGGCAAAAAAGTATTTAGTCAGCCACCAATTGTGCAAGTTCTCCCACTTAAAAAGATGAGAGTGGCCTCTAATTTTCATCCTAGGTATACCTCAACTATGAGAGACAAAATGAGAAAAAAAAATCCAGAAAATCACATTGTCTGATTTTTAAAGACTTTATTTGCAAATTATGGTGGAAAATAAGTATTTGGTCAATAACAAAAGTTCATCTCAATACTTTGTTATATACCCTTTGTTGGCAATGACAGAGGTCAAACGTTTTCTGTAAGTCTTCACAAGGTTTTCACACACTGTTGCTGGTATTTTGGCCCATTCCTCCATGCAGATCTCCTCTAGAGCAGTAATGTTTTGGGGCTGTCGCTGGGCAACACAGACTTTCAACTCCGTCTAAAGATTTTCTATGGGGTTGAGATCTGGAGACTGGCTAGGCCACTCCAGGAACTTGAAATGCTTCTTACGAAGCCAAAATCTTGTTTGTCTGTAGGTGACCAAATACTTATTTTCCACCATAATTTGCAAATAAATTCTTTAAAAATCAGACAATGTGTATTTCTGGATTTTTTTTTTCTCGTTTTGTCTCTCATAGTTGAGGTATACCTAGGATGAAAATTACAGGCCTCTCATCTTTTTAAGTGGAAGAACTTGCACAATTGGTGGCTGACTAAATAATTTTTTGCCCCACTGTATTTTTTAAACCTAGTAAATGTTTACTTTTGACTGGTACAGTATACAATCGCTGTTTTCTCTATATTCACATACTGAACAAAATCATGCTTCATAGCTCAGATCATCTGCCCTTAGATGGGAGGTGACCCAGAAGAATATTTCAAGCTGCAGAGCAAAGAGTATCGCAGATCCTTCATCTGCTACATGTTGTGTCAATCCATGGCCTTAGCATAATCCATAAGCTTGTTCTGTTTATAAATTATTCAAAAATTAATGAAAAATGAAATACTATTAAGTCAGTCTATTCATCATTAAAATATTACAATTAAAGTTACAGGTTATAATCGATTGTGACAGAATATTTACTGCTATGTCCATCAAAATGACAGACGACGACAAAGACCAATGCTTCTCTGTTTGTAAGTAATAGTTTTGTTTTGGTAGGGAGCCAGGGATTCTCCGGCCAAGGAGGCTTCTCAGACTTCCCCAACACTCCCGGCACCCCGACACTGGGAGAGTACTCCTCCTCCTCCGGACCTCCCCTCCCCTATCAGTCGGAGCAGGTCAGACTCCTTCTACTTCAACACCCCTCTCTGACACAACATACCGTATGTAGAAGCAAACACACATGCAGCATGTTCCTGTCCCTTTTCCTCGACATAGCCTTTGGCCACTGCTATGAGGATCACTGTCTTTTTTCTGTTCAG
The DNA here is from genome assembly GCF_949606895.1 of Notothenia rossii. Taxonomy (NCBI): domain Eukaryota; kingdom Metazoa; phylum Chordata; class Actinopteri; order Perciformes; family Nototheniidae; genus Notothenia; species Notothenia rossii. The sequence continues at coordinate 40,550,729 of NC_136910.1, forward strand.
TTCACTCGCTGCCTTTTCCTTAATGGTCGAGTGGCCAACAATGACAAACAGAGTATGATTAGACCCCAGCCTGAAGGCACTGAGCTCCCCTCACATACAGACCCATAGTGTGTGTGTGTGTGTGTGTGTGTGTGTGTGTGTGTGTGTGTGTGTGTGTGTGTGTGTGTGTGTGTGTGTGTGTGTGTGTGTGTGTGTGTGTGTGTGTGTGTGTGTGTGTGTGTGTGTGTGTGTGTGTGTGTGTGTGTGTGTGTGTGTGTGTGTGTGTGTGTGTGTGTGTGTGTGTGTGTGTGTGTGTGTGTGTGTGTGTGTGTGTGTGTGTGTGTGTGTGTGTGTGTGTGTGTGTGTGTGTGTGTGTGTGTGTGTGTGTGTGTGTGTGTGTGTGTGTGTGTGTGTGTGTGTGTGTGTGTGTGTGTGTGTGTGTGTGTGTGTGTGTCCTGCTGACCCAAATATTCACCAGAGCATCAAATGAGGATTAATCCAAAGCTGAAAAATATAATCCAAAAAATAAACAATTTCCTCCTTTTTGACACTGTAAATGTGTGTTTACATCTTTAGCAGGAACCCATGGGCCAACACATTGTTGATGTGGGTCTTTCACCACACTAAATATGAATCATCGGAAAAGGCTGGAAATGTATGACAACAGGACACTGCTGCCTTAACACTTTCACAGAAAGACTGTGATCTAGTCTAGAGCAACGAGAGGATGCCAAGATATTCAAACTTAATTTGCTTATTTGTAAAACTGAATTATAAAGTTAAAAACAATCAGCAGATGATCTACCTTGGGGGGGTGCCCTCTACGTGTCATTCATCACATCCATTTAAACATCAGTCTCTACATTTAATACAAAGAACAACAGTATTACTACTTAGATATTTCCAAACCTGTTCAGATGTTGCAGAAACACAGAATACACCAGAGTCAGGGACTTTCAGTCCTTCAGTACCTGGAGCTGTTCAGTTGAAAGGGGCTGATATTGTGCTGCTGTCACCAACACGGACTGTCTCGTCCTTCTGGCTTGTGAGTTTAGTTAAGAGCCTTTATCTAAACCTGAAGTAGACAGCATAGACTGAGAATATATTTAATTACATATCGAGCATCTACACCACATACCACCTGTCGCTGTCAGCTGTTCAGCTGTCTGCTGAAGGCTTTCAGAGAGAGAACAATGAAGACATCCTCCTTTACTGTCACACACTTCTGTTGTTCTAAAGAAAGAAACAAAAGGTTTCAATCCATCAAAAGCATAGTGTTTGAATTTAATGTGCCTAATAGCATCATCTTGTTGATGTTTTTATTACCATAAATTAAAGATAGTCTTTTCGTCTCTTCCTTCTTTCTCTCTCAGACGTCTCATCCTGGACGAATGGAACACGGCCATAACATCCTGCAGCAGCACAGCTCAGGTGTCCATGGAAACCAGAGTCTCGGAGACGCCGGCAGTCCACTGTCGCAGCGGAACATCAACACCCAGAATTCTCGGCTGCAGAACGAAGGCCCCTTCGTTCTGGGAGGCCCTGGAGCCCCCGGGGGGGACGCGGCCGACCATGCACTAGACGTGAGTCGACCCAGTTGTTTAAGAGCACAAACTGGCCCTTTCACAGAACTAAAATGTAGCTTTATTCTTCTGTAGGTTCAGGGCCAATATTGATCAGCTTGTATACTGTATACTGCACGGAACATACATGTAATTGAACATGAGAACACTTAAGAGTTGCAATTCACCCTTCGACTTCCATATGAAAATACCTTTTTTACTCCCAAGTTGTCTCTTTAAAGCATTTTAAGCACCCTAAAGAAAGTTTGTTTCCTTACTTTGGTTGCTAATTCTTTTTGCTAACATTTTAAATAATAATGAGATATTAATTCCTTAAGTACAGAGCACAATGGAGGAAACCTTGAGTAATTATGTGAACATTTTAAGGAAACCTTAAGTAGAAAATGTGACCTTTTATATTTTATGCAACATGTATATTTTAAGAAAACCTAAACTCTGACTTAAGGGAAAACTTTCATTTGTCCTTAGCTTCTTCCTGAGCTGACCAACCCGGACGAGCTGCTGTCCTACCTGGGCCCCCCGGACCTTCCCAACAACAGCAGTGATGACCTGCTGTCTCTCTTTGAGAACAACTGACCCCCTCCAGTCATCTTCCAGCCTCTGCTTCCCACGGTGCTGTAGCCTGGCCCTCATTGGCTAAAGCCAGCACTGTCTCTATGGGTGCCCTCTTCTGTGTGTGAGTGTGCATGAATGTGTGAGTGTTTGAGAGTGTGTATATGATTGCGTTTTTGAGTATCTTTTTTTTTGTAAGTGTCCTGCTGTAAATTCATTCATTGCAGTATACAGGAACCGGAGGGAACATGCTTCACATGTGATCACTGTCTTTCATGAAGAATATAACAGTACAAACTGTAGGCACTGACTCTGCAGACCAGCATTTTAAACTATAGCACAAACCACAGGGTGAAGGATTTAAATATACAGTATTTAATTCATAGATTGTAATAGTTAGAAGTGGAGGATAATGGAAGATAGGGTGTGTTTATAAGGAGTTATAGGACGCATTAATACAGTGGTTCCCAAATGTTTCTGTCGCTATTTTGCACACATGCACATTCCTGGTAAATTACTTCGTAGCTCAACAACCGGATTTCAACTGTTTTCTTTGAGATGACAGTTTCCAGAGTTGTAAAATCCTTCCTCAATATATATTGAACAGCAGTAAACCCCTCCAACCCTCTACCGCGTTGGGGACCACTGCATTAAGGGATATTCTTTACTTTTCGTATTGTCAACGACTCCAATGTAAAGAACCAACATTATATGAATCCATCTTTCAATGCTAAATGAGTTCCTGTCTGTGGTGCAGATCTTGAGAAACAGATCCTTAATTGTCAATGCAATTCAAGGACAGCAAAATCAGTAAAAACATCTATATTTTTATGTTTTAAAAAAAGCTAAGTTATTTCTTCAAACAGCTGGTAATCAAATACAATGCAGGAGATAAGGCATTTGTGAGGGACTATTTTCAGCAGTATTCGGGTGTTTTTGGACAACAATCGAGCTCTATGGCACATACCAAGGTGTATCGAGCTTTAATACACACACAATACTTGTTAGTAGATACCATTTCTGTTGATTTGGGCTTTATTGACAATAAGGAAACACAGAGCATCACTAGACTTTGTTCACAATGATGTAAGATAAGGGCAGTGGTCACTTTTTTTTTTTTCTTTGTGTTCAGTCCGATGGCAGAGTAAACAAAAAGATCCGAGGGGCCTCCTCACCTAAGGACAAACTAAGCCCAGCCTATGAAGGCGGGGCCCAGATGTAAAATAGACATTTTTTTAATTCATGAAGTTTGGGAGCAGGCTGAGGTTCATTGTATCTCTGACATCCTTCAGCACTGTGAAATATATTAAAGCTCCCATCTTTCCCTTGGTTTGTTTTCACCTTCCTATGAAGGGTTTTTCAAGCATCTGTAAATGAGTACAGCTGTGTGTCGTGGCATTTTCTGCCATTTGAAAGCTAGTATGTTTTAAAATGGTTTCACATGTATAACCCATAATGACACGGGTTTATGTACTGTATAATCAGCTGTTTTCATTAGAGAACGTGTGTGTATCAAATGAATTGTTAATCATGGTAATTGTAATGTTATTTAGTTGGATAATGGATCATTGTTGGCACTGTATACATACTGTATGTTAGAAGATTATAAAGCAATTGTAAAAAGGTCGTACTAATGCATGTATGACAGAAAACAGTCAGCTGACATTGAGTAATGCAGTTAAAGATGCAGAGGAAGAAATTATTCTTATTAACACTTTTTAAAGCTGATGTTTTTTTCTATGAATGATCTCACCCTTTGTGGTCCAACAAGGCAACAAGAACTAATGTTCATTGCCAATTGAGAAAGCCAATAATGTTATATTTGGAAACTGGACTATTTAACTGCAAATTTGCTAGAAAAAATGTTTTTTTAATATGTAAACTATTCCACATTTTGTAACACATTGTAATTGCCATTATTTTCTATTTATTTTTTAATCATAATCGTCATTGTACCTACAGTTACCTTGTCCCTTTCCTGAATCTCAGAATCTGAATTAAAGATCACTTTATCTGACGAATTGTTTGTTTTGGAGGCTTTCTTATTTTTATAGTAGCCTTTGAAGTGGTTGTCATTTTTATTTATATCCAATACTGTTGCATAAAATGCTACTTCATATAACTGTGAGGTTCTTGTTCTTTACTTTTATTTCATCCCTATTATTTGCGAGGGACCTATTGCACCCTTTACATACATTTATTATCTATGATTATAGTTACTTTCAGATTGATATTTAACATTAAATGGCAAGGGAAAAAAAACTTCACATTTCATTTATGGTATTTTGCTAATAAGATTGTTGACATACATTTTCTTTTGAGACATTACATCATCCAAAAAACTACTTTGGAGTTGGATTATCACATTTTCTGTTTTAAAACAGGACTACCAAAGGGGTCATATCAAAAAGTATTAGGCCTACTTCAGGAACCGTCCCTAAAAGAGGAGCTCGGTTTTTACACGTGTTGCAAAAGAAGAAACAAACGGGTTCAACATGTTTTACAAGTAATGAATTAACTGGACACACCTTTGCACACGGGTGCATTCAATTTGCTGATTTTCACCACAGAGGCCCATCTTTCTCCCCATCTCATGCAGCATCACACTAACCCCGCCCCTCTTCATTCCTATTGGTCCATTCTGCAGTCTTTCAGCAGAAAAGGCTGTGATTGGCTGTAATCCTTTACGTCACTGGTGCACAAACCCGACCTAAATAGACAGAGTGTACTGGCGCTTCGATAGGTAGTAATTCAAGTGCGTATTTCCATCAACTCTATCACAAGCGTTCATCAAAATGATGAACCCCAAGGTTTTCTTCGACATCACTATTGATGGAGCTAACGCTGGGAGGATTATAATGGAGGTAAGAAAACAGACATTAACATTCGTCACTATCTTTAAAACTTCATTCTATTAAGGTTTAAATTGATGACAAGAAGCCTATACCTCTTGCATCCATATGTGTGCTTTGAAGTGCCTGGAGAAATGACTGACATTATTGTAGTGCGTCAACTTTTCTCATGAATCTTTTAGGATTCCATTTTGGTCGCAATTTGCATTTACACGCTGTATATATTTGTATAGCCCGTTGTTTGTTTTATTTATTGTCTTAGCACAGATCACATCAATTACATCATAAACAGTCCTCCGGAGAGACTATACATATCCTGAGGGAAACGCCCAGCAGAACAGCTGGGTGTAACAAATGGTGCTGCTGTGTGATCATGGGCAGATCAGGCAGATAAAGGGGGATGAATCTTCTCTGATGTGTCTTAAAAAAACACAATGCGAGTTGAACTGATAAGTGAAGTAATGTATGAAGGGATGGACCGAAAATCAACATTGTTATTTAAAGTGAAGTGCCAAACAGTCTCTGGTTTTAACCTCCTTAAATGTAAGGATATATTGCTTTGTCTTGTGTTATATGATCTGATATATTTATGGAATAATGCAAAAATATTTAAAGTATTACAACAAATGTTCAATGTTTGATGACGGTAGTTAAACAAAACGAATTTGAGACATAATTTTGAGAATTATGTGACATTTTAATAAAAAAAATTGGCAGCCCTAAACACAAAATCCTAAATGACTAATTCAACTTTAAGCCTAAAATCCTGCAGTTGTTTGAACAAGCCACTTTGCCTGTAGTTGCTGTTGTCAGACATGTTGAGCTTTCTTCGAGAGGTTTAGTTTATTTTCATTCTATGCATTTTGTGTTCAACGGCCACCCACTTATTTGAAACGGTTTGTGTTTTGCAGCTGCGAGCGGATGCGGTCCCAAAGACTGCAGGTATGTAAGATTTAAAGGCACGCAGGAAGCTCTAACATCACTTCAAGCAGCAATAAACACTGCTCCTGCTTTTTCACACACCGAAAATGGATTTGTTTAGTTGGGGAAAGTACTGGTCCACATGAATCCACAGCTGTTTATTCTGAATATGGGTCGTGGACTCGTGGCTGTGGGTGATTCATAGTGTGACTGTATGAATCTGAAGAACCTACGTAGCTATTTATAGAGCTGAATGTGAGTGTAAACATTGATTCAAGAATGTATGCTACCAAGTGCTCTCACACTTCAAACATAAGGGGAAGAGGAAAGGGGAAATGACTCTTGTTTGCTGTAATTCGCATTGATTTGTTTTACCTCCTGGTGGATGATGGCAGCCTATTGGTTGCTCTGTCTCAACTCCCAACATGGAAACCTGCAGGATGCATTAATGACTAACCCATGTTCACCCGCATACTGTAGCCATTGTTTATTTGACCTCATTCATACAGAGAAATTGCCTATATGCTTCCTCTGTCATACAGTGCTGTTAAGTGACTCAAATGTTATATCTTCAAAAGCAGGATCCTGAGGGCCAGCTCCAGATATTTATTTTCCGCAAGGCCTTCTTAATGTCTGGGGGGGGGGGGGTTATACTGTAGGATGTATAGTGTGCTGTAGGATTCAGAATAATAATCTGTGCAAAGTAGCGTCAATGGATCTGCTGTGACAGGAAGCTTTGGAAAGGAGTCAGATGTCCTCAAAGATATTATGCAAATTACTACTTAGAAAAACACTGACTAAAAAACACATCACCAGACAGAAAAAAATGATCACAAAAATTACCATAAACAAACTAGAACAGAGGCAAAGCAACCAAAAAGGGACTCTAACGACTACAAGGGACACTAAACAACCGCAGAGAGACGCTACACAAACTAAAATACAGGAATGTGGTGTGTACTTACTGAAGTGTCTCCATTTCACAGAAAACTTCCGTGCTCTCTGCACCGGGGAGAAAGGCTTCGGTTACAAGGGCTCCACATTTCACCGCCTCATCCCAAAGTTCATGTGCCAGGTACAGTACAGGCTAGAAATGTGTCTTCCTTGTATTTTTAAAACGAGCTCAGATTCAACTTTTTTGACTGCTGAGTGAACTATTTATTTCAGGGGGGAGACTTCACTAACCACGATGGAACTGGAGGCAAATCCATCTACGGGGAGAAGTTTGGTGACGAAAACTTCCAGTTGAAGCATCAGGGCATGGGCACACTGTCCATGGCGAACGCTGGGCCGAACACCAACGGGTCCCAGTTCTTCATCTGCACGGACAAAACTGACTGGTGAGCTCCCCTCTCAGCCATGAGCTGCTGCATTCAGGTTTATTCAAACTGTTTCCCATGACCGTCTCGCATACTAATGAGCTTCACTCCTCTCAGGCTGAACGGGAAGCACGTGGTGTTTGGAAGTGTTGTGGAGGGCGTCGATGTTGTCAAGGCAATGGAGAAGCAAGGCACAAAGAGCGGCACTCCTAAGGTCAAGGTTGCCATTGCCGACTGCGGTCAATTCAATTAGTGCGTCAAGGCTCATTATGTTGGTTCCTTTTATCATCCACAACAAATAGTTAATATTTGAGATGGTGAATATCAGAGAAAAACACTGAATTAATTCCCTTTCTCCACTAAAAATGTTTCTCTCCCGTGTTGTCTTGTTTAATATTTTGTACCTGCTTATCTGTTTAAGGACCACATTTGTTAAAGTCTGGATAAAATGATTCTAATGGTGAAAAATAAAAAGATATGTAAGGCTAACTTTGTTTGTCTTGTCATTAGTGTAAATGCTGTTCAACAGCAGCTGGGGTCACAAAGAAGTACAGGGGGTTAAACAAATATTCTTCTTTATTTAATTTCTGACAGTTTAGAAGTTTACCACAGTGCTTTCTGCCCCTTTTTCACAAACTGTACTGTAGAACATCTTGTTTAACATATTCAATAACAAAAATACTATTCAAAATGTAAACTTTATTTAAGTTTCCTGGGGCATTTGGGAAATTCTTCATACAAGTAGCAATATGTTGCGGTAATGAGAACTTGGGAGCATGTTTATATTTACATAACAAAGGACAATTCCATCCTAAAAATGTGTATTATTCAAGTAAAGTAGGGATAGAAACTATGTGAAATGTTCATGATATGTTTTTATATTAAGCATATGTCAGTGCTCCCTGAGTGCAGTACAGCTGATGAACTATTCTGCTCAGAGCTGGACCCAGGTTCCTGAAAAGCAGAGAAAATTAAATGTGAATTAATTGCCACTGAATAAAGTATTTAGCATGTTTTTCTTTCAGTTTCATCAATTTGTATCTGAACCGTAAGTAAAGCCACAGTAGTTTCAACTTGTTAACAACAAATACTACATGGATCATTAGAGCATGCTGGGAAAATGTGAATTCAGTTGGACTACAAACCTTTTGAGCTTCCCATATCTGATGGAGGAGAGGAGCTTCTCTTTCTCTGCTTCACCTGCACATCGTTCATAGGCTGTCAGAATGATAAGTGGGGCAGAAAGATTTGAAATAAATATCAACAATCTCTTACAGTAGCATTGTACTCGGGAATATAAATGAGTTTGTAAAAAAATGTATGTATACCTTTTACTTTTCAACCTTGTGTTTAATTACCTTAAACAAAACTCATGAAAAACTCACCTTTCTGACAGAATTTGGTCAGAAATCTCAATGAAGTTTTTGTATCTTATTCTATATTTTAACATTTTCTTATTCCTTCAACTTACCTTCCCCATTTTGTCTATTGTATTGGGTTTTTGAGAAATAAAGCCTTTGAATCCTTTGAAATGTCATCTTTTTGCAACTATATCGGCTAGTGCTAACTGCCTCATTCTTTATACTCCCTCCTCCTTTGTTTTTCCCTTGATCCCCTGCTGCATTCTTCTACAAGGAAATTAAAAAGTATGTAACTTGAGAAGTCACAAATTAGAGGTTAGCAATGACAAATAGGTTGGAAAAAAGGTATGTCTCAAGGGATTTAAAAATGTGTTTTCCTAAAGCATTTTGTGTTAGCAAAAAGAAAATGCCATTTAACTTCTATTAAACAAGTGGGTAGCTTCATTTTAGTTTTGTTTTTTGCACATGATTGACTAATAAGTGATCATGTATTTGGTTGAATAATTTTGACCAGGAACACACTCACTTCATAGGAACACATCTCCAAACATGTATCTGCTTTGAGATGTTATTATTGGGATTTCCCCACCATGAAATGGTGTCTTTACACAGTGAGATGAACACACACACAGACACACTCCATCTGGATCCAGGCTGTTGTCCTGTCGACCAGGAGGGGACGCTCCTTCAAGAGGTCTGGACCTACAGTAAAAGTAAAGGTAGCAAACGAAGACAAATTAGAAAGTAAAATGATTCACTTTAACACATTTTAAGACTATTTTGTTTTTAAGATCCAAGAAAAATTCTCATGCTATATAATTTAAAGCGTTTTAGACTTTTTTTTTTTTACAGACAAAAACGCTTTTGTGATACATTATATTGAAGCTTTAAGTAAGTATTTGTTTCCTAGCCTTTCCTTTCTGTAATACTCCTAGTAGTGCAGAGGAGCTATAATTACATTTTTATGTCAAATAAATCTACTGTACCCATCTATTCTCTTATAGTTTTTTTTATATGTTCTTGTATTTTTCTCCATTAAGCTTTTCTTGATGCTCATGTTGTATTTCATGTAGTTTTTATACGCATGGTTATCATTTTAATTTGTTTTCCATTCATTGTAAAATTGTCCCCAGTTTCACTAGTTTCCCCTTCTTATAGTTTCATCCCTTTCTCAATGCAGGCATCAATGATTTTCTTTAATCATCTTGTCCTATATCTATAAGTGAATGAATACAATCGTGAACCCATTCATTCCTCTGTTTCTCACTGTTCTCTCTGAGGTATCGCTGCAGTTTCTAATCCAGTATTTTACAGATGCCGTCTCCGAAGCTCTGCAGGATTTTAGCCTCTTTGGCGTTTTGAAGTGGCAATGGATACTTATTCAAAGAGCTGATGGCCTGCGAACAAGATAGAAGCAAACATGAATTAAAAAGAAACAAACATCAGTGACTTTAAAGCAGTAACTCTACATTTGTTGTGTACAGTCATCTTGTACCTGGGGTTTTTATAGGCTGCACAAATAGCTGACTGAAAGACAATCTTGGAGCATAAGTATGAAAGTAGAATATAATGTGTGTTATCCTATGACTTTAACAATCGAGACAGCTTTATATTTAAAAGTCTCGAAAGAAACCTTATTATACAGCATATGCAAACCACAGATCATTATATGAAGAAATTGACTTTAGTCTCTTTAGTATATATATTTTTAATTTATTATGACTATTTCATGTTTTCAAGGTTGCTAACTATTTGCCATATCAGTGCAGGACTTATTTTATGAAGATCTGTTTCTTCTTTCCACTAATTATATGTCTATATGTATATATATATATAGATATGTACATAACATTTGAATGCATCAGAAATTTAAAAAAAATATATTAATAGTAATTAGTGCGAATGCTGTGCAACGTCTTCAACTTCTTCTACTAAATGCTTCAGTAATTAACAATTACAGGCCCATATCAAACCTGCCATTTCTAGGTAAAATCATTGAAAAAGTTGTTTTTCAACAGTTGAGTAATTTCTTGAATTTAAATAACTGTTTTGATGTGTTGCAATCAGGCTTTCGTCCAAACCACAGCACTGAGACTGCTCTTGTAAAGGTCTTCAATGACATCCACTTAAACATAGACAGTGGCAGAACTTCAGTGTTAGTATTATCAGATCTCAGTGCTTCGTTTGACACTGTTGACCACAACATATTACTAGACCGACTGGAAAACTGGGTGGGACTTTCGGCAACAGTTCTTAATTGGTTTGAATCCTACTTAACCCTCCTGTTGTCTTCGGGTCAAATCTGACAGATTTACTACTTTCATCAATCATAACTTTTTGTTTTACATTTGATTACATTAAGGCTATATGATATCCTTCACAGTAGACATTTGAACATAAAAAATAGCTGGCCATCACTTTCGTTGGATTTTGGATGATTTAGACTTTGTAACACCCATGGTGTTCCCAGTCAAAAATGACCGCCATAAAGAAAAGGAATTAGTAACCATCCGGATCAGATAAAACACACCCACAAACACCCACCCACACACACACACCCCTTATGTGCCCAATCCTCCCATGTGAATCACACCTGGCACTCACAAACACACAGAAAAATTTGACATATTTCCCGCTCTTATGTGCCCATCCCCCCACATGGATCACACCTGGCAAACGCAATACATGTTCAGTGTCTAATTTTTGTATATTTACTACAGTTCTTCATGTATACCAATAGTCTGATACAATATTTACAGTTTGAAAGGGTGTTAAATGAAATTTGGTGACGATGAATGGTCTTTGTGTTAATGTAATAGCAGTTAAAACAAGACCGGACAAATGTTACCGCGAACACCAAAGTAAGGGGGGGAAAACAAAGAAAATAGGAGGGTTAAAGGACAGAAACAACTTTGTTTCTATAGGTAAATACATATCTGAGTTGACAAATATGACATGTGGGGTTCCTCAAGGCTCCATCTTGGGGCCTCTTCTCTTTAACATCTATGCTACCACTGGCTCAGATAATGAAAAACAACAAAATAAGTTACCATATATGCGGATGACACACAAATGTACATAACCATTTCACCAGGAGACTATGCTCCAATTCAAACACTGAATATTGCATTGAACAAATCAATGACTGGATGTCTCAGAACTTTCTCCAATCAAACAAAGATAAAACTGAGGTAATGATTTTTGGAGCCAAGGCTGAACGTATAAAAGTTAGCGCTGAGCTTCCGTCTGCAATGTTCAAAACAACAGATAAAGCCAGAAATCTAGGTGTAGTCATGGACTCGGACCTGAGTTTCAACAGTCACATTAAAACAGTTACTAAATCAGCTTACTATCACCTAAAGAACATATCTAGGATTAAAAGACTAATGTCACAGCAGGATTTGGAAGAACTTGTCCATGCTTTTATCTTCAGTAGACTAGATTGCTGTAATGGTGTCTTTACATGTCTCACTAAAAAAATCCATTAGAAAGCTGCAGCTAATTCAGAACGCTGCTGCTCGAGTCCTTACAAACACTAAGAAAGTGGATCACATCACTCCTGTTCTGAAGTCTTTACACTGGCTTCCTGTGTCAAATAATTGATTTCAAAATACTGCTGCTGGTTTATAAAGCATTGAATGGTTTAGGCCCAAAATAAATTTCTGATCTCCTGCTAAATTATGAACCATCCAGATCTCTTAGGTTCACTGGGACTGGTCAGCTTTCTGTCCCCAGAGTCAGAACTTAACATGGAGAAGCAGCGTTCAGTTATTATGCTCCAAATATCTGGATCAAACTCCCAGAAACCTGCAGGTCCGCTGCAAATCTTACTACTTTTAAATCCAGGCTGAAGACTTTTCTTTTTGCCACTGCTTTTACTTGAGCTATCTTAAACTGCAATGTAAACCTTTATTGATGTATTTTTTCTTTTAATGTTTCTTTTATTATCTTTGCTTTTTAATGCCATGTTCTTAATGTCTTTTATTTATGTAAAGCACTTAGAATTACCCTGTGTTGAAAGGTGCTATATAAATAAACTTGCCTTGCCTGGCCTTCATCTTCTTCTTTTTCTTATTTCACCCCATTTTTTGCCGTTGAATAACTTCAGGTTTACTTTTTAAAATATTCATTTTTTAAAATTATTTTCTTAACCTGTAACTCAAAGAGACGAACCTTAAAATCCTCTTTTACCTACACCATGTGCACAATGCTACTCCTTCCACATACTTTCAGCTACAGACTTCATTCCAGCTGTAAAATGGTCACAAGAAATTCAGCTGTTAAACTCATATTCAGATTTTTGATATCTTTTACAGTTTTTGACTTATCACAGTGTAAGTTATGGTAAATCTTTAGGCCCTTTTAGATTTTATAATGGGTGTCTATGGGACGGAATCTTCAGGGCTAGAGTGTGTGACATCATCACTTTGAGTGAAGAGGGTGTTTCAAATCTTCTGAAAAAATCCTTAAAAACCGCTCAATCCCAAAATATACACTCTGTTCAAATTATTTCAAAATTATTCCCCCCCCCGCACACATACACACTACGACTTCTTCAACTATGACTGTTACTGCTCCTTTTACAACTACTACTACTACTTTGACTACTACTTCTACAACTACTACTTATACTGCTACTACGACTACTTATATTACTACCACTATTACTACAAATACTACTACTACTAATACAACTACTACATTACTACTACTACAACTTCTAATACAATTACAACTACTAGTACTACTAACAACACCTCTACTACTCATACAACTACTTATATTACTGCTGCTACTACTACTGCTGCTACTGCCACTACTACTAGTACAGATACTACTACTGCTACTATACTTCAACTACAACTGCTACTATCACTACTATAGCTACTACTAATACTACTAATACTACTACTAAAACTAATACTACTACTACTACTACTACTACTACTACTACTACTACTACTTGTACTTACAGTATACTACTATGTACATCTGATATCTAACTACTTCAGCCTACTTTCAGCTACAGAAACCATTAAACTGTTAAATGATTCAGCTATTTCAGGACATTGAGGCTATACATTGTTTTATTTATACCTTTTTAAACTATTCTTTGAAATATTAAGCTTCATCACTATTTTTCCTACTCTTCCAGTTAAAACACTTCACTTTCAAATGTTCATCAAAGTCAGTGCAATGCATTTGAGTTGTAACAATTTTCGATTCAAATCATTTCACTTTTCTGCATTTTTCTGCTAAGTTCAGCAAAACACTTACTTGGTCTCTGTAGCTAAAAGCAGCTACAGATACCATTCAACTATTAACATATTCACCTTTTTCTGCATTTTCAGTTGAATTCAGCAAAACATTAACGCAGCTTACACCATTCGCACACATTTTCAGCAGGGAATACATTTTCTAATTTGTAATGCAATACATAAATGCGGTGTTGTTTATTTGTGTAGAAATATTTGCCCGTTAACTCAGCTCAGTGATGTCATATTTGTCCAGTGGTGGAAGAAGTACCCAGCTATTGTACTTAAAAGAACTACTACAGTGTACAAAAAACATGTTACAAGTACAAATAATGCATTTATAATAAGTTAAAAATGCAAGTATTGGCATCAAAATATACTTAAAGTACCAAAAGTGTAAGTACTTGTTATGCAAATTGGACCATGTTAATATGTTTTGATTATAATTATTGATGCATTCAAGTGTTATCAAAACAGCTAGCTGAATGACTTTATATACTATAGGGTAGCTTGTGAATTTACTAAAGTCGGAATTTACTAAAGTCCGATTTAAGTGTTTATATTTCACATTAATACAAATCTGCAAAGTGGCACTAGTTGAAAAAAGTACATGATTTAGTTCTGAATTGTAGTGGAGTAAAAGTACAAGGTAGCATACAATTGTAATTAAGTACAATACTTGAGTAAATCTACTACAAACTTAACCCGAGAAAATAGTATTGTGTCCGTCGTATGTATTTCAGTAGGCCTACAGGATTTTTCAAGGGGTGGCTCAGGTGATTTATGACATGACATCTTGAGTCTTCTTGTGCCTTTGGTGTCTGTGTTTATACTGCAGCTGAAATACATTAGTTTCCGCTGTGTAACATATAAGGCTTTTTATTACACTCGTGACTCCGAGTGCTATGTTTTTAATTCTATTTGCCTTTAATGTGGGCCTTGCCTCCATAAAATTCATTTATGTATTGACCGTCTGTTACAATAATTTGGTTATCTTAACCTTAGAACCATTTGTTCACATCTGGACAGATACTTTCCCTTTGGATGAGCCCCCTTCCCCATCTGAACATATATTTAATGTCACCTTCTTCTTTTGAGGGGAGTTGGATCATAACATGTTTGTACTGGAGTGCATGTTTCATAGAGCTGATTTTCAAAAACTGATCATTGCTCCGCCTGTGGAGTAATGTTACTAACTGAACCCCACCCATCTTCATTCCAATTGGTTTATTCTTGAGCCTTCACATGGCTGTGATTGGCTGGTAACAACTTTGACATCACATGTTCCTGGACTCCTATAAGTACAGGCTTCAACAGGAAATGTTTTTTTCATCATAACCATATTACAACGCCGTTTGCAAACATGGGAAAGGTTTTCTTTGACATCACTCTTGATGGAGCTCCTGCTGGCAGGATTGTAATGGAGGTAAGACTATTAAGTTATATCCCTTTATTTCAGCGATGGTGATTTCATTAAGGTTAAAAATGAGCAGCTAGGATGCATTTTACAAAACTCTGAATGATTTACAAATTCCAATGTCTGTTTTGCAGCTCCGGAATGATGTAGTCCCAAAAACTGCAGGTAAGCTTTGCCAATAAGGAAGAAAGCGTTGAAAATGTACTGCAGTGCATGTAGCAATAACTGAGCCACTGCTCTGGCTTTTTCCACCCACTGGGTGTTTCTCAATGTCGAATACGCTTCCTTGGTAGGACATGTCCCTCCGAGTCAGGTCCTTCAGAAGCGATACAAGAATCCTTCCTAGCCTAGGAAAACGAAGACTTGTGGTACAGGCAGGTGTGCAGGTGTGCGTCATATGCAAGGCCCCGCCTAAAATGAAGCGCGATTTCCACCAAATATTTGGAAATTGGCCCGTGCGCAAAGCATTGTGGGGATTTTAAGACCGCGGAGTCTACACATGTGCAGCCTCGACATTTCCCGCACCTTGGTAGAATTCCAAGTATGCTAGACATTGGAACAGTCCTCCGGCGGCACTCGATGACGTATTATCTTAGAAATAGTGGCTCTTGGGCTGCTTTCCTCGACATTGAGAAGCACCAAAGGGATTTATGATTGGCTTTCAATCCTCACCTGAGACGTGATTCATAATATGGGGCGCGCTGTAGGTGAGGATTTGAGAGCCTGAATAACCAGTTGCAGTGCCAAATGTGAGTCAAAAAAGGAGTGCTACCACAGGGAGGATTAGGAGGAAGTAAGAGTAGAAAGAGGAAGTAACTGTTCTCTTTGTAATATTTCCACCAAGCAGATGACAGCATAGTGTTGCTTATTCTGTACCACAACCTTGAATCTAGCATGAGAATCCTTAGAAATTGTCTAACAAATTTTGTGATAAGATCTCATTTAAATATACCCAGTAGATGCAGACAAAATGGCCTACATTTTGCTTTGTGCATAGAGTATCCTACTATATAGTGGCTCAAATACATCATGGTGTGATCTGTTGCAATATCCTCAGTATCCCGACTACAAAGAGAAACTAAACGATGTTGCTGCTTTTGTAGGAAGGCTGAGAGGCCTAAAACATGTCTGTCTGATAAGCATTTTAATTCGTAATCTTGATTTACAAGGCCCTGCATGATTTGGCGCTAAGCTTCTTCCTGGTTAAGGCCCTGTTAGCTAGTTCAGTGTTTTTTTCTGTTATAGCTCCAACACTTTGGAAAAGCTTACTTGATGAACATTAAGAACAAAAAACTCACCAGTTTCTTGTACATTGTACTCTCAAGACTCAATTTAGGCTTTCCCCCCCCTCAGTTTTCACTGTTTCCAATCAGATGTTTTATTTCTGTGCATGTTCATGCATTGTTTTTACTCCTGCCGTCTTATGTGCTATTTCCTACTTGTTAATGATTTTGTTTTTGAATGCTCTCCTGTTTTGCTTTTGAGTTTCTTGGTTCACAATGCATTTTATAACAGTAGTTTTAAGAAGGTGATACTTAAATACAGTTTATATTATTACTCCACTGACAAGTACAGATGTAAAGCACATTAATGCAGAATCTGTATCCAGGCAGATTTCTGTTTCAGTTGGTTGTCCAATTGCGTTTTAGCTGGCTTTTGGTCTTTTGTGGATAACAAGAAGAGGAAAACTCAATTCAGTTTTATGTATAAACTACGAGGTGAGGGGCAACCATATAGCCTAACTTGTTGCTGAGGTAGTTGAAAATGATTGATGCAAAAAAAGAGTAAATATTGCTGATTATTTGTGACATATTTTTGGGGGGAATGAAAGGAAATAACAGTGTTTTTATTTCACAGAAAACTTCCGTGCTTTGTGCACCGGAGAGAAAGGTTTTGGCTACAAGGACTCCAGTTTTCACCGAATCATCACCAAGTTCATGTGCCAGGTAGAGTAAAGGAAAGAATTTAGTTCAAGTTCAGATCAAACCTCAAATAGATTTTTGTATGCCATTTGCCAAAAATACTTAGTCAACTGAGACTTTAATGTTTTCTCAGGGTGGGGACTTTACCAAACACAATGGAACTGGAGGCAAATCCATCTACGGGGAGAAGTTTGGTGACGAGAACTTCAAGTTGAAGCATCAGGGCCTGGGCACACTGTCCATGGCGAACGCTGGGCCAAACACCAACGGGTCCCAGTTCTTCATCTGCACAGGGGACACTAGCTGGTAAGCTCCACTTTGAGCCATGTGCTGTTGCATTCAGGCTTATTCAAACTGTTTCAGCCTATTTCAGAGTTGCCTCTTTCCTTTTCAGGCTGGACGGGAAGCACGTGGTGTTTGGGAAGGTGGTGGAGGGAATCGACGTCGTCCAGAAAATGGACGCGGTAGGCTCGCAAAAAGGTGCTCCTTCGGCGAAGGTTGTCATTGCAGACTGTGGTGAATTATAATAGTGTGACAAAGCTCCTTAAGTTCCCATGTACCCTCTAACATCCACTTCAAAATGAGGCTGAAAGTGTCAATAAAGCAACCTAAAGCTGAATGTGTTTGTCATCTCATTCATAAAGATGCTTTGTTCTAATAATTTTTGGGGAATTTGGGTGGGATCTTCCATTGCAAGTGTTTTAACAATAAGGTTTAGTCTTTTATCATTGTCGTGACATTGCTTCTAAAGTCATAAGAATTAAAAATGAAAATTGGGTCAATGAGCGCAAAAGGCCTGCTTATAGTGTTTATTTTTTTCTGTTCTGGGCTACTGTACAAACAAAACGTGGAACTCTAGTATGTAGATGTGAAGCGCTCATTCTAAGCTAACAACACAGACGCAACTAAGACAACAAGTCTTAGTTTTAGGGGAATCTCTTGAACTCAAACCAGTGAAAAATGACACTCCTATCATTAAACAGTGCTGGAATAAGTATATTATAAATGTAAGTCCTTCAAAAGCTATCAGACAAATGCAGTGTTTTAAAAATGCATCTTTGATGTAATGGTGTAGAAATAGAAATATACCTCTTTCAAATACAAAATACAGTACAACTGCTTTGAGAGAAGTTTAGTTTTTTAAAATGTCTGATTAAGTACAGAATTGATCAAAACAAAGTAGGCTCAGTGTTATTCACAATAAAAACATTAAAATCCAACGTGAAGTGCACAGATTAACGCATCGACATCTCCTTTGCCAGTTTCCAATGAACCTCAAAGGGAGTAATACAAAAATACATTCAATATAGTTAACGTTTCCCTATAGAAAGGTTTCAGTGAGAAAACAAAAAAGAGAATATAAACGGGAATAGAGATCAACGACCAATCACTGCACAGTAAAACCACAAATACAAAACGCAGATCTGATACAGAAAAGGTAAAGTTCGCAATGGTTAAAGGCCCTATCCAGAGGAATATTCTTGGATAGTTCACCTATTTTAAAGTGTTTATTTTGTGTATTAACTGAGTGGAAATATTCTTGAAAAAGACGGTCTAAGCTGCACCAGGACATCGTTGTATTTAACAAAGTCTTACACATAAGTACATCTCTGCTTTTCCTGACACCAAATTACCATATATTCTGGATTTTGGTAGTTATTTCATACCTTCACAAATCAATCCAAATATACCAAATTTGCCAATTTAAAATATCCGAGATGCCATGGAAAATATGTTTCATGCAATATGGATTTCGGGGTCTGATGTGGCCCCTTGGGTCATATATTGGTCCCAAAGAATCCAGCTACGATGCAAATGGGTATTAATCTAAAACACAATGCAAGCAAACTGTCCCGTGAAATCGCGATAGCGCTTTCCAAGGTCACAACACAAAACACTCTTTAAAGATATCGTGCAGTCAATAGAAAGGTGATTATCTTAGCTTAGCATTAGCACTAAAGACAAATAAAAACTGCTAGCTATTTTTTTTTAAAGGCTACCAAAATCAGCGAAATTACAGTTAGCTTTAACAACTACATCTGATAAAATCTGCTAGTATTAGTTTACCAACAACACTGTCAAACCTGTTAACATTTTTAAATTTTGTGGGAAATCAAATACCTGTTATATCAAAAATGACTGCCTTTGTTACTAATTGTAAACACAGACTTTGGAAGGCGTAGCAACAGAGGGGCCCAATACATGAAACGTCTTGTATGTTTAATCCGTGAGCAACATTCATGTAAAACATGTTAAACAGAGACAGGCTAGCTGTTTACATCTGCCTCCAGCTTTTATGCTAAGCTAAACTAAGCTAATCACTTCCTGCCCCAGCTCCATGCTTATCGCAGTTATCTTCTCATCTTACTATTGGCAGGAAAATCCGATGAGCTTATTTCAAAAACATTCAAACTATGCCCTAATACCCCCACAGACTGTACAAATCCACTAATTAGCTTTTAGTTTACATTGTTTTTCTCCCTGTGAGTTGAGCAAAGTACAACTCTTTACCCCCTTTCATCATGGTGGTTTTAAAACAGCACAAATGAAGACCACAAGTCACAAAAAACAGATGTGATACCCGAGGTAATCATTAATAAAACACTGGAGGGTATTTGAAAAGCTGGTTTAAATGTCAGCATTGGATCCTCGATTGTTTTTCGTTAGCATGAGAACACAGGCCTCACTAAATAACAAGACAAAAGAGCGGACTTGGTAAGACTCGCGTACAGCACTGAACTCTCCTGACAGCCAGGCAGTTGGTAGCTTTTGCAATGGCACATTTGTGGTATTTTCTCCCACTGCACGTCAAGTCTCAGTGCCTCTAAATGCAGGCATATTAAATATTCACCCTTATAGTGATTAAGGAGTGATAAACCAGACTGCAGACTGTAATGTTCATCTCGTAGATGTCCATCCATCTCTACTTGATGAATTTCAGATATCGAATACAAACATTAAGAAGGACTGTGACTATTTGATCGAAACAATACATTGAACTCGAACGAAAATCATAGCATACTGAAGTATACTGTATGCGCTATTCACAAACTCACAGCTAACAATTATGTACAGATTGTGACAACACTGTAGTACAATAATCGACAGGCTACATAACTGTGCTGGTATAGACCTGCGCTAGTGTGTGAGCTGTTCAGAGCACTTAATGACACTTGCTGAATGTAAAAAAAGTAGAGGGAAGACCTGCAAATGCTTAATCTATGGGGAATAATGAGCAAGAGTCTTCTGACTGAGGGCTGATATCATAGGTTTAACCCTCCATTTTGATTACAAAAGACAGGAAAGCACGTATGTTGAAAAACCAGGTGTGGTATTTCCAGGGACTAAATGTTTGGGACCCTGAATCACAACCATAACATGTAAGTGTGAACAAGTGCACACTAGCTCTCTTGCGTGAGAGAACAATTTCACCTTTATGATTCTAAGGAGCTCTAAGAGCCAGTGGCAATACTCTGATTCCCATTGATCTAGTTCACATGAATGATGCCTCATTTTAAAACCAAAACAAGCACTATTAATGTTTATTTATTGGTTCCTTGTTGTTTTTTTCTATGGTATATCATTTAGCAAATATTTCATTATGATTCAATTGGTTGTCTTCCTTTCCAGTTACCAAAACATTTACATAAATTGCTGCATTATTATAAAATAACACAACCACCTACAATTGCCCTTATTAAAACATCAACATTGCTCATATATTATTCTAACAGTTTCTAACTACACTATTCAATGTCTCCAGTGAATGAAATTATGTATTTTATATGTCTATATTTACTACAATGACATGGTAAGTTGGACTGCTTGGACTTTGGTAATAAAATGAGTACAACTGACTGTTTTTTGTAAAAATCTACCAGTGAGATGAGATCATTTCATCTTCTTCCAGTAATAATTGTTAACACATTTGAAGACATTTCTTGACATAAGAAAAATTGCACCAGAGATTAGATTAGATTTGCTATGGATTCCTGCAGCCTGTATTCTGTTTAGCTATGATTTCATTTTTGAAGGTTCAGTGGCAGTAGAACATCAGTTTCGAGTGGAATGGTCTGAAGTTTGATTAAAGTGGACTTTACCCTGGTATGAAAAGAGAATAGTTGTTGACCCTTTACAGCCAAGTTGTATTGTAATCAATAAAACTGACTCGACTAAGTAGACGTAATGAGATCTTCATTAATGCGCTGAGAGTTCCCTTAGACATTAAATGTCAGCGTTGATGTTTTTCAGCGGCTCAAACACAAACGAACAACAATATAAAATACTTCAATAAATAAATAACAAATTCAAATGAATCAGAAGAAACCAATATCAGATATCAGTTGAGTGTGTGTTTTCAGCTCTGTGAAGACGTCTTACGGCTCTCTCTCAGGATGCCGTCCAGGCCGTTGAGCTGGCGGAGGAACCCTCGGTTGGGGATGACGCCTCGGTGGTCCTTCACGGTTTTGATGGCCTCCACCAGCGTCAGGTTCTGTCTGATCATCAGGTACGCCAGCACCAGAGTGGCCGAGCGGCTCACTCCCACTGTGCAGTGGACCAGCACCTTACCTGAACACACAAACAACATGAAACCCTAAATCTGTTCCATATGTTTCTTACGTGTTTATATACATTTTGTTAGGTCATTCGTTGAGACTTAGTCATTGCATCAACTTAAAAAAAGGGATGATATGTCAGTGTGGTGTCTGCTGAAGACAAGAGTAAAACAAATAAAAATGATTGCTAGTCTGAATTAAGTTTTATAGACCAAAAATCCATCCATCCATATTTGCTTTAATTTAGTGCTGTGTAAAATGTGCATTGCTGGAAAAGCCTGGGGCTTGTCATTTTCATTGCCCAAAAAATATATAGTAACTGTAAAGCAATTTGGAGCATTTTGTATTCTTCAAATTTAAATTGTTACGTAATTTGAACACCAAAAAATAGTTTTTAATTGCAATTTTAAATTCTGGATCTAGCATTTCTGAAATCTTGGCTACAGACAAATCCACATATTTCCATGTTGTTGAGGTTTACAAAGGATGCACTTCACACACAAACACACACTCAGAATACCTCCATTGATGAGGGCTTTGTGGATGAACTCAGCAGCAGGATAGAAGTTGACGCTCATGTCGAAGGTGGGGGAATCATGAGCCTCGATGCCGTGATAAGTGATGTTCATCCCAGCGTAATACTCGGCACCGCCTCGCCACTTGCTCTGGGCACAGTTGAGGATGTGTGTAATTTCGAGTTTGGCCAGCTCTCGTCGGTCTGATGCGATATCTCTGCAGAGAAGACATTTTTTGCAGCTTTTTGTTCACTTCTCTCCCAATCAGTTTCATTTAAGTAATGAAGTGAAATCCTCTAACTTGTAAATGTGACATAAACAAAGGCAGTTGGGTTTGTGCAGATGTTAGAGTTTGACGGCCGGTTTGATAGACAAATACTAAAAACATACAATATTCCCCCTGAGATGTAATGAAGTGGAAGTATTAAGTGGCATAACATTGAAGCACAGCACAAACAAAACAAACTTTCCAACACTGATGTACGGAAGATATTGTGAGTGAACCTTCATAAATTGAGGATAAATTACACTCTAAAATGTGTTTTGCTTCACTGTGTGTACCAACTTCAGCCTGATCGTTACCTTCCTGTTGTTTCTTTTTTCTGTTACTGACTCTCATGAGATCCTGCCACTCCCTCCTGCCCTGCAGTAACCCCTTTCCCGCCATTTCCTCCCCCTGGCTCTCAGCCAACAAGTTTATGTACCGGTTTATTTCCACTAGCTCTCTGCCAGATTGTCTGGCTGGCAAACGCCCTTTAGCTTTCCGGCCTTTTTTCTTCTCCTTGCCTGAACTTGCCTGCATGGCAAGAACTTCTGCTCTTACATGGCTGACTGTATGTCATGTTTTCTGGGTTTGACTCTGTTGTGTGAAACACTTATGGGGTTGTTTGAGCTTCCCTTTGCAGAAGGATGGATATGCAGAGTTTGTTTTCACCAACATCTGCTGCAGGAGTAGTTTCTTTGTGCGCCTGCATTAATGCATGCATTACATTTTCATGTCGTGCATTAGTTTCTTAAGCATGTGTGACAATACCTTTACTGTTTTGAACTACTTGAACTTGAGTATTTCCATTTTATGCCACTTATTCTACTGTACGACATTTGAGTGGGAAATATTCTACATTTAGGACCACTGTATTAGAAACATATTACATTACATTCAACAGCTTTTGTTAAGAGTTCATCTACAGTTTCAGATTAATAATATAACTAATACTTAACAAAAATACAGTACTTGTAGTCGTTAATTATTTGATTTTAAATAAAGTTGAACATATAACTCACATCAATTCAGTTAAAAAAAAAGCATTACCATAATAATGTTGTGTTGTTTCCAAGGAAGAGGTAAAATCACCCTTGAATATATAATTTAGCCTAGGCGTTTTTTTCTTTCCTGTCCACACTTTGTTTTTCTTTGCTTGTGTTCTAAATGGTGGTTGTTCAGTGTTGAAACAGTAATTAGCTAACAATGACATTATTACAATTTGAAATAGAATATCTTTAATGTTCTATTAATATAAAGTGAGGTGCACTTACCAGTTACTCTATAAAACTGTTGGTAGTTATGGGTACTTTATACTTAAGTACATTTGAAGGCAATACTTCTTTACTTTACTTGAGTAAAGATAATAAGTTTAGTCAGTACTTCAACTTTTACCAGAGTATTTTTAAACACGAGTATCTGTACTTCTACTCGAGTAAAGGATGTGTGTACTTTTGCCATCTCTGATTAAAGTGATGCTTTAATAATGTAATGTATTATTTGCAATGACACATTATGTATAATAAATACTTTTAATTGTACTTGTATTCAAAATAGTAAACCCTTATACATTTCCTAAAGTATAATGTATTTGATTGCACTAGTTGTACTAGCACATAGAGTTCTTCCATCACTGTTATCATGAAGTGAGGGTGATGTACACTCACTGATCTCCAATGTAAAGTCTTGGCCACACTTCGTCTGTGTGGTTGCAGGCAGTTTTGCCCGTGCACAGCAGCCTCTCCAGCTCGGACACGGTCAGCAGCGGGGACACGCGCTCGGTGTCTTTTCGGTTCGGGGACCTGGAGCTGCTCCTGGACCGGGAGAACCGGGACATAAACGCCATTTAATCTGAAAACAATAGAGAAATAACCGTGAAATATTAAACAATAAACAATAAAGAGCTTGTATAACATATTATCCAATAAAGGGACATTATTACAGCTTTTAGGGTTACAATATTATCATTTTTAGATTATGTAACAACCTGTGGCTTTATCTTGGGGAATACTCGGCTGGATGTGTCATAGTGATTGAACAATCCATTAAAATGAGGAAAAAACAATGTATGCCCAGTATTTTCCACAAAGAACCCTCCATGTTTGTTTTATTTACCTTTGTGTGGTTTTATTCAGCCTCA
The DNA here is from genome assembly GCF_949606895.1 of Notothenia rossii. NCBI lineage: Eukaryota > Metazoa > Chordata > Actinopteri > Perciformes > Nototheniidae > Notothenia > Notothenia rossii. The sequence continues at coordinate 40,575,363 of NC_136910.1, forward strand.
GAGGTGCTGCAGGGCGAGCTCCGCGGCCATGTTGACTCTTTTATTTTTGCTTTCGGAGGATGGATGGGAAGATGAGAAAGCTGCTGCTGAGCATCCAGCTCCAGACATCTTCAATTCCAGCCCCCGCTCCTCAGCACCATCTTCTCAACAAGTCCTCATTCAAAAGAAACTACTACAAAAACATGGCTGCTAATTCAAAGCCACGTCCATGCTGTGTTATGGACGCTCTTCTGGTGTGTGTGTTTCAGTAGGCTGAATGTAACATGGTTATTTTTATATTTAATTGTTAATACAATTCTTTGTGACGTTAGAGATTGAGTCATTGGTTGCGTTTGTTGCCATCTACTGGCCATATTAGGGAAATAAGCGAGAAAATGGAGTAAACAATCTCACCACAACAGTCCTTTCAGCAGTGGTTGAATTATTCATATCTTCCCTGGTGTAGAAGTACATTGCATATTTAAGCAACATAATCCCTATCATATTAAAACTCCCATTATCCTACTATATTTTGCATTTGTCTAATTTTCTCTACTATTTTTATGTTTTAAAAAAAATATTTTCTTCACAAATACACCAAAGCAACATTTATTTTAGATAAAAAAATCTACTGTGCAAAGATCCAGATTTTGATTTTAATCTATGTTTGTTGTGATTGTGACAGTTTTTAAGTATTGCTTAAATTAAATGTAATTGAATTACATTTCAATGTATTCTATTTAACTTGGTATTATTATTATTTTCTTTATTTGTTACCTTACCACCTTAAATATATGTTTGTTTGACTAAAAAACAAGAAAAAAAGGAAGCAAGATTATATGAAGGAACAATTGGGAATTTGGAGCTTTAGAAGAGGGACGTGAAGGCATCATGACGTCAGAACCTTGCGACGCACGTGTGGTGTAGTGAGGAGCAGAGATGGCTGCTGAAATGCTTAATTTTCATGAAATGGGCTTTGACGACCGTCTTTTAAAGGTAAAACCCAGTTTGACACTATCAGTAAATCATAAATAGACTGTTAATAAAACGGTAAACCTTTATTTTAAGAGGAAAACGGCAGAAACGTGAAGGGAACGCGACGTAAATAACTACAAGAGGTTCCGTGTGTCGCTTTAACTTGTCTCGTGTATGGGGAACTAGAACAAATATGAAGGAAAGGGTTTAACCTATAAACAAATACATTATTACTGTTATCTTTGTGTTTATATCCATGTTAGAGTTTACATGACCTTATTTTTGTTGTTTGCATGAAACGTTCACTTCCCACTATTATTTATTTCTCAGGACTTTCAGGACATACTTTAAATCCATACCAGAATGTCATTATCCCCCAACAAATTGAATCACAATATCTGTCAATATGTAAAAACCTGTACATATATGGTGTCTCTGATAGTTCATATATATGTTGTTCTGAGCTTACTTTAACATTAGGTTTCATATCCTGAGGTCTATTGATCACCCAAAAAGAAGTGTGTTAATCGGTTACAATTCAGTTGGCTAAGTAGTTCGTAAAACACATTTCTGGGATAATGTATGCCTTATAACCAGTCAGAAGCCTATACAAGGGATAATGGAATTTCATTTATATATTCCCATGTCAGAGCTGACAAAATAACACACATCTATTGAAATCACTGTATTAAACGCATGAAATTAATCCTTGTTCTTATTTTCATGATTTAGGCAGTTGCAGATCTCGGGTGGTCCCAGCCCACTTTGATCCAGGAGAAGGCGATCCCTCTGGCTCTGGAGGGGAAAGACCTTCTAGCACGAGCCAGGACTGGATCAGGAAAGACTGCTGCTTACGCTATCCCCGTCATCCAGCGCATCCTGGCCTCCAAACAGGTGAGAAAACAACTTATATTAAAAACCAAAGATATTCTCTCTGTGATGCATATCCTTCAGCTTTCCTTTTTGTCCCTTGGTCAGCTCACTTTGTGTTTTGTTTTGTTGTTATTTTCAGAGCGTTAGAGAACAGGAAGTGAGAGCTCTGATCCTGGTTCCAACCAAAGAGCTGGGTCAGCAGGTTCAGGCCATGATGAGACAGTTAACAGCGTACTGCTCCAGGGACGTCCGAGTGGCCGACATCACGGGGAAAGCTGACCTATCAGCACAGAGGTCAGTCTGGTTGAGGAGTTTTAATACCTTAGAATGTATCAAGTGTAATAAGATATAATGAGATTTCTTTTGTGTTTAAACAGGCCTATCTTAATGGAGAAGCCAGATGTGGTTGTGGGGACCCCGTCACGAGTGCTCGCCCACCTCAGTGCCCAGAACCTGGTCCTGCATTCGTCCCTTGAGATGCTGGTGGTAGATGAGGCCGACCTGCTCTTCTCTTTTGGCTTCGAGGCAGACCTGAAGAACTTGTTGTGGTGAGAACACAGTTTGACTTTAAATCACTTACCTGAGGCAGCTGCACATGGTTTAATTAAGCAATAAGTCATGGCAGGCAGTTATTATAACAATAAACATGTGACATTTGCAACATTTCCACATGTTGTTCTACACTATTTCTGTTATCTTAAAATGTACATAATCATATTTTTGTTGTGTTTTAACAGTCATTTGCCAAACATCTACCAGTCGTTCCTGATGTCAGCTACTCTCACAGAAGACGTTCAGGCCTTAAAGGAGCTGCTGCTGCACAACCCTGTAATGTCTTATTCAAAATCATAATATTAAAAAGGCTGCAAGTGTGTCTGAGTTATCTGCTTACAGTTTATTAAGTTAAATACATATTAGAAGCTGTAAGTGTTCCTGGTTTTGTCTTTACCCCTGTATCTGTGTTCTCCCAGGTGATCCTGAAGCTCCAGGGCTCTCAGCTCCCCGACAGCAGCCAGCTGCAGCAGTACGGCCTCAAGTGTGAGGAGGAGGATAAGTTCCTGCTCATCTACACGCTGCTGAAGCTGAGCCTGGTTCAGGGGAAGACGCTGGTGTTTGTGGGAGCGGTGGACCGAAGCTACAGACTCAAACTGTTCCTGGAGCAGTTTGGTATTCCTGCCTGTGTGCTGAACTCTGAGCTGCCCGTCCAGTCCAGGTGAGAGAAGAGTGCAGAATATAATTACTAGTTAGTTTTAACTTAATGATTTTTTTTTATAGCCTTTTCATCTATTGAAAAAAACATGTTTCTCCAAATGTGGAGATTTTAGAATATTTAAGATAAACATTTCTTCATGCATTTAGATAAGTTGTCCTACATCGTCTTTTTCAAAAATACATTGTCCCAAAGCTAAATACAAAGCTATTTTTCTGGGCCGATAATGATTTTTTAGAGATACATGCTTCTCATAAAGTAAGCACAACTCTAAATATCTAGAGTATTAAGATGCATCATGCATATTCAATCAGTTGTAATTAATGCTGTCAAAATTATCGCGTTAACGGCGGTAGTTCATTTTTTGAATTAATTGCGTTAAAATATTTAACGCATTTAACGCATGTGCAGAATGGCCAGCCCAGAATACTTTTGCTATAGTACAGGGGTGCACATAACTGGCACGCAGGTTATGTACCGTCACTTGTGTCACAAAGCGCATTTGCGTACCGACGTACTTCTGAAGCTTTTCCAGAAGGCGGTTAGATCACCGGACGACAGAGTCGGTCTCCGTGTGCACAGACAGGACTGCTGTACAACGGAATTGTGCCAAAACTACGCCAACCGGCTGCGGAGGGAGACTCCCTTCCTTCACTGGAGAACTAAGCTAAAACAGCTTATCACAACGTTCACACTCTGTGGTCACGAAGTACTCCACTAGCCCCCCACCCCCGTCGACTTTCCTGAAGTACTCCCCCGTTGATAGAAATCAACACGTAATGAATTAAGACCCCACGGTTTGATGATTGATAGGTGTGTGGGCTGTCTTTCATTTTGACACACAGAACAATGTTATAATAAACACACATACTGTATGTTAAATGGATATATCTGCCTTCTTTCATTTATCTTTCCATTCCCACAACAATATACATAAAGAAATGGCATATTTTGGACATAGTTCGAATGGTGATTAATCATGATTAATAAATTTTTAAGCTGTGATTAATCTGATTAAAAATGTTAATCGTTTGACAGCCCTAGTTTTAATATTATTCTAGAAATTACATTTAATTTAGCTAATGCTTTTATCCAAAGTGACTTACAATTACCAATTACAGGGACATTCTCCCTGGAGTAACTAAGGGCTAAGTGCCTTACTCAAGGGCACACTAGTGGTGGTGTTGCTGGCGGGATTTGAACTCACAACCTTCCGATCTTCACCCCACCTCACTAGACCACCACTATCCCTTATATAGAAATATATAATTTAAGTAAAACACTATTGCCGCACAATGAGTACTTTTATAATTGAAGTACATTTAGCTGATGATACTTGCATACTTGAGTAAGGTTTTGAATTCTTCTTCTACCACTCTTCAGTTATACTGTGTTTTAACGTTACATCCAACACCGATACAAAAAGAATGAGTACCATTTTAAAACACAGTAACAAACATGTCAGCCGAAACTGCCCTTCAAAGAAATCAATGTAATCCCCTTTCCTTGTGTTAATCATGATGCTTCCTTCCTCCCTGCTTCAGGTGTCACATCATTACTCAGTTCAACCAGGGCTTCTACGACTACATCATCGCCACAGATGAACAGAGTTTGGCCGACCCCGCTGCTGCTCCACTGCCGACGGCAGGCAAAGGGAAGAAGAAGAAGAAGAACACAGACAAGGGAGGAAGGTGAGTCAATTGAGAGATTTTCTTTTATCAACCCTGAACACTCTTTACAGGGTGTCCGCCGGGTCTTAAAAAGTATTAAAAGTTGATAAATCAATTTAGCGAAAATTAAGGCTATTAAAAAGTATTAAACGGCATTTTCCAAGGTATTAAGAAGGTCCACATCAACGACAACATGAAACACCCTTTAATTTACTGAAACGACATGTCGGGAAACCCCCCAAGGCGGCCCCATGCATAGCGCGCCGTAAAATGCTGCTTATTATTTTAAGTTTCGTTGCCTTGCTCCGCTCAGTGTGGGGGGGGGGGGGGGGGGACTAAACGACTACGGTAACGGGTCCCGAGGTGGGTAGACCGGCTACGCAGCGCTCTGGGGGTCCAACGGCTCCGTGTGTAAGCCCTATATGATCATTTTCTGATAACGATGAAATAGCCCGCCTCCCTCTCCCCACGTCTCCTGCTGCTGCTGGGCTGTCAGAAGAGGGGGAGGAAAAGAGAGGCAGTCACCGTTTATTAAATATTATTATATTATTATACAGAGAACAGAGTTGTTATCAATTTGTTTTAAAGCTCAATAAATAACAAAGAAGACCTCTGACCGGCACTTTTCTAATTTTGTACGGAAGATTTAAACTTTAACGGACATGTTGACCGGCGGAACATTTTTTTTACGGAAACTCTGCCGCACGGTCCCCTCGTTCCTTGGAAAAGGCGGAGAGGTGGGTGTTTTTCATCTGCTGGTGGACTACCTGAGAGATACAGCAGGAGAACACGCCTTCCACCGCGAAGAATAAACAGAAGGGCTACCATGGCAACCATGGCCCGGGGTCTTCTTCGCTGCTTTTGGTGTATTTTGTGGCGGCAGCAGCGCCACTTACAGGCCTGACGTATGTATTACAGCGTTTCCAGCATTTCCAGCGGTCTAGTGTGAACGGACACATTAATGAATCGAATGCGTGTGAACGGAAGACTTTTTTGCGTTTGCGTATGCGTTTTACGGTATGCGTCCTCCTGGGGCCGGGGTCTAATCCAAACTATATCCGATCACAGAGATCTGCTATTTTAAAGTAAAGTCAACACATATCGACCCTAATATAGTCTATATTAAGAACGAGAAAAGTCTTAACATATATATCGTTTTTTGTAAACATATGACAAATATGTGAGGGTGATGACGTCAGAGCATCGTCCTATGTGCCAGGGCTTAGCCCCGGACAGCCCCAGCCCAATTTAACCCCTGGGTATTTGTGAGGGAGCTCCTATATGGCATTACCCCGCTGAAGCTCACCAAAGTTTAATATATTTCATAGTTCAAAGTTTTGTCAATTGTTTTGTTTATTGGTCAAATACTGGTTTCTGATGGTTTCTGAGGAGTTTTACTGGAATGAAGGAGCACAGAGTACAGAAGCAACAAAGCAGCATACTGCATTAAACCTGACCTTCACAGAGAGGTTGAAGTTCATGTGGAGAGGAGGCTTCAGTAGTCTGTCTGCACTCTGTTTAGTTGTGCTATCTTACAATCAATATAGTAAATGTGAGGTAAAGTGTGTTGCCAATGTAACCGGTTAGAACTCAAAGTTGCGATGAGGTCTTAAAATGTATGGAAAGGGTCTTAAAAAAGGTCTTAAAAGGTATTAAATTTGACCTCAGGATTCCTGCATATACCCTGCTTTAGTACAATAGACAATGATCGGGAGAAGTCAAGGGTGATACAATATGGCTTATCAAATACGGCACATTAATTTATGTCATATGCAACTTAACTGCAAACATTACCTTTAAACGTCCCGGCTCATAATGTTACCTACCACCCTTTATGTGTTAAAACCAATAAGTGTTGATTTTGGTTCTTTCATCAGATAATGAACGGACAGACTTTTCTGTGGTCCTTTTCATGGCATTTGTACATTTTTGTTGACTTGATTGGTATTTTTCTGTTATTAAAGGGTGAAGGACAAAGAGTATGGAGTCTCCAGAGGGGTGGACTTCCAGAATGTTTCAAATGTCATCAACTTTGATTTCCCCATGACTGTAGAATCATACATTCATCGAGTTGGGAGGTGAGCAGTGTTTCAGTTCAGTCACACTTCAGGATCAATGATTCATGAGGGCACCTTCTTCCTAACTATCAAATCCTGATTTGGTATTATTGTTTTTTGTAGAACGGCCCGAGCAGACAACCCCGGCACCGCTCTGTCCTTCATCTCTCACACGGAGATTGGTGTGCTATCAGAGGTGGAGGACGCTCTCACAGGAGGTAACCAGGACTTCTTTTAATACACTTTGAGTCTAAGCCTTTAGCCATGGGGCCAGTTTTAATATGAAACATGTATTTTGTTTTTTAGATACGTCTGATTGTGTTCTAAAACCATATGAGTTTAAGATGGACGAGATTGAGGGCTTCAGGTACAGGTGCAGGGTGAGTATCCTCCTCATATCTGTGACTAACCAAACAAAGCCAAACAGGATCAACTATCTATTTGGATTAAAACTCCAGCATGGCGAAAAAACTATAGTGTTTGGATGATCAACGTTTCTGGTGTTTGTATGCAGGATGCCATGCGTTCAGTGACAAAGCAGGCAGTGAAGGAGGCCAGACTGAAGGAGATCAAACAGGAGCTGCTCAACTCAGAAAAACTCAAGGTGAGTGATGGCCACTGTTTTTTAGGAGAGAGAGTTGAAGTGTGAGGACATGTTGTGATTTGATGTCCCTGCTGTCTCTCAGACATATTTTGAGGACAATCCCAGAGACCTGCAGCTGCTCAGACACGACAAAGACCTCCATCCTGCTGTCATCAAACCCCACCTGAGGAACGTGCCCGACTACCTCAGTAAGAGACAAACACAATAACACCTGAAATATCCGTTTTAGTGAAATCTATACCGTAATTTTCGGACTATAAGCCGCACCTGAATATAAGCCGCAGCAGCGGCATACCACTCTCGGTTCCACTTTTACTTTTGCGCGCTACCTGTCTCACTCTTTTCCGGCCTCCAGCTTTTCCTGCTGGAACCCGCCGCTTAAAGGTGGGGGTCCGCGGACCGGCCATAGAGCCCATAGAGTTAAAGGTGTTGGCCGTTAGCTGTAAAAATCCATAGATTAACCGCACCGTTATATAAGCCGCAAAGTCGAAAAATAGGGAAAAAGGCGCAGCTTATAGTCCGAAAATTACGGTATTTAGAATACCACTTTATAATATATTTGAATATTTGCTCACAAAGTATTGCATCTTTAAATAGAAATACTCAATTAAACTAAAAAGTACATTTACATTGTACATGGTAAATGTCAATCATTTGTAATTAATCATTTCCCCCTGCCGTTCTCCAGTTCCCGAGACACTGAAGGGCGTCGTGAATCCGCTGTCAAGCAGGAGGAAGAAGAAGAAGATGGTCAAATCAAAACCAGATGGAGTCGTCAAGAGCAGCTTCAAGGTGAGACCCAAGAAAAACAATCTGTTCAAATTGACTGAATCCCATAAAGGGAACTGGTGACAGTTTTCGATTCAACACCAGCCAGAAATCAAACCTGGAAAAGAGATTAAATCCCTCGATGCTCACCTGGTACAGGTTCGATTACAACTTCTAAGGGTTTTAGTTCTCTGGGATAAAAATGGCTAGCCTGCCAGAAAACCTTTCTTTTGCTTCCTGTGCATTATGTTCGGAGGAGATTGGTACCTGGGCAAGAAAAGATTTCAGGATCTCTAGCATTTTTCAGAGAGGATTAACGAACAAGCAGCAAACATCTAACGTAACCATAAGCGGTGGCATATATAAACAGGAAATTGAGCAGAATAACAGCAAGTTGAGGGCAACAGGTATATGCTTAATCAAATCATCACTTACTTTAAACTCTTTAATAATGTATAAATTCTGTTAGTGCATCTGTCCTAAGCAGGGGTTAAATTGGGGGGGGGGGGGGTTGTCTCATTATTTGACCTTAAGGGCTTACAAGTTCTACAAATAAATTAGTTTACATCTTAAATTATTAATATATACACAATGTTTTTTTGCAAATATCCAACCTTCAAATTGCTTTTTTAAATCAACGTTGCTCTGCACACTTGCTAAAGAACTTTTATGTGGTAATCTCAGTTCATTTGTAGGGCTGCGCGGGTATGGCCAAAAGTATGTGAGTTAATCTCACTGGAACTTATTTAATTATGACTCGGCTTTATGCACACACATACATTTAGCATGGTTTAGGAAACGAGCTCCGTGTTACAAGACGGCTCGGGTCGTTTGGCGGCACTGCCGCAGACTCTCCGTGTACACACACAAACACTCCCGCAGACTCTCCGTGTACACACACACACACACTGCCGCAGACTCTCTGTGTACACACACACACTGCCGCAGACTCTCTGTGTACACACACACACACTCCCGCAGACTCCGTGTACACACACACACACTGCCGCAGACTCTCTGTGTACACACACACACTGCCGCAGACTCTCTGTGTACACACACACACTCCCGCAGACTCTCTGTGTACACACACACACTGCCGCAGACTCTCTGTGTACACACACACACTCCCGCAGACTCTCCGTGTACACACACACACACTGCCGCAGACTCTGTGTACACACACACACTGCCGCAGACTCTCCGTGTACACACACACGCTGCCGCAGACTCTCCGTGTACACACACACACACTGCCGCAGACTCTCCGTGTACACACACACACACTGCCGCAGACTCTCTGCCTGGAGGAGCAGCGGAGTCCGGGCGATGCTGCTCCTCCAAGGAAGAGACACATGTTCACTAAGCCGAACAAACTATATCCGGTCAAAGAGACCTGTAAAGTAAAGTCAACACATATCGACCCTAAATATAGTCTTAATCTTAAGAACGAGAAACGTTTTAACATATATCATTTTTTGTAAACATATGACAAATGTGCGAGGGTGAGCGACGTCAGAGCATCGTCCTATGTGCCAGGGCTGAGCCCCGGACAGCCCCGGACAGCCCCGGCCCAATTGAACCCCTGGTCCTAAGTAGTTGTTTACCCACGATTTTGAACACCTTATATGCCATTGAACATAATATGAAATGAGCTGATTATCTCACATAGAAATATGTTGGAAAGTTGCTAAATGTATGGTTTCAATCTCTTCTGATAGAACATCCAGGGGAAGAACCCACTGAAGAGTTTCCGATACAGCGCCGGGAGGAACAGGAAAGACACACCAGTCAAGTCCTAGCCGGAGCTGCAGTACACAGAGTGTATCAGTCCTGGAGGTTATAACTCTGCAGAAACCCAGGGGACCGTTCTGATCCACTGTCGGCCCGGACGAGACAAATATAAACTGTATTGACTTTGGATAAAATGGGCTGTTGAGTCTATATGGCCCACGGAGGAAACGGACAATGAACGCAGACTTATGTGAACTTTGAAACGAAGAAAATGCAGGAGAGATCCGTTTGAACTTGGATTTTGTCAAATCTAAACATGATATATCGTCTGTTGAGGAATACAGTATCTGTATCATCTTATTTCTAATGCGTCTGTTCTAAAAACATTGACATTTTGATTAAAATAAAAGTATTTCTTCTCAAACGTTAAGCATTTATGTTGTAGTTCTTATAGATCATATTTTCTATGCAAACATGTTCAGTTGCAATTAATAACTTGTAGTAAACACAACTGAGGCTGATTGGGAAAAATAAACCAAAGTATTGGACACATTAAAATATTAACCACATTTTCTAACAATCTATCCAGTAGTTTCATTTTGTTGAGGTATAGAATAGCCCCTTTCAAATCTGTCAGGAAAAGAGGTAGGGAAAGTAAGGATTTCAATCTGACACACCTGTGAGAGAAACACTCACAAATGCAGAAAGAAGGGATTTATTCCAGTTTTTATATCTTTGCTTGAAAAACGATTGGTTGTGACCCATGAAATGTGAACAGTGGCAGTTCCAGGAACGTCCTTGATTTCCTGGACTTGCACTGGGCAACAATCCTGGAAATGTTCTGATCCAGGGGGGGGGTTTGATGAATCATGATTCTCTCAGATCTGCTTGGATTTAGACTTCCTGTTCTTTGTTGGACTTACAACAGTCTCATTTCGTCCAGTTTCAATGCCTTTCCTATTCTCCTGCTTTTACATGACAATACTTTACCCATCAGCCAAATTTAACCTAATTGTCCTTCTCGTTACTATTGTAAATTAAAGCCCCCAAACACTGCCGCACAACATGAAGCCTTAAAGTGGACCTATCATGATATTTTTAGGCAATAGCATAGGTCTCATATATATAAAAAACATGTCTATGAAGTGTTTTGCTCAAAATACCAAACAGATCTCCCATTCTATCCATGCCTCATATCCCTCTATTTCACTTCCTGTTTCAAAAGTGCTGATTTGGGTATAAAGCTTTAAAAAAAAAAAAAAGGAGGGGGCTGAGCTCATGCGGGACCCGGCAGCTACTGTCTAACTAAATACTGCGGTGATGAAAGGCCATATCATGGATTATCAAGGATTATTTCTGAAACAGTATGGAGCTCAACGGCTTTCTCTCTTGCCGGTTATACCACAAGGTGAGTTCCTTTTTATTTCCTGCTTCTTCACACACACATGCTCTGTGCAGTACAGGTTAGCTCTGAGTGTTAGCGATGCTAATGTAAACATGCACCGACCATATTACGTCCAAAA
>NC_136910.1:40586955-40658632 GCF_949606895.1 Notothenia rossii
TTGTATTTGTGAAACAGCCTTACAGAAATTGGTTGACGCTGCATGTCAAACGGGTAGGCGACCATTTTTTCTCCTCCTTGCAAATTTGCTCCCAGCACAAATGGGGTACGCTGCATCCAGCCAATGATGGATTTTGTTTCAGTAGCAAACTGTGAGAGGAAAAAGAAAAGAAAAGTTTGAGTTTCAACACATCTTGTAGGGTTAACGTGGTTTATGGGTCCTTGGTGGCCTTGAACAAACTCACAGAGCCATTGAGGACGTTTTCTGTGTGGGGAATGTGATGATTCGGCACGATACGAGGTACCCAGCCTCTGTCCTCAGCTCCCCAGAGAATGCTGTTGAGGTCTGGGAAATTCTTGAAGATGTCGTAACCTTCTTCGGTCCAGTGGCCCAACGCCCAATTCCCCATCTCTGAGCCCTGAAGGACAAAAAGGAAGACCATGTTAGGTCTCAAAGAATGGTTTTTGCATAAATATGAAGCCTTTTAGCATCAGTAAATACACATGACCTTTCTATGGAAAAAACAGGATGCAGGCCTTAAAGGCTACCCGACATGCTGGAAAACTTGACAGCATGAAACTGGTGCCCATATTTATTTCCCTCCTGGCCCTTAAAGGTCCCCTATTATACTGTTTTTCATCGATATATTATAGGTCTCAGATACATACAAAACATGCCTCTGAAGTGTTTGTCTGAAACACCAAACAGATCATTGCAGCATCCCATAATCCCCTCTGTTTCAGCCCTGTTTCAAAAGTGCTGATTCTCTGTCTGTTTCTATAGATGAAAATAAGGAGCAACTCCCCACGCCAATCTGAGAGATAGTTGGTTAAAAATAACACATTGGTGCTCTAGGAGAAGATTCAGGTGATAAGGGTGGGGGGGGGGGGGGGGGGGGGCGGATACCTTAATTGGTAATGGACTAATGGTTATACAACCCAAAAAAACATTATGACATCACAAAGTGGCCAAGATCTGATCAGCTCCTTTTCAGACAGGTTTTTATATAAATGGTTCAGGACAAATGGAGAGCAAATATTTTTTCCTGACATTTTCAGAATCTCTTTACACAGAGGGGACACTTGTTTATGTATAAAAGACATGAACAATTTGATGTTGTATACTATGTGACTTTTAAAGGCTACCCCTACATGCTGCTGGTGCCCATCTTTTTTTGCACCTGCCTCTTAAGAAAGCCTGAATCCGGCACTGACTGCGGATACCGGTATTCTTTCCAAGTTAAGCCAACGTTTATTAATGTTTAATTTATGTTCATCATACCATCTCGTAGGCCAGTTCGTAAGCATCAGGGTTGAGTGAAGGCACCAGGTGTATTCTCACTCCGTCCACCAGGCGGCGCACTCTGGGGTTGTCATCATTGTACTCCTTGCACAGGAACTGCATCAGCAGGAGAAGAAGCTCACGAACCCAGCGCCTCGTTACCATGGAGACCAGCTGTGTACCGAAATTCAGGCTCACCTAGAAAGCAACAGCACGCAGATTTATAAACCTCAAGAAATGCGGCTTTATTTATAGTCATGAATCCTGTGTAGTCGTGTTACGTAAACACACACTACTTATCGTATTTCTTAGGAAGTATCATAGGTAATTCATAAACACGAGAACAAATAGGCGTAAATAGAACTTTTTTCAAGTACTTTTTGACACATACTGTAGCTACCCACATCGCTGTTTTTAGCTAATGATGTGTGAAAAGGATTATGTGTCCAAAAATCACATTTTTCTAGTTTAGCTATCTCTTGTGCAAACTAGCTTCAACTTAGCTTCCCATGCTTTCAAGCTTCAAGTTCATTGACTACACCACGCATGATTGGCTAGAAGGCGGGCCAATGTGAGAAGATATGGGTAAATACAAATGGACCCCGAAAATATGTTTTAATGAGACGAAACACACTAAAACCAACTCCTAAGGTTACAGAAAGGTCAAATGTTTGTATATTAAAGCACTTTTTGCATTGTCGATTGTACAGGGGACACAATTATTGTACAATTATGACAATGATCTTTTATCTGGAAAATATGTTTTTTTTTGCTGTCTGTTTCTCACACCTGTCTCGTGCTCTCCTGGGTTGTCAGAGATCTCCATGGCGTACATCTTCAGGCCCTGCGAGCTTTTACCAATGTTGTAGATCCTGGTGATGTTAGGGCACTCTTCGTTGATCACCTTCATCATCTGTAAGAGAGATACAAGAGGAAACTCTTTTGTGATATTGTTCTTTTCAAAATTATAATAGGGCAGTAGTTTTTGATCCGACTTAAAAACAGACCTGTCTCATGTCCTTGTAGTTGTGGTGTCTGAAGTCCAATTCGTCTGAGGAGTTCACTTCATTCTCACTGCGGTAGCTGCCTGAAAGAATTAACACGCTCATAGTACACTAGAAGTTCTGCTGTTTTAGTAAAATTGGCAAATCTCTGTAATATTAAAGTCTTGCATTAAAATATTACTAAAAAACTAAACTGAGAAACTATTAGCATTCAAATATACTTGAAGCATCAAAAGTAAAAGCACACATGCACAATTTCAGGATAATTATACTATTACATAATAATTGTTGTTGCAGCAATGCATTTATAGATTTTGCAGCTTTCACTTTATTTTATATACTGCTACTGTAGGTAGAGTTCAAGGTTCACTTCACAATAGTTTTTGCCTTATCTGATAAATAACGATTTATTTCTTATCATATTCAGCATTATTAATCAGGTACCTCAACATTGTAATATATAGACATTTTATTTATTGGGATAAACCCCTTGAGATGCACCAAGGACAGTAGATGAATAGATGTTCTTAGAAACTTCCTACCACTTGGAAACGTTGTATAACAAAGTTGTGCTTTGATTTAGTTACCATGTAAAACACTTTTCCTAACACTGATGTCATGAAGTTTGTTTTGTGAAACAGACTCTTGTGTAAACCATTCTATCTTCAAGTTTGGCAAAAAGTTTTGTTATTCTCCCAGTGGAGGATGACATATCCCTGAAAGGAATGAGAAAGCTCTGCGCCTCACGAGGTCATTAAACTCTTTAAAGACCTGTAAAACTGCTTCAACCAAGGTCTCATAGTTTCAGAAAGAGACGATTAATTTACTCCTGATAACAGATAAGGTCAGTGGTGTTGTAGTATGTTTTCTGTGATACTGACTGGGTAGTTGGCAGGCCAGGACCTCCGCTCTGAGACACAAGCTGCCGTTCCAGCTCTGCGGCAGGATGCGGATGTACCGCGCCACCACGGGCGTAGAAAACTGACTCAGCACCGGCGTGTCCTTATCCACATTCCCATAGAACAACTGCAGGAGGACCATCACAAAGAATAGAATATTACGTTTTTAATCTGTCATTTGAAGCTTTTATTTATTTATCTTTAACTAACCCATTCAGCGTAGCCATCATGAAGTATAGTCCAGTCACGGCTGTCGTTACTGAAGGACACAAAATAGGAGGAGACGAAATCCTCCCTATAGGAAAAATGTTTGATTAATCAGTAAACATCTTTAACAGACCTGTATGGAAGCTCATTTCTGACAGGAGAAAATAATGTCTTAAGTCAAAATTATGAATAGTTTTTTATACTTAAGTTCCTTTCAGCTCTTAGGAACAATATTGTGTCTTTCAGCTCACGTTTTGTTTTGTGCCCCCAACATTTACTGTTTTGGTTCAGTCACATAATTTGAATTTCCCGCTTTCTAGCCATCCGGGAAAATCCAATCAACACTACCTCCTCAGCAGACGGACACAGTAAGAGACTCGCAGGTGAACATAGTGGAGCATTTAGCCTCTAGGTGACAGATACTTCCGCCAGGAGTTGGTAGAGACCAAAAACGGAGCTAAAAGTGAGGACATTTTGGACTCGCTATTGGACTATTGTAAGGTTTCTGTAAATACACATTTAAATAGTCTGGTCTAGACCTGCTTTGTATGAAAAGCGCTCTGAGGTTACTTCTTTTATGATAAATCTCTTAATAAAATAAGTTGAATTGCCCTCATTTTTCCTGCAGAGATGGGCTTCAATGTTCTATAAATGTGACATACAAAACAATGAATCACAACACTAGACTCACAGTTGGTCTGAGTTTCTTCCCTGAGTGATGACCCCGGTGAACTCCACCTCTCGGCGGGCATCCACCTCAAACCAGTGGACCTTCTCTTCCGGCTCCGCGCACCACGCACCTCCGAACAGATCGTCCTCATTATCAGAGCCCTGCAAGGAAACACATCTTTCTGAGACAGGAGACGGATAATTGCTTTGAGAGCAGACTTTCAATATTCCCAAAGTAACTATTGTGTTTTATGTGTAGCCTACCTGCATGTTGAGTCGTCCCCTCTGAGCCGTGAAGCCGTAGTGAGACTGAGAGGATGCCAGCAGCTGGTCGTCCTCAACCCGGTGAGACTCCAGGCCAAGAGGAGGACACTCTGAGAGGGAAAGCAAACAGAAACAGGGTGTGTTCAATGTTTCAGAAATACTCTGATTCCAAACACACATTTGATTCATTCTTGGAAGCCACAGAACGGCTTTAACAAGTGAGTTGAAAGCATTTTGTCTTTTTAATGAAGATGTCCTTTAAAGACAATGTAGTAGTTTAAAAAAGGTCTAATGGATTAAAAAAATTGAACAGTGGTGAAAGTATTTAGATCCTTTCCGGAAGTAAAGCACAAATTAAACACTGTGTAAACACTCCTGTCAAAAGCAGGCTTTCAGCTTAATACTTTAAAATGTACTTAAAAGAATGAAAAGTGGAAGTACTCATTGGCAGGAAATTGTGTTTTACTATTATATAGGATTTTACTGCTGCATTAATATGTATGTGGCATTTTACTGATGTAGATATAGACATAGAGTAATGTAAATGTATGCTGTCAGAAACTGTGAATGCAGTAAAAAGTACAACATTTGGCTCTGAAATGTAGTAAAGTAAAAGTTTAAAGTAGCATCAAAAACCAAATTGTGATGAGTACGTGAATACTGTTAGTTGGTATAAGTACTTAGTTACAATCCACCAATTAAAAGGATTTGTGTTCCTGACAGTGTTTCTCTTACTTTTTGGTTCCACAGGCTCTGAAATCTGCTTCAGTCGCTCCTCCTCTTCCTCCTCCCACTTCTTCCTCAGCCGCTCAGCTTCAGAGTGTAACGAGGAAACAATATGTGTCAAAACATTTTCTCAAATGGACGTTGATCTCCAGCCAACCACCTACACCAAAATATTTTCATATGTGCTCGCACAATGCACCTTCATTCACATTCATACATTCCTCATGTGTTTCTTGCCTTTAACATTGATTAGTTTAGTCTATTTGAGCGAATGTATTTAAGGCTGTGAAAATATGTGATGTGATTTTATATTTGACTTTACAGGAAATACCAAAATGTTGTGTAAGGCTTTTACAGACAGCTGTTGGAAATCCCTCCTCCATCCTCTATCTCTTCCAGAACCTTTTGTTCTAAAATTGTCTTTAAAAGAACACTGAAGAATAAAGGATAAAAGAAAACGCGGATAAAAGTGGGTCTTTTTTGACCCTGGTGAGGTGGTTTTCTTAGAGTATCTTTGCAATTACATTTTTTTATCATTTCATATTCCAGCTATTCCTCAAAAGACATGTTTTGGATATCATGCCATTCAAATTTTTAATTGACATTTTATGCATTTTAAGAAATTGTAGTTTTTGTATTACTACCCAAAGCTTCAAGTGGGTGAAAAATGACCCGCATGCATTTTCAATGGAATTACGTTTTTTTTTCAAAATATAAAAAAAGAGTGTAGGGTCCAGTCACTCGTGCATCTAAGGGTTAACAATCTTTAAAAAAAAACACCTCAATTTATCATAGTTTCATGTTTAAAAGGAGTATTATTTTCTTGATGGTCACTCTATTTTTCATAAAATAAAATAAAACCTTTGTATGGGACTATTTTCAGTGGCGGATTGATCCAAACAATTTCAAGGAAAATTAGATTATAAACCTTTTTCTGCCTTTTCTTTGCGAGCTTTATCCTCCTCTTCTTCTTGTCTCTTAGCAGCCACTGTGAGGAGACAATCAGAAACAGAAACAATTCATGTTTAATTTCGTTAAAAATGATTCATAGCTAAAACAGCAGCACATTTATTTGTTGGTATCTATCCAAATGATTGACGTACAGTCAGCGTAATCATACTCTTCATACCAGGGGACGACAAATGGGACACTGGTGGTTTCCTCTGAAACAGAAGGAAATAAGTGATAAAACATATGCCTACTTTGCAATCACTCCGTCAAGGACATATAGAGACCTAATTACATTACATAAAAAAAGTGTTCATAGTAATTCACAATACAATAAGGAAAATATGATAACTACACAAATAATAAAACTAGGATACTCTGGTATATTTCTCAAAAGTTACTGTCATTATTTATTTTCAAATTTGTTTTAAATTAATTATTTTGATCCTTAAGTTATATTAAATTAATCGGACTCTAATTGTAAAAGTAAGACAAACTAATAATGAGTCAAACAAAGTATACCATGTTGGACCCTCTCTTCTTTGAAATCAATTCTTTAAATGTACCCAAACCTGGTATAAACATGATGACCTCAGTAGTTGTGGCTTTTTTGTCATCAGGATATCCAACAGGCCGCACATCTGTGAAGCACAGAGCACATGCTGTATTAATATCAAATGTTATGGCACAATCTCTGACATCAAACAAAAGACGTTATAAGCTCATAAGTCCATTGAGATTTTAGGGGAAATAAAACCGCATTAAAAAAAAATCTTCCTCTTTGTATGTCTTCCTTAAAAGTCTTTATTATAGTCTGTCTTTAAGTGTTGAAAACATCTAAATAATAAATCTGTCTTAAGGAAACTAGCAGTGTGCTTATTTTATGGAGCCTCCAGGTCCTTTTTCACATCACAGCCCTCATAGCCCACTGGAACCTCTGAGCTGCGTCATAAAAGACTCCATAAAGTCTTTGGCTCTGACTGAGTGGATGTTGGAGAAAAAAGTCTAACTACCCAGTAGTCAGTGCCGGGCTCATTGGGAGTTTTTGTTTGAATTGTTGGCTCTATGGAGATGTCTGTATGAATATAAAACACCAAAAGTAACATTTATGAAAGAACTAAAACCGTCTCCGGGTCTCACCCAGGCCCGGCTCCTCTGGCTCTTCCTCTGCAGGCGTCATTGGGGTCACAGCAGGTCGTTTCAATGTGAACATCAAGTTAAAAGGACAGAGAATGGTGGTGAAATACTTTTTTTTACAAGAATAGACTTAAGAGGCTATTTTTTATCTGTAGTCCCTGGACAGATGTTGTTAGTCATCCAAAAGACACATTTCATTTTAAACAAGTAAATACAATCAAATAAAAACATGCAACATACATTACTGGAATAGTTCATAAAACAAACAAAACAAAAAGAACATGATAAAACACAGGCAGTGCACAGACACTGGGTTGTAAGGAGCAGAAGATTGTGTCAGTGTTGGCAGAGCTGATTCCTTACTAACCAGGTTTCGAATTGGAATTTAAATAATTCCCAGCTCAACAAGTTGTATTTTTTGTGTATTGGGCAGTGATGCGAGTAAACAGATTTCTTGTCCAGTATTTTGAGTGTTTGTTTGTACAATGACTCCAGTGGTTTTAATGTTGTACTGTTATGTGACCAGGTGGTTAAACAGTAGTGTACATACCTGTTCCCCAGCCCAGTCCAATCAGCAGCCTCTCCTCCTCCTCCTCGTCCACAGAGGGTGGCCCGGTGTCCGGCTGCACCGTGGTCGTCATCTTTAGCTTCTTGGTGCCTTTGGGGGCCTTTGGCTTCTTTGTGGGTTTTGGTGCTTTGGGTTTTTTGGTGGGTTTTGGTGCTTTTGGCTTTTTTGTTGGTTTAGGAGCTTTCTGCTTCTTTGCCTTGGCTTTCTTCTCTGCTGCTTTCTTTGCCTTGGCTTCAAAGAGAGACGAGGTAAAAGAGGAACACTTTTGGTTATTTGAAACCCGTAAAATGTGAGCATGGCACGTAAAGCAGCTTTGTAGTTTCTTTGTATTAGATATATACTTTTACTGCCAATTATTTCTTCTCTTCTTGTCTGTTTATATGTTGGACATATTTACAGCTAATTTCTTACTGTACCAAAACGCAAAACAACTGAAACCTAACTAGACAAACATAAACTTTAAATGCTGCACAAAAGATAATTTTGCCAGTTCATTGGTTTGTTTTGGTCTGAGACCAAACAAGAAAGCAGTCAGAGGAGACCATTGCCAAGCCCTAATGACCTCCCCTTCGACAGTCAATACTGTACAGAGGAAATAGTTATATAAGAGGTGGATTTGCTGGCAAAGCAACAGGAGAGGTCATAGTCATGTTTTTTCCTCCTGGGAGCATGACTGCTCTGCAAATGTAATATTTAACATATTTGGGAAATACTGTATGCTTGCTTTTTTGTTAAGAGGAGACACTAATCTTTCATAATGCCTTTGTGTATTGTACAATGTCCGGTCTGTTTAGCCTAGTTTAGCATAAAACCATAAAGATTGGAAAAGTCTGAGTCTGCATGAAGTAAAAAAATACACCTACGAAAACCACCAACAGCAAATGTAGCCGAATTAAACAATCAAGTAAACCAGTAAATAATTAGTTAGCACAATTAAAATCAAGCATTTTAAGGCAATGTGGTAAATTACACTTGTGTGTTGCATGGTAGTATTTCTGCAAATCCAACATTTAGTTTTCAAGACATTAAAAGACAAACACACGGATGTACGGAGGCGGTCTGGGAACCTTCAATCAGCTCAGTGTCCCCTTAC
Organism: Notothenia rossii; assembly: GCF_949606895.1. NCBI lineage: Eukaryota > Metazoa > Chordata > Actinopteri > Perciformes > Nototheniidae > Notothenia > Notothenia rossii. Next base: position 40,595,752 of record NC_136910.1, read on the forward strand.
ACCTTCTCAACTGTTTGATGAGAGGCTGCTTACAGACTTAAAAGTGGAAAATGGTTGGTTTCATGTTGAACATGGATTATTACAGAGAAGGTATCTTAAAGGAATTCAGGGTTTTTAATCCACCGTTGTTATACACATAGGCGGCTTGTTTTCTTCTGCTAGACAGGTTTCCGGATGTTCCTTAAACACAACAACCCCTCACTGCCAATCCATTACTCGCCCCCGGTGTTTGGGCAGCCACTTTGTATTACTGTCAGTCACCTTTTCTTTCTGTGAGTCTACACAGAAATAACAAACAACCTTTTAATCCACAGGTCCACTGTCAGGATCAGACCTCAAAGCTTTTTCTGGTTTGTCTTCTCAATCCCAGTTATGTTTTTTTATCAAATGATGTGCATGATGGTGACAATTAATCATTGCTTAATCCAAATATGGCTCGACGGGCCCAAGACATAATTCCCTTTAACAAGTGCACATTTGTTAGGAAACCACTGCCATGGACTGGCCAACATGGTGTCAAAAATCGAATTTAAGAAACTCAATTTCATAAGAATCCATAGTTGTTGAGATATTTCCATCTGGACCAAAGTGGTGGATCAACTGACAGCTTACTATTGTATTAATAAACAGTTTTTAATCAACTTAACTAAATAAAATGCATATTTTTATATGACTGGTGGCATTTCAGCAAAGGAGTACTGGTTGGTGATTGGACTCCTGCATTAGCCTGCTGCTGTATATATGGGACTGGTGAGGCCAAACAATACTTTTGTTATGCTTGCAGTAAATGTTATAAACAGAATATTACAACCCGTAAAAGGATCCAAAAGTTGTAAACATTTGGTTGTGAACAAGGGATGGTGAAGAAGTTGCATGCTCAGCAAAGCCTTCCCCGGATTTACAGAGCCTGAAGGAAGTGAAAAATAGTTTTGGCTTCTGTAATTATGGCTTGAAATGTAACTTACATTAGTCACACATGAACATCTCTGACGGCTGGGCTTGTGGTTTTGCTTGATGCAGCGGAAAGTTAACATTCTGAAGAACATCAGTGCCATGAATGCTACTGAAAGCGGGCCCTCGTAAATCCGCTCACTTACGGAAAATCGTAGTGGAAATATTTCTTCTGTTGCTCCGAGTTTGTATTTTTCACAGATGTTGCTTTTTTGGAGACATAATCGAGGTACAGACGCCACTCTCACTGTAGCAACTGATCACTCTGCTGGACAAAACGTGAGTGCACAACCTGTGTTCCTGCCAGACAGCGCAGGTCTTGTTGGTGCCAAGAAAATGTCAGACCACCAACTGGATCACAACAAGTTGCTGCCCCGTCACTTCTGAATCACTTTTATCAAAACAAATTACCCATCTCTTCTGCAGCAAAAAACGCATGTGGTCAGATTTTAACAAAGGTTTTTGTGACCATATGTTGTCTTATAGTCAAATAAATCTGTGGACGAGAGAAAGCCAGAGGCAGCACCAGATAACAGAGTTCAAACCAAATGTTTTCCTTCCACAGAGATTGATTGCAGCCTTTCCTGTCTGTGTATCCTCAGAGTATTGGCTGCAAGCTGTGGCAGCATGCTCAGAGGCCAGAAAAGTTCAAAGGAATCTGCACATGTATGCGCTTCAAATGCCTAAACTCGTCCAATAGTATAAGTTGTGTGTCTGTGTTAGTCATACCATCATACCTCCTTCTTACCTGCCTCAATTTCCTCGGGTGTTTTCTTTTTCTTTGGTTTTTTGGTCTCCTCTTCCACCACCTCAGCAGGATCATCTGACATTTCAACACCTCCTTCTTCCCCCTGTCTCATGGGCATGACCAGTCCTCGGGTTTCTCGCACCTGAATCTGGTCCCTGGAGACTTTGATTTCCTTGACATCTTCTCGAGCACACACCAGAGCGCAGCACAGGGTCACAGCTGCCCAGACGACCAGCACCTCAGCCCTCATTTCTCCAATGAAAGTACAACGCAGGCTGGGAGGAAACAGACCAAACGTACTCCAAGAAATACCCCTGAATATCAAACTAAATGTAGACCCCAAATCACAAACATCTGACCTGCAGATGCACAGTTTCCTCTGGAGGTCCTTAAGAAGTCTCAGGAGACATCAAAGGGAATTCAGAGAACAAAAGGATGAGCCTTCAGAGTCTTGAGAGCTTGCTCCTCTCTGATGTCAAAGCCAGCGTGGAGAGCAGAAGGAAACTTTGTCGGCTGGAGGTTTTAAAGTTGCCTCCTGGTCGATCTGGAGGAAATGTATGTGTCTGGAGTGGATTTTCTCCAGTAACAGCAGATCAAAACACCTCCCTCTTCCTCCTCCTCCCCCTCCTCCTCCGCTCCCCCCTATATACTCCTCAGTCACATCTCTCCCTCATAGCCCTTCACCCCCTTTTCCCCTCACCCATCTCTAAGGAGAGGGGAGGAGCATCTGCCACATGTGACATTCCTACGTGGGAGGGGGGAAAGAAAGAAGGAAAGAAAGAAGAAACACAATTAAAGAAGGAAATGTTTTACTCTGTTCTGCCGTTGTTCTTAGAAAAACAGAACAGAAGAGAATGACTCAACCAGAATTGAGTAAATAAAGTAAATTTGAGGTTGAAAACAATGTGTGCAACAGATGTCGTTTTCTTTGTAAGTTGCAAGAAACTTGATTAAGGCAACAGAGATGAAATGCACTTACAGTTAATGCAGATGCAGCCTCACTTTGTCTGGTATGACCTGTAGCTCATGGTTGCTAATGTTTAAAGGTGTGCTAATTTATATTTCTCAGCACTTTTTAAGCAGCGGAACACTGAAATTACAACATTGACATATTATCCCTGCCGTTATGGCAAACCCATTATTGATTCATTTACCAGACACAAAGCAACACTATCATTATTTACGTTTCCTGAAATGGTCTTTTTCTTTGTTGGATGGTTCCTGACTGAGTGTAGTGGCAGCGGTGATTGCAGCTGGTTTATTTCTCGAAATGCTTAAAATATGTTTTTTTTAAAGCCTCCTTTTTGTATCCCCTTTAGCATACACTGGACAATCCTTTACGAAAGAGAGGACATCATGCCATCCCACAATTCCTTGCAGCAGCAACATTTAAAGAACACTTTCGCCTTCCATATTTAGTTGCTTACTGAAACACTGGACTATAATAGAGCCATCATTAGTGTTAGTGTGCCTTTAAAACTATGACAATTCAAAATGTCTGCTGTGGCTGAAAGAAAAAGCCTTTTTGGAATCCAGTTTCTTGATGCGTCTGCATGTTAGTCCACTATTCAGCCTCCTTTTAGTTTTATTTCTGTGTTCATATATGCCAATTGATCAGTGATCAGTGCAGCTTGAAAGACTTTAGGCCCGCACGCTTCAGATTTGTCCAGATGTCTGGTAATTGTGACGGCTCCAACTGGCCACATGTTTGGTATCCAGCCAAAATGAAGACCTCTGCAAGATGCGCCAAATGTCAGAGTTGAACCGCCTTTCCAGAGCAGCCTCTTCAAAATATTTCCTGGTCCCCTGCTGTACTCTCAATGGTACCCGTAAAACATGCCTGAAACGTTTAAACAATTTAACGTTAAAAAGATTTGAACTGGACTGAACCGTGCTGAGTACTTTTATGTAATATCTAGATGAAGAAATCTTATTGCACAACATTTGTCCATTGTGGTTTCGGTCAGTGACAGGTCTCAAAGCATCGGGCCCACCACAGTCCGAAAAACTTCTACCAGATGTGAGAATGAAGTATTTATGACTTGAACAAACTGAGTCATGTTAAAAAATCAGCTGAGAATTATTCTTTTCTGCCAGGTCATCTCAACTTCAGACGATTGATAAAAATGGGACAAAGTAAATTAAATATGTATAAGTATTGTAACAAATGAAGTTTAATGTATTGGAGCAATTTCAATGACACAATTATATCAAACAGTGAAGGGAGAGGTAGAAAACCAACTGGCTTTATTTGAAACCTGCACCTAAATAATGATAACTTTTCACAATGTTATAGTGAACACGTAACCTCTAAAGCTCCACGGATACGGTTCATATAACGGGAAAAAACTCATAACGGATCTTTTTCATTTAAAAAACAAAAAAAAACACACAATGCTAACAGTGACCCTCTGAATTAGCCCCGAGCGAAAAATGCTAACCTATTATTGCACAAAAAAATCACTCCTAGCTCCCTTATTACTTATCCTAGCTGCACATCCAACACATCGTTTATGATTGTAAAGACACAGAATCTAACGTTGCCCACCTCAACACTGAAAGATACAAACTCGCGACGTTATCAACAAAAACGTACATCAAAACATGTGGCGCTAGGTAGCCTAAAACGCTAAAATGGCTTACCTTGGTTTTGTCTGGTCAAAACTGGTCTTCAATGGCATAAAAACGATGCTGTAGTTAATCCATAGGATAATATCATAGATATAGATAGCATGTGTAACAGTTATAAATATGCAGTGGTGTTTATTTGTAAATCATTTATTTGTAAATCATTAACACACAAATTCTGTGTTTTATATTTAATAATTCTGTGTTCTTTATTTATTGATTGTTCAATACCTGACAAGGTCGGAGATGAAAAACCTGGGTCGCAGATTCCTCAATAGTGCATTACAAGACACCTATCAATATGTGTGTATACCTCCACCATTAAACTGTCATATTCTGCACATTTCTTATACTATCTACATACATCTTATAAGAGTATAAAAATACATATGTATAATATCAGTTAAAATAAGTGCTTAAACATACAGTAGTTAACATTGCAGGAAAGCAATATATTAGTACTTTGTCAGGCTTAATATGTATACCCCCAAAGCTTTTTTCTTATTCAAAATAAGACCATAACCTAAAGTATTCTTTAATGTTTAAATAAAGCCTTATTAGTTTGTCTGTCTGTGTCTCCTATTAATATCTAATAATAAAAATAATACATTTCAATAACGTGCTTTAACCACCAGGTGTCCCTTTCTATCAGCTGTGCACCGTTATGGTGTACATATACTAGACCCTCCAGAAAAACGCAGGCAAAAATCCTTGATTATGCGGGCTAAATTCCTTGATTATGCGAGCTAAAATCCTTGATTATGCGAAATATTTAAAATATTGGGCTGTCTTATTTATTCTCTCTCACACACAACCTGCCACTAACGTTAAACCCCTTTACTATTGAATTAAACACATTCAAGGTTTATTTATTGTAAAAGCAATTGGGCTATTTTAATCTCAAAGTGGGTCGCCACCGTCGATTTTCTCTTATGCTCCAACACGCAGTTGCACGGGGTGCAGAATAGTTACCCCCCACTTTTGGCACTTTAGTAGAAATGTTCGTTGGTAAATGAGCTCTATACAGTGTTGTTTACATTCTGTGATGCGCGAGCTGATGACGTCACGTCAAGACGAGTTAACTTTTTTTTTCTTCTCAACTTTGTGTGGAAAAATGCGGGGATTATGCGGCCTTTTGATAAATATGCAGCCTTTTTAAAATCTGCGCCATTTTGCTGATTATGCGGTAAATTCTGCGATCGCGTTTTTCTGGAGGGTCTAATATACCAATATACCGATAGAGTGGCGAAGTCACGCCCACTTACTTCCGCATCATGGGACCTTATTCCGAAAAAATAATACATTGAAGTCAACAGAGAGAGAAAACTTATCTTTTGATCCCGTTTGAATTGTGCCATGAATTACACATATGTTGTTTATCAATCTTAAAAAATCATTTCCATGTCAAAATATTCAAAGTTTGTCTTAAAACTGTTGAAATATAAGACTATGAAAAATACGCAACTTGAAAGACTACAAATCCCAGAGTCGAGTAAGTGCTGTCATAACTGATGTATTCCCTCCAGATAGCTAAAAATACATGTACTTACTGTACTTACTTACTTTAACAAGATGCCTGTGTGCTTTGTACCAGGTTGTTATCATACCAGTAATAGTACCTCTTGCTCGTTCTCGAAGAGCAACTACAACAAAACACGAGAGTGTACCTTGTTAGCTAATGTTAGCTAGCTGACATTAACGTTACACATTACACTCGTGTTACTCACCGAAACCTTGTAAAGCCGGTCCCGCATGCTGGCTCTTACTGAACCAACTAACTCCCCTTTTTCGTATGTACAGCTCTCAACATGCCCATACTTGTAGTGATTTTCACCTCTTTTAATACTTTTCGCCTCATTCTGAAAGAAAGAGGTGAAATGTACCAACGTGACGGCCATCTTGGTGTTGGTGACATGTGCAAGACCAGAGTTGCAGTTCATTGAGCGCTTCACACAAAGAAATGTGTAACTTCACAGTTTTACGACACATTTTAATTTTTTTGACTTGCAAAATTATCTTTTAAATTGACAAACATCATATGTGTAATTCGTGGCACAATTCAAACGGGATCGAAAGATAATCTTTCTCTCCCCATTGACTGCAATACATTATTTTTTCGATATAAGGTCCCATGGAGGTCCACCGGAAGGGGAGGGACTTTGCCACTCTATTGGATCAAATATAAAAGTCAGCCGAATTAGTATTGATACTGAAAGGAGACGTATTGTGTGAAGAGAAATTGAAGATTTTGTTTGATTGCTGATATATTTATGATCCACGTCACATATTCAGTTTCGACTTCAGTTATTCCTGTTTGTCTAGAAGTCTTCTCACCAGGGCTCGATAAATAGCGAACTACGGCAGATATGTGATATTTAATGCAGCCGAACCGTGTATTACAATGCCGTTATGTGATGACCTTCAAAGAGAAAAGCAAGCACACTCGGAATAAAGTATTTTTTTTTTTTTTTTAAATGTTTTCGGATTTCACATCAACAGGAAGTCCGGTTAACTATAATGTCCGTGCACAACAATACCCCAACCCATAGATCCGCGGGTGAATAATAATCACCACATTACACACATCCCTTCACATTTAAATTTAAAATGTACATTAAAGTATTTCATGATGCCTTATAACATGTTTTTAAATATAATTAAGGTTGTAGTTGAAGAGTTTGTAAATTATTGCGTTGCGGAATCGCACAACGGCACATCCATTAATTCCACAACCACACACATGAATTAACATCGATTTAATACATTAATGAAGCCTTTGTTTCTGCTAAAAGAGGTGTCGACCAGCTGCAACAAGAAAATCGGCGAAATCGAGTGTGACTATTAAAAAATCTATTATTGTTATATTAATATTGACAATAACAACCGACCGTCGGAGTACCATTTGCCGGGGAGCGTTCTCATGGCGTCTATTATCAACGCTAGGTCTATGAAGGTCTATGGGACGCCCTGCCCATTGAAAACTGACTTCCAAGGGGTACCCTGTACGTAATAGAGTGACGGGTAGGGGCCCTGACCGTCCGTCAATATGTGACGGGTTGGGAGTGAGAACGTGTTGGACTGTGTCCCCTTTGAAATGTTCTGATAATCTATAAGCAATAAAACTGCAATTCCATTTTCAAATATCAGAGCAGGCCATTCCTACGCTCTGTAGCGAGATTGAATGCGCGAAGACGCCACAGAGATAAGGAAAATCCACCCAAATGGCCTCAGAAGAGGCTGTTTTTGCTAAATCTGTCTAAAAAGGTCAAATATCACTTGTTTTGCATCAATCTTGATACAGGTTACTTATTATATGTTGTACTTTGGATTCCTAAAGCTTTTAGTCTACTAACCCATCATCCAAGGTTAGTTTTCACTATAAGTACAAAATATGTTTTGCACTATAATTTACAGTTTTTAAACAGTATCTAAACATCTATATTGATTCTGACTTTTCTACATCCAACTCACAGGTTTAACATTACTTTTTTTTGAAAAAAGATTATTTATTTAACCCTTTTAGAAGGGAAGATATGGTCATTTGTTCTGGGAATGTCATTTTCGAGCCTGAAACCTGAAAAACAGGCTTGGGGTTTAAGAGGTTTTGAAGGTAATACACAGAAAATATTATGACTTTATAATACAAATGGCCAACAATTGGATCGTCACACTAGTCTGTTATAGGCCCCAAACACAGGACAGGACTTCAGAGAGGGATTGGTTGGTTAATACAATCAGGGATTAGGATATAGTGAGGTCCCCCCCCATCAAAATGCCATGATGCTATGCACGACACATATGGCGATATGGCTTTTGAAGTTGGTTTGTATTCCGAAAATTTACCCAGATAAATAGTAGAAGAAACTCAAAACAAAAACACATGCTGTTTCCTGTCAAAGATTCATGTAAGTGTATCGTTTTGACAGGATAAGATCAAATATGGCAAGTAAATCAACTCATAAATCTAAGTCCTTCTAAGTTCATGCTTTAAGACGAAGATTTGGAGGAGAATGCTGACGACTCTGCTGCACCAAAGTTAAGATTTTCTGAGGACCAGAGAAAGTTTGGAGAGGTGATAGACGAAGACAAGTAGGTAATGTCATTTTGGAATTATCAATGTTATGATAATGTAGGCTACAGTCTAAATAAACTGTAATTTGGATAGCAGTCCTATTGTCTTTGCGCACGAGTAAACAGTTTGCGCAACAAGCTATTCAGACATACCTGTGTGCATGTGCCTTGCAGCAACAGCAGTGAGAATGAAGCACAGCCTCAGGACAAGTATAGGTTTAAAAATGAGTCAGGAAACCAGCAAGATTATATTAATAAAAGACATATCTATCAACTTAATAAAAGTAATGTATGTGCTGATGTTCATGGTAATTCTCAACCTATCAAAAACAGAGACATGTGGAGAGTGAAAGCTTTTTTCATGTTCCATTTCCACATACAGTGACACTGAGTTAGTGAGCACGAAAGGAGTCTTTTAATGATGTTATGTCCCTGCAGTACAATGCTGACCTGGTTTCTGGTGACCATATACAGGTGACAGTTTCTACTCCAGCCATTTTATTATCTTTACACCAGCATGGAGAAAGGCATGTCAGTTCCCCAGGAACTGCATGATTGATGCCATGAAGAATTCTTGGACATTAGATGGATATTTAAAGATGAAAATGTGCATAACAAATACACAAAAGAAGCTATAAACTTCAAATTTCTTTAAGCACATTTCAAGGGAATATGTGTCGTTATCTTTGTTGAGTTTTTGTTATGATTTGATTTGCTGTTTTGAATCAAATAAGTGAAGATTCAAGTTCTGTTTTATATTTTTAGGCTTGTATCCCATTTGATATCATATCTATTGAGTAATATGTACGATTAGAAAAAAACTTCATGATGCAAAAAAAACTTGATAAGACAAAACTGTTATAAATACATTTTATCAGATTATATTTCCAATATGATTCACTCTGACCACCAGGGGGCGCTTTAGGCCCCCAAATGTATTTTAAATGTTCTAGCAGGAGTGTCAGACTCAATTTCATCGCGGGCCACATTCGCATAAAGGTTGCACTCAAAGGGCCGGTTGTAACTATATAAATATATAATATATAAAATAATGTATTAGATTACATTTTTGCCTCTGAATTTGATTATTATTGGATAGGATAATAACTTAGTAATTAATTACGTCTGAAAGCAGAAGGCCAGGGCAAATAATTGCAAGTCTCTTCAGTGCATGTCACAAAACGAGATGCATTGTGGGACATGTAGTTTATGGACAACCTGCTTCTGTAAAGTGGCATTTAACCGTATAATAAACGTATTATATTCTTTGCAAGCTCTTGCGGGGCCACATAAAATGAAGTCGCGGGCCGGATTTGGCCCCCGGGCCTTGAGTTTGAGACCCCTGTTCTACAGGAAGCAGAGAAAATACATTTTATATATTAAAAACAAACATTTCTGACATTTAGATTGTAAACAAATCCTTCAATCAGAGGTTTCCAGCATTGTAGATCAAGTATTTTATGAAAGAAATAAAAAAAAAGTGAATGCATCGTGCCTGACAGGAGAACAATATGTATGACATATTCAAACAAATACTTAATCATGACAGAATATAGAAACCACATAGTTAATGCAATCAATCATATTCTTCATAAAGTTGAAGAAAGAGTATAATTCAGGTAGTAAATACAGGTAATCCAGTGCTTAGTGTGTATAGTCTTTGTCCTGGCCTGAACCAAATCTGGCACAGTGCCTGACGTTATGGGACCTTTAGCAGGATGGCATGTTGCCCATTGTGGCTGTGTCAACATAACCATTCAATGTGAGGGCCGTTTCCTCCTGTAGTGGCATGACAGTGTACATGCAGGCTGTAGGCTTCTGCGTAGTGCTAACTGTTGAGGACGTGTAGCAGTTTCCTCCTTCTCCATTTGTCTCCTGGTCCACTAAAGGGCATACGTCTTCCCCTGTCCCCTCTCTTTGCAGCAGTAGCCTGTTATCACAGTCCACCCCCTTCACTTTGCTATAGTCCTCCCCCTTGGGCAAGTTGGGGCAACCTTCAATGTGACCACACCTGGACACCACTGGCTGCAGGAGCACCATATCCTCCTTGTTGACCCTCTGGACTTCAACGTACTTGGTGGCAGGCGATCGTTTGCGTCCGATGTTGGAGATGTTGACATCGCTCCGGGTTTGGAGTTCCCGATGGGCCAGTGTCTGGGGATGGAGATGATTTTGTTTGTTGCTCAAGCAGAAGTCCGTGTAGCTCGGTCCCAGAGCATCCTTGGTGCCAGGCTGGGTGAGGAAGGAGGACGTGGAGAGGGAATGCTGCTTGGCCGTCTCAAGTGAGCTCTGTTTGTCCAGGGGGTTTGAGCCATATTGAGGCAGTGGAGAATACAGCGAGGGCCAGGTCTTCACCTTCCCACTGGTGTCGTGGTTGATAGCTTCCTCCTTCCAGCCCCGTGTCTCCATCAGACTGCTCTCCCGATTTGTTTGCCTCTCTTCTTCTTTTGTTTCACCGCACTTGTCCATCAGCAGAGTGTGGCTGTCGCAGCTGCCCCGGCCTGAGTCACTGTCTGATCTGGAGTTCTCAGATTTAAGGCAGCCGTCAAGTAGATCCTTGCTCTCCTCCAACATCAGCTCCGGCTCCTCTGGGACATACACCTCTAAGTACTCCACCAGCATCTCCTCGTATTTAGATGTTGAGGTCGGAGGGAAATTGGGCACAACCAGAGCGCTGAAGATCTCGTCAGAGTTGCCATTCTACACACAGAGAGGAAAGCTTGATTACAGAAAAGCAGTAATGCAATCAGTTGATATTCTCAGAGTTACTTTATAAATCTGAATTTGTTCACATGTGGCTGTTTTACCTTGAGAAGCTTATTATCAAATCCTTTGATTTTAGGACCAGGGACTGGCGGCAGGATACAGTGCTTCAGACTTCTCCCACAGGAGAAAAGAGATATATGTCAGGGATGCAGACAAAATTAATAAATATGAGAAGAAAATATAAAATCGTGAGTATAAGCTTAAGTGTCACATCCTCTGGAGATATTTAACAGTTTCTGGAGCATATCACGGATTCATATCACATCAAAAAAAGTTGAACGAACAAACTTAATGGAATATTCATTATTATGGTTTTTACCTGTGACTGTTCATGTGCAGCAACCATGTGAGGATGAGGAAGATGAAGGCAGAAAAGACTGCAACGAGGATCCACATTGTCTTCTCCCGATGGAAATCTTTAACACACATCGCAACAACGCAAGTTATTTCTTCCTAATATTATTGGATTATAAAGTTTATTGCTTATTTATTAATGATAATCATTCTACTTATATTCCATCACTGGAGACTAAAGTTAGCTTAGCTTAGCACAAAGAGAGGAAACAGGGCAAACTGCTAGTCTGGTTCTGTCAAGATAGCAATTAAGTATATTTTAAGAAAGTAAATGTAATATACAGTATATGTGTTCTGTAATGTTAGTAGAGAAGGCAAGACAGGTTTATTCATAGAGCATATTTAAACAAAAATAAGTTAAAAGTGCTTTACAAAAATAATAATGACATTATAGGAGTAGATGTCTTACAGTCAGGAACTTTGACGTAGGAAGTGGAACTCCATTCACTCCAGAAGCCGTGATCGGGTTTACAGCGCACCTCGACAAGATATTTCCCCCCCGAGCGCAGGCTGAAAATGTTAAACATCTTCTGCTGGCCTGCATGGTGCATCTGGAAAAAACAACACAATAACACAGTGAGCAGATATGCACAGTGTGTTGGAGCTATTCATTGTTTTGTAATATTCTAGAGTTTATTTTCTTGCTGTTTTGTAGTAAGTTGATCATTATTTAGTGTCGTTATTTAAGTTAATTTGAGTTATAAATCAGCTTCAGGCCCTGGTTGATTTGGGCTTTGTTTGCAGACAGATAGAGGAGGGTTTGGACACCGGAAACTCAAATGATTTTTTTGGTTTTTGTATCATGGTAAGAGAGGATCTAAAAAACCATATTCTTTGTGCTGTTTGATTGTTGGAAATGGAGAAAATAAAGACACAAAAGGAATTATTTGCCAGGAAAATGGACTTTATCCTGCGTAAAATATCCTACCTGGTGCTTCTGTGGCAGTTTAATTTTGAGTTTTTTGTTTGTTTTTGGTTTGAAGACAAACAGCTGAAACAATGTGCAAATCCATATTTAGTATTAAGTATGGTTAAACTATTGGAGTAGATATAAGAGAAGGTTAAAGTGCAGAACAGCACCTCAAGTTCACTAACATGCAGTAAGTTGATCATTATTTGGTGTCGTTATTTAAGTTAATTTAAGGAGTTAGAAATGCTTTTTTTAAAGGCAGTTTCAGGCCCTGGGTGATTTGGTCTTTGTTTGCAGACAGATAGAGGAGGGTTTGGGCACCGGTAACTCAGATGTTTTTTGTATCAGGGCAAGAGAGGCTGTAAAAAACAAGGTTCTTTGTACTGTTTAATTGTTGGAAAGGGAGAAAATATAGGCACAAAAGGAATTATTTCCCTGGACAATCGACTTTATCCTGCGTAAAAAAACCTTATCCTTTGGCAGCTTAACTTTGAGTGTTTTATTTGTTTTTGGTTTGAGGACAAACAGCTGCCACAATATGTCAATATATACTTAGTATACAGTATGGTTAAAATATTGGAGTAGATATTAGAGAAGGTTAAAGCGCAGTACAGCACCTCAGGACTAGTTCACTAACATGATCACTGGAACATTTGAACCATTGATTGGCTCCCTATGGTGAGCACCAGGTGACGTACCTCCCAGTCGTCCTCCTCCTCCTCCAGCCTGACGCGGAGCTCGTAGATGAGAGTGATCCAACCGGAGCGGGTGTCAGCTTTATGTGGCGGTTCCCATGACACAAGGAGGAAGGGCCAGCCCTTATCCTCCATGACTGCCACTGTCAGCTTCTCTGGAGGATTAGGCTCGACTGGAGAGGAAGAGAGGAAATGTGAATAAGAGAGGATGTGTTTTCTTTGTTTGAGGGTTAAAAGGAGGAAGATAAAAAGTATTTAAACATTTACATAACCAGGCATGGCAGGATGGGAATATTTCATGTCATAACTACCAACATAATTTTCTTGATAATCTTTAAAATATGCTAAACAAAATTGCAAATCCTGGAATTACTATACCTTACACTCTGATCATAATTAAAGTGTGTTGCCTATGGGCATAGAAAACACACCTTAACACCATGAAAGGGCATGTGTTGTGCCGTGTGCAAATACCCATGCTCACGTCCAAGTCAAGTTGAAGAGATGCCAATTAGAAGGCTAAGATGAATAATGACATCAACGTTGGTAAATACTTGGTGTTAAATAAGTTAAACAAATTAGTGATTTCCATTGCGTCAGAACTGACATTTAATGGAAATAAAAAGCTTCTTACAGTAGTTTGTAAGCCAATCAGAGGCTGAGCACACGTAATATTATGCAAGGGTTTTTATGGTCTTCATATTAATTCCTTGACACCCTTCATAACAAACTTAACAGTACAATCTTGATAATTACTATAAACTCATATTCATGAGTTTTTTAAAAATTATTATTCAATGTTACGTTGAGAAGTGGGGACTGTGAAAAGAGGATTATTGTTTTACTTGTTTTTTTATAAACGGCTCCTGATCATTTAAAAGCAAAGAAAATAAAACCTTGGTGAATTAATTGATACAAAAAAAGAGAACAAATTAGGTCTTTTGCGTGAGTCTTCTTTTTTTAGTTAATAATTCCAGTTTTTAAATAAGGCTCTATTTTAAGACTCTATTTTTTAGTCACTCTTTCACAATTATCCCAAAAATGGAAATGTATAACAATCAATTTCTTGTGACTGTTTTATTTACCATGATTTGATATACAATCCTATATCATATTTAAACCAAGTAGCAAAAGTGTGTGTGTGTGTTTGAGATAAATGTTAATATTTAGGCTTTAAGTTATCTTCACGGCCGACACATTGTAAGTTATTGTAAGTTAAGGCAGATAACAGAATCATATCAATGCAGCTATTAGAGACGAGAGCTAGAGGAGCACTTTGAGATAAGCAGTCTCAAGGGCAGCCAGTGTTACTTTAAGCCTTTTCATTATTTTATGAAACAGACAACATCAAAGCCGTGGGAACATGTTTCAAATGGGGGGTGCTGTGGGGATGACACCAGGGCTGGTTCTGACAAATATGCTGCCCTATAGGCAAGATTTTAGCTGGCAATGAAAAACCTCTACAAAAGACAAATACACTACAAAAAGAGAAACATATTGACATGGTGGATAGCTTATATAACAAGGCTTCAAATGTATTTAGTATTATAACATGTTTTAAATGGAGGGGTGGACTTCACATCCTCTAGGGGGGTCCGGGGGTGCCCCCCCGGGAAGATTGTTTTAACATTTTAAAGTCAAATGCTTCAATCTGGTGCACTTTGAGCACCCAATTACTAGACTGATCTAGAGGGTACAACAGATCAGTTTGCTTACTTAACATGGGAACATTTCCAATAACCTACCATAGCCAACAACAAATAAATGTAACTTATTTTATTTGTGTTTATATATTTTTATATTTTTAAATCTCTCCAGTTTTAAACTATATTTTTGGTTTACTGTCCTATAGTATACATTGGAATGATTTCAAACCTGTTTTTATTTATCCTAATAATTATAAAAGGTGTGCCTTGGAAATATTTGTTTACATAAATTGTGATCAAAACGTTTGATACTCACTGAGATAACTTAGACTAAAGTGAACTATCCAAACCCTCAGAGTCCTTTACCTCACTGAGCCTCTCAGTCTGACAGGACAGAGCTCTCCCTCAACATTATTGTAGAAACAGCTTCTTATATCTGTTAGCGCAGCAGAAGCTAACAACAATCCCCGCCGGTACCACGGTATCCCCGCGGTATCCCCTCTCTCTATCTCTCTCACTTTGGCTGTGAGCTGCGGGCGCCTGCTAAGCCAACATCCCCCACTTTCATCACTACAGCGCCCATCATACAGGGCAAATGGAAAATGTAACCGGGTTGAAAAAAGGATGTTATCTTTACTTAATTATGAATGTTGTTACATCAAGGCTGAAAATTCGTTTTTTTTTTTTTATTATATCTTGTTGAAGTGCAGATCCCCTGTCCTCCACCAGGGGGTGCTGCAGCACCCTCAGCACCCCTACTTCCCACGGCCCTGGACAACATGCATTTTATCTAGCAACATGACAGAATGGGACCTAATTTCTACCTCATCTAATATTAATATAATGTATTCATAGTACTGCCCACTATTTATATTTAATCAGATGAAATAAAAAGGCTGAAATTGTTCTAAATGTTTCTTTTAGCCAACAAATCCCACGAGGAGACAAAAACCAGCAGTGTGTGTTAGCTAATCTCTCAGTTCTAAACACAACTTGTCTGAGGCTTCCAACCCAAAGCCCCATTTGTTTCTACTTTTAGGTCAAAAACATATAAATATGTAATTGAAAAAATGGCTGTGTAATTTCCTAAAACAGCAGGCCATTGTAGAATCTAAAAAAACATCACTCGACGGATATAAAATAGCCTAATTATTTTCGGACTATTTTCAGCCATGGAGTAATACATATTCTGTGCTCTGGTTAGTATTTTCAGCTGCAGGACTGTGTTCCTGGGAACATGTCAGTGCTACAGTTGGGCTCTCTTATACGTTTTATATGATAGTGTTGCACAAAAGGATAAGCTATAGGCTTGGAATGGCAATATTTAATAGGAGCATCAGTTAATTTATTAGAAATATAGAATATCAACAGATCTATCCTTTAACGTTGCTCAAATTCTCTTAATTTCGACTGCACATATCAACCATTTACTGTAAAAATAGTGACTTTCATTGCACAGTTACAACTGAATGGACGGTGAGTACCCAGATTGCCTTGTCCCCAGTGTTCCACTAAGCAGCTGTGTGTGTTAGAATACACTTTTGTAATCCTTATGGGGCCATTGTGTCTAGAACGAACATCACAATAGCAAACAGAACGTGTTTCCTCACCAATATAAACCACATCTATGTCCACTGGATCGGAGAAGGCCCTCCCCATTGCGTTGGTGGCCACCACGCTGATGTTGT
The DNA here is from genome assembly GCF_949606895.1 of Notothenia rossii. NCBI lineage: Eukaryota > Metazoa > Chordata > Actinopteri > Perciformes > Nototheniidae > Notothenia > Notothenia rossii. Next base: position 40,612,209 of record NC_136910.1, read on the forward strand.
AGTTGACCCAGATGGATGTGTCGTTCTTGTTGAAGAAGCAGGAGTTCTCTCCAGCTGTGTGGTAGTCGGGACACTCGTACACCGTCTCGGAGCTGTAAGAGAGGAAGGGGAGCAGCATGTCATCGCATGTGTGCATGTGTACTGTACTGCACGGTCACATTTCCAAAGAACCGCATGCATTCTTTATGCTACATTTACTTATACGATATTTGTACTGTACTGCACGGTCACATTTCCAAAGAACCGCATACATTCTTTATGCTACATTTCCTGAAACTTTGTATGAGTGTGTGCAGGACAAGATGAGACACTAAGAGATCTTAGTAAAATACAGAACTAGAAGAACATTTTCTGAGCCATAAACAGCAGCCTCAGCCTCGCCAAGAACACAAACAAACCCCTAGCTGCTTATTCTAAAATCTGAATGAGCTGATTAATAACTTTAGGAAGTCTTGACATTCTTTTTGCCCAAGTTTTTCAATTCTCTCTCTGAACATGACAGACAACCATGTCTTTGAGTCGGATTTGTGACATTGAAGAGCAAAATCGTGTATAAGATGCATGTTGAGCATTGTTCTGTCGACTTCGTGGTGCTTTTTTTAATACTGGGTAGTTTCCTTTTGTTGAACTATGTAGTAGGCTAGGCTATGCCCTTTAGATGAGATGATATTATCTTCCTCATACCGATCACTTTTTGCATTGCTTACATTGCCAAATTCATTCCTATCTTTTAAATCAGAGCCTTATGTCTCCACCACTTCTCAACACAAAGCCTTCTATTTGAACTTCAACTTCTCCAGAGGCCTGTACGACGAAGCCGGTTCCATATCCATAACCTGGATATGTTAGAGTTACCCGGTTTAACCAAAACAAACGCGCTCTCGCTCAACGGCCCGACGCTGGTTCTCAACTCAAGCCAGTTTTGCCCTATCTAGTTAGGTGCGCGGTCAGATGAAAGGGGTGGGGCTAGCAACATTTGACCAATCACAAACATGGACAAGCGTACTGACAGCGCAGCGCGTCATACTTCCTGAATGAAAAGTCAACTACAACATTAGACAAATGAAGACGTTAAACTTTAAACATCCATGACTTAAACACTTTATCCAGGAGAAAAGCCACATAGCTGCACCTGCAAGGTGAATACAGCTGGTAAAAGAAAAAGCGTTTGAATGCGTACATTAACAGGTTTATGATATCACTGCCCCCCTGAAGCTTCTAAGACAAGAGTGGATCTGACTTTAATTAGGCTACATTTGACTCGAGTGTTCGTCAACTTAATGTGTTGCTTAAAATAATACTTCTGCATACAGTATGTGACACTGTGATGTTGCACGGCCAGATACAGCCCAAGAAGCTGACTCAGATAAGGAATTATATGATACATTATTATGTGATATCATGTGATTATGAATGATAATGGGACACATCGACGTCTGCACTCACAGTGCTGCGGACTGTACGTAATGTTACTTTGATCCGGTTACTTATGTTAACTTATAGCAGATATTTAAGTAAGCTTTCTTAACGCTAATGTTATAATAGTCAGATTGCTCTGAAGATGGGAGGTGATATTCTATTCATTTTCACGTTCACACAATTCCTGCAACTTTCCTGCAACGGCAGTCCAAACTACCTGAAGGCTCTGTGCTTGGACCCCTCCTATTCACCATCTACATCAGGGGTCGGCAACAGGCGGACCGCGGTCCGGATCCGGACCCAGACGCCGACCTATCCGGACCCGGAGCTATGATCAATATATTAATAGGGGATTTTTCGGCGCCTCCCGATTTTTTAACGCTGATTTGGGTGACTTGTGTAATTCGTGGAGAACCGAAGAGTTTTAGTTGTGGGGGTGGGGAGTCCGTCCGTCAGTCCGACTGACGGACAACTTCTCACTTCAAAAAAGAAAAAGAAATCTAGACCGCAAACATAATTGAACAAGCGAGTACCTGTTTCTCCAGTAGGGCCTAGCTCATTTCGTGGCATCGGCAGGCAGTGGCAAGTACTTCCGGCATCTGACACAGAGGCCGCTACTCCGTGGTATCTGTGGCAAGTACAGGACTGTCTCAGAAAATTAGAATATTGTGATAAAGTTCTTTATTTTCTGTAATGCAATTAAAAAAACAAAAATGTCATACATTCTGGATTCATTACAAATCAACTGAAATATTGCAAGCCTTTTATTATTTTAATATTGCTGATTATGGCATACAGCTTAAGAAAACTCAAAAATCCTATCTAAAAAAATTAGAATAGTTCCTCAGACCAAGTAAAAAAAAAAGATTTATAACAGCAAAACACAATCAAACATTTGAAAATGTCCATTAATGCACTCAGTACTTGGTTGGGAATCCTTTTGCACGGATTACTGCATCAATGCGGCGTGGCATGGAGGCAATCAGCCTGTGGCATTGCTGAGGTGTTATGGATGCCCAGGATGCTTCAATAGCGGCCTTTAGCTCATTAGCATTGTTGGGTCTGGTGTCTTTCAGCTTCTTCTTCACAATACCCCACATATTCTCTATGGGGTTCAGGTCAGGGGAATTTGCAGGCCAATCGAGGACAGTAATGCCATGGTCAGTACACCAGTTACTGGTGGTTTTGGCACTGTGGGCAGGTGCCAGATCATGCTGGAAAATGAATTCCTCATCTCCATAGAGCTTTTCAGCAGACGGAAGCATGTAGTGCTCTAAAATCTCTTGGTACACAGCTGCATTTACTCTGGGCTTGATGAAACACAGTGGACCAACACCAGCAGCTGACATGGCTCCCCAAACCATCGCTGACTGTGGGAACTTCACACTGGATTTCAAGCAACTTGGATTTTGCTCCTCTCCAGCCTTTCTCCAGACTCTGGCGCCTTGACTTCCAAATGAAATACAAAACTTGCTTTCGTCTGAAAAGAGGACTTTGGACCACTGTGCAACTGTCCAGTGCTTCTTTTCCTTAGCCCAAGTCAGACGCCTCTTCCGTTGTCTTGAGTTCAGAAGTGGCTTGACCATGGGAATACGGCTATTGTAGCCCATTTCCCGGACACGTCTGTGAACAGTGACTTTTGATACCTGGACTCCAGCTTCAGTCCACTGTCTTTGAAGCTCCCCCAAATTCTGGAAGCGACTCTTCTTCACAATGCTGTTAAGGCTGCGGTCATCTCTCTTGGTTGTGCAGCGTTTCCTGCCACATTTCCCCCTTCCAACAGACTTTTTGTGGATGTGCTTTGAAACTGCACTCTGTGAACAGCTTGCTCTTTGAGAAATTTCTTTTTGTGTCTTACCCTCCTGATGGAGGGTGTCAATGACGGTCCTCTGGACAGCAGTCAGATCAGCAGTCTTCCCCATACTTGTGATTTAGTTTACTGAACCAAGCTGAGTGTTTTTCAAGGCTCAGGAAACCCTTGCAGGTGTTTCGAGTTAATTAGACGATTCAAGTGATTCGTTGAACACCCTACTAGTATACTTTTTCATGATATTCTAATATTTAGAGATAGGATATTTGAGTTTTCTTAAGCTGTATGCCATAATCAGCAATATTAAAATAATAAAAGGCTTGCAATATTTCAGTTGATTTGTAATGAATCCAGAATGTATGACATTTTTGTTTTTTTAATTGCATTACAGAAAATAAAGAACTTTATCACAATATTCTAATTTTCTGAGACAGTCCTGTATATGCCACAGATGCCACAACTTGCTGTGGCAAGTATATGCCACAACCATGCCACAACTTGCCGTGGCAAGTATATACCACAGCTTGCCGTGGCAAGTAAATGCCACAAGTTAAGAGAAGGTTTATGGTAGCTGCCACTCGCCTTCCGTGGCAAATGCTGATATTTAAACCCGTATTTATCGCGTAAAATGTCGCTGTTTTGGCATGACTCAGCGTTCTGTCAAGAACTCGAACAATATAAATTGTTCGCCAGTTTCAAAACGCAATAAAAGGGTGGATAAAAAAGCATGCATTGTGTCTTGATTTTTAATATGCTGTCATGATTGTCTTAACGGAATTGAAGAAACACACTCCTCAATGTCAGTTTCGGTGATTTATTGACAAGGATGACGACACCCTAAAACAGAATAATGCAGCAAGATTAGCTGACAAAGTATTACATCCATGCAATTCAATCAACACAAATATATACCACGAAACAGAGTATAGTAGTATAATAGTATAATATATATATAGTATAATATATGGTATAATATAATAGTGGAAACAGTCTTACATGAATGAGTGGACGAACGTCTCAACTCGAGGCGGAGTGCATGAACAATGTTTGAACTAAAATGGCCGCTCGGCACTTCCGGGTCAGAGCACGGCATAACCGGGCAGCGACAGCAGTGACACTGCCCTCTAGTGGCCGGCGATAAACTCTTCATCCCCCCCAGACCGGAAAGCTATGGGCCGGAATAGGTTAACGGTCTACATCCCGTATCCAGCTGCCAGACTCGGGCTCGTAACGTGCAGGCGGCCTCCTCAAGCGGCCCGGCCGAGTCGGCTGGGGCAGCGTCGGCGGCGACTGCGGCACCGGGAGCGGTGCACCCAGGAAGGCACCCGTAGGAACAGCGAGGTCAGAGGACGCCCCATCAGCAGGCGTCGGTGGGGAAGCGCCAATAGCCGAGTCGCGGGGCCCGACAGCCGGCCGCTGAGCAATCCCCTGGGGCGTCGCCCAGCCCGGGTGGATAGGTGGGGGCTGATGACCCAGGGCAGCGGGCGGCGGCGACGGCGCAGCCGACCGCTCGCGGGCGCAGGGTGTGGCCGGCGTGTAGGCACGGAGGAACCGCCGGTTGCGCAGTGTCAGACGTCCCGAACCGTCAACCCTGACCCGATACTGGTCGTGGCCCGGCGACTCCACCACGATCCCCGACCTGTCCCATTTGTGGGGGCTCGGGCCTTGCTGGTTCTGGAGGAATACCCTTTCGCCGAGTGCCAATGGGCGGAGCGGTCTCGAGTGAGTCCCCAGAGACTCGGTGGTGCGGGACATACGGGTCCGAAGGGCGTCCTCCTTCGCCGCCCATGCCTCGCGCCATAGCAGGCGGATATGCGGGTTCGAGAACTTCTCGAGGCGGTTCACGAAGGAGAGCGAGCCACGAAGTGGGCGGCCGAAGATGATCTGTGCTGGCGAGAGGTCGCAGTCGGGGTCAGGCGTGTTACGCAACTGCAGCATAGCACGCAGGAAGCGGTCCTGATCAAGGCTAGCCGACGGGCCGGTGTTGGACATCAAGAGGCGCTTAGCAGTCTTAACCGCAACCTCCGCCCTCCCATTCGACTGCGGAAAGCTAACGGAAGACACACGGTGTTCGACGTGCCATAAGCGGAGGAAGTCCTCGGTGTGGCTCGCCTTGAATTCCGGACCACCGTCGCTCGAGAGCTCCTCCGGTACGCCGAAGGTGGCGAAGAACGACCGGAGGTGTTGGACCAGGCCAGCTGAGCCCGCCAGGGCAGTACCCGCCGTAGAGCTCAGGACCTCTACCCAGCCCGAGAGCCGATCCCCGACAACTAGGTAGTGACGGCCCCCATAGTCGAAGAAGTCAGCAAACACCGCCTCGAATGGCGTGGACGGGGGTGGGGACGGCCGGGGGGGGTGTAGCCGCCTGTGACGGAGCATTGCGGTTGCAGTCTGCACACCCGTCCCTGGTGGCCTGAATGTCCCCGGACATCCCGGGCCAGTAAACTATGGCTCGGGCATGCTGCCCCATGGCTGAGGTCCCCTGGTGAGCGGCATGGAGATGCCGAAGGACCCTCCCACGGAGGGATGGGGGAACCACGACGCGGTCCCGATAGAGCAGGACGCCGTCCTGGGCGTAGACGGACTCACAGACCGATGACAGACTCGCCAGGGCAGGGTCGTTAACGTCAATCCCACCCTCTTGCTCGATGAGTTGGAGGAGGTGGCCGAGGCATCCATCAGCCGCTGTTTCCCGTGCGAGGAGGGGCCAAGAGACGGCTCCGAGCTCCCGTGCGTCGTCGCGGATGGAGGCCATGAGTGCTGACTCCATGGCGTCAGGCCCGCTCGGCAGCCCCAATGAGAGGCCGTTCGCTGAACCCGAGGGGGAAGGATGCCTCGACGTGGCATCAGCGGCATAGTTGCTCTTGCCAGGCAGATGCACAATGTCGAAGCGCCATGGGAGGGTGCGCTGCTTCAGTCTAAACAGACGCGAGTTTGTGATCTCATCCAGCGTACGGTCGCCAAAGATTTTCACCAACGGCTTATGGTCGGTGACCACGACGAGGTTGTCGGACCCCTGCGTGAAGTACCGCGTCTGTTCCAGGCCCCATGCCACAGCTAGGGCCTCTCCCTCGACGGCTGCATAGCGCTGCTCCGCAGGGGACAGGAAACGCGAGCCCGCGAGGGTGACCCTCCACCCTCCTGGACAGCAGTCCGGTATGCCCGAGGCACAGTGACAATGTTGCTGGAGCAGGAAGTAGCCAATGCCACGCATGGACCAGTCAGGGCGGAGGCAGGTACGCTTCTGCATGTCGTAGATCTCCACGCCCTCGCGGATGGCCTCCATTATGGCTTGCTTGGACGTCTGGAAGGCCTCCTCCAGAACGGGGGACCATAGGAACGCACAGCGTGGGCTGAGGAACGGCTTAAATGGAGCCATCGTGTCACGCAACTGGGCGTAGTTAGCCACCTGGTTGACAAGGCCGAACCAACTCCTGATGTCCGTCGTGGAGCCTGGGGTGGGGAAGTCCCGGATGGCGTCCAAGTATTTTGGGAGCGGTTCGATGGTAGATTCCAACACCCTGAAGCCAGCGAAGTCGACGCACCTCTCCGCGAACTGAAGCTTGTCCGGATTCAGCACGATCCCCGATCGGCCGACACGCGTCAGGAAGTCGATGGTCCTCCACCAGTGTTGCTCCAGGTCGGTGTCATAGTGGATGGTGTCATCCACACAACGTTCCTTGCGTTCATAGTCCGAGAGGACGGCGTCAAACCGACGGTTGTAGCCATCCCCTGACGACAGGAAACCCTGTGGTGCCCTGGTGTAGCGCCAACGGCCGAAGGGCGTGATGAAGGTAGTGAGGTGGCGATCCGACTCACGCAGGGGAACACTGTGGTAGCCGTTCCAGGCGTCCGTGACGGTCTTCCAGGTGCCCTTCGGGACGCGGCGTGCGAGGTGGAACGGGGACTCAGTGGCGAAGGTCTCACGTTGGCAGAACTTGTTGAGGGGGGAGAGGTCCACGGTCCTGCGGGGGGAACCGTCGTGCTTCCGAGTGACTACCATACGATGGCACCACGTCACCGGCTCGCCGTACGGCACGCGTTCAATGACCCCAAGGGCTTCGTCCCGCAGGAGGTCATCGTGAACCCTCCGCTGCCAGTGTAGAGGCACCGTAGCCGCGGTGTGGCATGCCTTAGGCGTAGCTGCGGGGTCCACGTGCATCTCGATAGGCGGCCCCTCCATGCATGGTAGTGCCCGATGGGGGCAAGTATTGAATGTCGACGAGGCATATCTCCCGAGTAGCCAACCTTTCATCCGGTTATTGTTCTCTGGCGTACAAGGGAACGGCAGTGCTGCGGGGCGCGCCGGGGGGACCGTGCGCTGAGGACATGAGCATTGGGCGTCCCCGGGGTCACTTGGCCCCACGCAGCCGCCGTTGGTTGACCTCGTCGCATTGATGGACAGGGGCTGGACTGGCGTGTCAGCCGTGTCAGGGCTACGCCTGTCCTTGGGCCCCCTTGCAACGTCGTCCGACGGGAAGTTAATGGGCAAGAGGCCGAGGTTGAGCAACGACTCGTAGGAGAGGTACATGGCCCGGACTGAGCTGCTCACATATACCATGGAACGGCAGGATGTAGTACGGCCCCCGCTGCAGGTCGTCGAGAGCCTAGCGAAGAACGCTCCCTCGATGGCTATAGGGGAGCGGTTGGCGGCCAACAGGCTGAGGCTGACGGGTCGCAGGTCGTCCCGCGCGAAACCGCAGGCCAGGAACTCCTCCAGAGACCAAAGGTCCGACTGCGCGCCAGTGTCTGCGACGGCAGATATTCGAGCTCCGTCGGCCGAGCCCCGGTTGCTGGTGCCATCCCTCGGCCCGACTGGCATGTCCATCGAGATGGTGATTAACGCCCGGGGGTGGTCTCTCAGCCTGGCTCGCCTCCATTCGCCCTTGGAGAAGATGTGGTGCTCGAGTATGATAGGTGAAGGCCTGTCGACACAGCCGTGCGACGTAGGGGCGCGGCGTCGGCGAAGGCTCCCGCGACGTCGGCCAGGGCGGGCTCCAGCTTGCACCGACGAGACCTGGGATACCAGCTCCGACCCCATGGCGGCCTGTTGACTGTCGGATGACGGCTGTTGACGCCTCTGTTGTCGGCGGGCCCTGTAGCAGCCGATGCACACCTGGTGAGGCTTAGGATTCCACCCGCGAGGCCCCTCCGTGAAGACGTTAAAGACGTTCTTACATTCCGGACACGAGGCACGTTTAGCCCCGTCCGCGGGGCTCGGGGCGGGGCTCGCCTGTGGAGTCGTCTTCAAGCGCCGGAATGACGACATGGCTGATAGGGAGGACGACGGGAGAGCGTTACGGGCCATCTCTTTGTTCTCGACGAGTGCAATCACGTCATTAACTGGCTTGACCAGGACGTCAGTTGTCCCTAGCGTCTCGCGGCGTATGTCCGAGTCATAGATGCCATTGAGCAGCACATCGCGGATAATGTGGTCGGTATAGTCCACGTCCTTACCACACTCGCATACCGCATTATATGCGCATGTCTCTGCTTTACCCCGCACTCTGGCAGCGAATGCGCGGAATGTCTCGTCGCGTTCCTGGCGTAACTGAAGTAGTTCGGTGCGCAGGACGCATGTAGCAACTGGGATGACAGCTAGGGAACGCATGACAGTGATCAGGTCTGGCAAGGGTCCGGAAGCGGCGTCGGGGACGGCTTTCAACAGGCTGTCTCCAAGTACAGGCCCAGCGCACTGAAACAGCTGGAAGGGGGCCTGTGCGTCCCCTATGCCTGAGCCGGCGCGGAATACATTCCAACGGCGGATGAACACGTTCCATTCCTCTATTGACACGCCCACATCAACTTTGGGCCGATCGAGTCTCGGGCCGTGAGGGGCTGGGGCCTGGGCTGGCGCGGCCATGACAGGCGCTGCGTGCTGGTGGCTACATCCATGAATCGTCAATATAGCAATGACGAGTGCTTCAGACAAGTCATCGGATTTGAACTCGCAGCCGGGGACAGGGCATCCAACAACGACCATGGTGTCGTCATGAAGAAACACACTCCTCAATGTCAGTTTCGGTGATTTATTGACAAGGATGACGACACCCTAAAACAGAATAATGCAGCAAGATAAGCTGACAAAGTATTACATCCATGCAATTCAATCAACACAAATATATACCACGAAACAGAGTATAGTAGTATAATAGTATAATATATATATAGTATAATATATGGTATAATATAATAGTGGAAACAGTCTTACATGAATGAGTGGACGAACGTCTCAACTCGAGGCGGAGTGCATGAACAATGTTTGAACTAAAATGGCCGCTCGGCACTTCCGGGTCAGAGCACGGCATAACCGGGCAGCGACAGCAGTGACACTGCCCTCTAGTGGCCGGCGATAAACTCTTCAGGAATAACATGGTTTGTTTAGATTAATTGATATCAATATCTAATAAGAATAATCTGAAGCATTTAAATAAAAATGTTCAACCAGAATTAAAATATTTTAACAACAAAACAGATACAATGACATTAATCTGTTTATTAACAACGAAAATAATACAAATTAAGTACATATGCCTGGATTTAAAGAGCCTGTGACACGATTTCCCCCCATCATCCAAACCCATCAATTTGAATAAATATTGTCCCCTTGAAAACCGTTACTGAACTGATTTTGGATATTTGTACTTTGACAACCATTAATCTGCCCTTCAGTGTTGACCATTTCCTGGATCTTCTCGGGGATTCTTCAAATTCCGCCAAATTATGGGTGACGTCAATGCGGGCACAGCGCTCCAGCTGCACCGTTCAGGATCCCAGCATCTGCATGTAAACGCACGATGGCGCACACAGCAGCAAGCTCAGACAGCGATGACAGTTTAATTTTGAACGTGTCTGAGAGCTCATATGAGGCTGAAGGATCGGTTTATTTTGTATCTGTTAGAAGTTTAGGAATTAGGTGCGTCAATATGGGCGATCATACGGTCATGTAGCCAGTGGTGGACTGGGACTAAAAATCAGCCCGGGACTCTCGACCGGCCCACTTCGGTACCACTAGTAAATTGTCAACGGGGGGAGTGGGGGATGTGCTAGTGACTTATCCGACCCGCCCACTTCGGTACCGGCCCATCGGGATTCGTCCCGATGGCCAGTCCGCCACTGCACCCAGCCCAGCCCACGTAAACTGTCAACGGGGGGAGCCTCGCTGCGGGGAAACGGTGGACCTAGTGTCCCGATCGGAGTGGGAATAATAATAATAATAATAATAATAATAATAATAATAATAATAATAATAATAATAATAATAATAATAATAATAATCCGTGCATTTTATCCATTAATTTCCCCAACATTGTGGTAAAAAAAAACACACGTTTAATCCATGTTGGTGTACTACTACAACCAGTGGTGTAGTGGGGATGTTTTTACTGGGTGGACGGGGTGGTGGGTGGACGGGAGACACTATGGACGCGCTCGTGAACTGTCAACGGGGGGAGGGGGGCTTGGGGACCTCTGTGTCGCCTGTCAGCGCAACTTACATGATGCCGTTTAGACAATATAATAATAAAGGGCGGTGCCGGCTGTCAGCGAACCGATCAGCGCAACTTACATGATGCCGTTTAGACAATATAATAATAAAGGGCGGTGCCGGCTGTCAGCGAACCGATCCGGCCTTTCTGCGCGACTATCACTCAAATGCGGGACATAGTCTCAATGTGTGGGACGCGGGACAAATAATAAAAATGCTGTGTGTGCAGTCCCGCACAGTGCGGGACACCTGGTCACCCTACACACACAGTTCTGCCCCTCACACACACACGCTTCAAATCAAGTTGCATAAATGCTTGAGCTACGTTTCTATTATAATTACTGTGAAATCTGCCTATTATGTTTTCGTCATTATTACAACAAACACACACTTGCAACTGATAACACTGGCAATGATTTTAGATGTATTAGACTATTAAAAAAAGAAATCATGCTTCAAATAAGTGGGGGTACGGCGTACCCCCGCGTCCAACGCCCACTACACCACTGACTGCAACTACAAAAAACTAAGGTTTGTTTTCTCATCAGGAAATGCAGACCGGCTCAAACAAAAGATTTTTAAATCATCATCCTCACGATCATTTAATGTATCATATGTTCGCCGAATTGACATGAAAGCACTAATAAATGTAGTTTCATCCACTTGAGTTTACAAAAATAATCGATTTGTTTTTATATCACATCCGACGGGAGGAAATTCAGCAGCTCTCACTACCGATTTTTAATCCTAATTTAATCATCATCTTCACCACGATCATTTATGTTTATGTTCGCCGAATTGACATGAAAGCACTGACAAATATGAATATACTGTAGTCAACTTCATTAAAACGTTATTAACGTGCCTAAACTCAGTAATTCACCATTTCTACGCATGACAACACACTTTGTCCCTGTTTGGCTCTCTCGCCGCACAGTGAAGCGTTCCCGCATTGACGTCACTTCCGGCTTCCCCCAAAACCTCAAAATGAGTCGAAGGAATTTTCCCGCGATGTTCGAAATTATTGATATTTATCGGAACGGTATCGCTTTTTCTTTTTAAACTGACGGTTCGAGATTACTAGTAGCCCACTATTTCATTGCACAACAGTTGTTGGGTTCGTGTCACAGGCTCTTTAAAATAAACACATTTATACATGTGTACAATCAAATATAACTGTTCTTTGCCTCATTTATAAAGTATAAATCTTAGCATCTCACTAGCAGTGGCAACTGCAATCAGTTACAGCTGCCCTAAGTCTGAAGCCAAGTCTAATAACACCATTGTACACGTTGCTGTGTCAATACAGATATTTATTTTTTAATTATGTGTCTTTACTAGTAACAATACACCTGGTTATCGTAGCAAGCAGTGGAAACTCCCCTCAAGAAGCGACAATTGCCAAGGGCTTGCGTTGCAACGCTCACTTGTCAATATTTCTTTTTTTATTACAATATAGGCCTATGTTTAGCCTACTATCATAGATATAGCACGTTTGTTTATTTTAGCAAACCACGTAGGCTATTCCAAGTAAAATTGAATATAAATGATAATTTATTATCTTTTTGAAAAATAGAGATCGCACATCAGTCCTGTGTACAGATCAGTCCGATAAAGTCATGCCTAAACAGCGACATTTTACACGATAAATAGGAGTTTAAATATCAGCATTTGCCACGGAAGGCGAGTGGCAGCTACCGTAAAACTTCTCTTAACTCTGGCATCTTGTGGCAACTCCCGTTCAGCATGCGCAAATGCCACGGCAAGTTGTGGCATATAATTGCCACGGCAAGTTGTGGCATATGCTTGCCACGGCAAGTTGTGGCATCTGTAGCATTTACTTGCCACGGCAAGTTGTGGCATATACTTGCCACGGCAAGTTGTGGCATCTGTGGCATATACTTGCCACAGATGCCACAGAGTAGTGGCCTCTGTGGGAGATGCCACAAATGCCAAGGCACATGCCACGGCGAGTAGTGGCAACACTCATTGTGTTCTAGTATGATAAATAAAATAACATTGTACCTTGAAAATCAATGCATTCATTCATTTGACACGTTGGTGGTTTTAGGTAGGCTATACAGCGACCCCTGGCGGTTCTAGTGTGAAGTAAAAGTAGAAGTAGCCAACCTAAATGTTGGAATACTCTGTTACAAGTAAAAGTCCTGCATTAAAATGTTACTCAAGTAAAAGCGCAAAAATGATTAGCATAAAAATATACTTAAAGTACATATTACATGTTTTCATTATAATGATTGATCATTAAAGTGTTATCAAAGCTGGTAAAGGTGCAGCTAGTTTTAATGACTTTGTAGACTCTAGTCTAGGGTATCTTGTGAATTTACTCCAGGAGTAACTATAAAGTCTGATTTAAGACTTGATTATATTTATCATCATCAATCAGAATCTGTAGTAAGTAACTAAAGGTAGCGTATTAAATAAATGTAGGGGAGTAGGCTACAATTACACAATTTACCTCTGAATTGTAGTGGGGTAAGTACTAAGTAACATACCATTTACATACTCAACTAAAGCACAAGTAGGCTATTTCTAAATCACAAGCACAGTACTTGAGTATACAAGTTAGCCTATTTCCCACCTCTGGTCAACAATGTTAGATCTTTATGTCAACTTACTAATAATATATCTTTAGTATTATCATAAAAATAGCACGTTTATTTATTTTAACAAACCACGTTCTCCAAGTAAAATCTATAGAACATATAATGTTTAATCTTTTTGAAAAATAGAGATCGGACCATCAGTAACAGATCATCAGTCTTGTGTACAGATCAGCAGTGTTGGGCAAGTTACTTCCAAAATGTAATATATTACATATTACTTATTACTCTCTTTTGAAAGTAATAAGTTACATTACAATATTACTGTCTCTGAAATGTAATGAGTTACACTACTTTAGTTACTTGTTAGTTACTTTCACCAAAATAACCGCAAAAGAATAGCTAGGTATTTTAAATGCTAAAATGTAGTTTAGTGCAGCTCATTATGCATCCAGTGAAGGGCAATGTGGTATAGCATAACAACTGTGTAGGCCCTTAAGGCTACTAACAACTTGTATTACACGGATTAGTTGAATACTCGATTCTGATTGTAAATTCTTAACATGTGACACGGTGTTAATACAGCAGTACAGACCGCTGTCAAGGACTATTGAAGGTTAACATATTGTAAATCAAGGCAAATATTATTTAAACCATGCTCATGGTTTGAAATGGCAAACATTGAAAGGCAAAAGTATTATTAAAACCATGTAGCCTACTACATCATCACCTTAGTCCCATCATATACGCTGGGAAGAGAATATTTACTGTGCTTGAAAACTGGTATCACATCATCATGTGAGGTTGACTTTGTGACCTGGAGAACATTTCAGCTGCAACATCAGCTCGTTGATAATAAGCTTGGGATATGAGATATTTTTGTAGCCATTCGTGGTTAAGGCATCTGTGCTATTGTATGCATTATTTTTGACCCAACATTTCTACAGGCATGTCAGAATATGGTACTATTTTCACATGAATATTCTAACCATTGTCTATTTTTATACCACAAGCTGCAAAATGACCGCCTTACCCCACTGTACAGGCGGGTAGTTGTTTAGATATACCTGGCACCTGCGGGCCGCAGAGGGGCGGCCTAGTTTCGGGCGACGAAGACTGCTGCTCCGGGGCTGGCGAGTCAGGCGGGAGTAAGCTAGTGTCCACAACGGAGGGTAACGTGATGTCCGCATCTGACCTGTTGCTACTGTCTGCAGTAGATGCAGTGTTGCTGGCGTTTAATGATGGTTGCTTTAACCATTTTCGTATAAATGATTATCCACAGACCAGATGTGTGTCACTGCTGTGGAAGCACTTTGGAAATGATGCACGCGCAGCGGAGCAGGTCACGCGCACCTGACACAATTTGTTGTTTGTATTTTTCGCTACGTTCTCTTTTTTGAATGGTTGCATAACGTTCAACTTCCCCGAAGATCTCGACGCGAAGCGTGAAGGGTAAACACCAGGTTCACTAATCTACCCGCATAATTTGTCCGTTGTCGGAATGTCCCGCTATGTTAGTACATTCTTAAAAAACAAAACACCATTTAATTTCGGGTTAAAATGTGTTGTAACTGCGTTACTGAGCATTGTAACGGGTAATATATTACCCACATTTCATTATTAATGCGTTACATTACTTAGTTACAGCAAAAAGTAATATATTACTGTAACTCCGTTACTTTTGTAACGCGTTACACCCAACACTGCAGATCAGTCCGATAAAGTCATGCCAAAACAGCAACATTTTACGCGATAAATACGAGTTTAAATATCAGCATTTGCCACGGAAGGCGAGTGGCAGCTACCGTAAACCTTCTCTTAACTCTGGCATCTTGTGGCAACTCCCGTTCAGCATACGCAAATGCCACGGCAAGTTGTGGCATCTCTGGCATATACTTGCCACAGATACCACGGAGTAGCGGCCTCTGTGGCAGATGCCGGAAGTACTTGCCACTGGCTGCAGATGCCACGAAATGAGCCAGGCCCTACTGCATTTTGTTCTAGTATGATAAATAAAATAACATTGTACCTTGAAAATCAATGCATTCCTTCATTTGACACGTTGGTGGTTTTAGGTAGGCTATACAGCGACCCCTGGCGGTTCTAGTGTGAAGTAAAAGTAGAAGTAGCCAACCTAAATGTTGGAATACTCTTTTACAAGTAAAAGTCCTGCATTAAAATGTTACTCAAGTAAAAGCGCAAAAATGATTAGCATAAAAATATACTTAAAGTACATATTACATGTTTTCATTATAATGATTGATCATTAAAGTGTTATCAAACCTGGTAAAGGTGCAGCTAGTTTTAATGACTTTTGAATCTTGTGAATTTACTCCAGGAGTAACTATAAAGTCTGATTTAAGACTTGATTATATTTATCATCATTAATCAGAATCTGTAGTAAGTAACTAAAGTTAGCGTATTAAATACATGTAGGGGAGTAGGCTACAATTACACAATTTACCTCTGAATTGTAGTGGGGTAAGTACTAAGTAATATACCATTTACATACTCAACTAAAGCACAAGTAGGCTATTTCTAAATCACAAGTACAGTACTTGAGTATACAAGTTAGCCTATTTCCCACCTCTGGTCAACAATGTTAGATCTTTATGTCAACTTACTAATAATATATCTTTAGTATTATCATAAAAATAGCACGTTTATTTATTTTAACAAACTATGTTCTCCAAGTAAAATCTATAGAACATATAATGTTTAATCTTTTTGAAAAATAGAGATCGGACCATCAGTAACAGATCATCAGTCTTGTGTACAGATCAGTCCGATAAAGTCATGCCAAAACAGCAACATTTTACGCGATAAATACGGGTTTAAATATCAGCATTTGCCACGGATGGCGAGTGGCAGCTACCGTAAACCTTCTCTTATCTCTGGCATCTTGTGGCAACTCCCGTTCAGCATACGCAAATAACACGGCAAGTTGTGGCATCTCTGGCATATACTTGGCACAGATACCACGGAGTAGCGACCTCTGGGGTAGATGCCGGAAGTACTTGCCACTGCCTGCAGATGCCACGAAATGCGCTTGCTGTCTCTCCCGGAACGCCGCTCCAGCCCTTCAAATATTGAAGTACCCGTAAGGAGCCTTACACATGCCGCAGTGTTTGCGTGGCTGTGTCTGTAGTTGTAAGCACAGTGGCGATCTGTTGTTATTAGCATCTGGTTAGCTAGCTATGCTAACGAATTTAAAGAGCTTTTCTACAACCAGGTGGAAGAGAGCTCTCTCCTGAGAGGCTCAAATAACCTCAGCTCAGTGAGGTTAAGGCACACCTTGATATGATCATTATAGTTATTAATGAGACTAAATTAAAAACAGGTATAAAATACTTTATGACAGTTACAAAAAAGTTGTTAAAAATAACAAGAATAGAGTTTAAAAGGTGAGTGATTTTGTAGAATATCCAAAAAGAAAAATCTGCTTACAGTTCTGTTTCAAATGGGTGTTGAAAGATGAATCCATAGTTCTCTTCATGTTGCTCTCAAAGTGCACCAGATTGATGCTTTTAACTTCAATATTAAAAAAAAAAAATCTTCCCCCCTAGAGGAGGTTAGTTTTTTTTTTAGATTATTGCACAGGTGTGCCTTAGGCTGGCCACAATAAAAGGCCACTCTGAAACGTGCATTTTTGCTTTATTGGGGGGGTCTGGGGGGGTCCGAAAACCAGTCAGTATCTGGTGTGAGGGTTAGGGTTAGGGTTAGGGTAATGTTGTGAATCGAGTGGCCCATGGTGGTGGTGGGGTTATGGTATGGGCAGTCTTATGTTATGGACTACGAACACAGGCCACTCGATTCTATCTATGTTGCTTTTATCCTGGACAAAGTGTTTAAGTCATGGATGTTTAAAGTTTAACTTCTTCATATTTGTCTAATATTATAGTTGACTTTTCATTCAGGAAGTATGACGCTGCGCTGTCAGTAGCTTCTCCATGTTTGTGATTGGTCGAATGCTCCAGATACCACCCCTTTTTATGTGAACGCGGACCTAACTAGATAGGACATGGCTGGCTTGAGCGAACGAGTTGATAGCCAGCGTTGTAGGACAGTTTAACGAGATCGGCTTTGTTTTGGATTAAGTCAACCGGATAACTCAAAACATATCCAGGATAGGTTGAACTAGATTCGTAGTATACCCCCCAGGTTAGGTTGCAGGCTAAGAGCTCAACTCAGTGAAAGCACTGCCTGCTGACCAATCAGAGCTCAGGGTGCGGAGTTTAAAGCGATCAAGTCATATTACAGGAGAAAGGAAATACAGAAAAGCTGCTGTTGCAGGAAAGACGGCCGGCAAAAATCCCCGACTGTGTGAACGTGAACATTAATAGAATATCACCTCCCATCTTCAGAGTATTCTGACTATTATAACATTAGCGTTAAGAAAGCTTACTTAAATATCTGTCACCACATAAGTAACCGGATCAGAGTAACATTAAGTACAGTCCGCGGCATATCACATCATAATGTACCATATATTTCCTTATCTGAGTCAGCTGAGCCGTATCTGGCCGTGCAACACTTACAGTGTCACATACTGTATGCAGAAGTATTATTTTAAGCAACACATTAAGTTGACGAAACACTCGAGACAAATGTAATTAAAGTCAGATCCACTCGTGTCTTAGACGGGGCAGTGATATCATAAACCTGTTAATGTACGCATTCAAACACTTTTTCTTTTACCAGCTGTATTCACCTTGCAGGTGCAACTATGTGGCTTTGATCCTGGATAAAGTGTTTAAGTCATGGATGTTTAAAGTTTAACTTCTTCATATGTCTAATATTATAGTTGACTTTTCATTCAGGAAGTATGAGGCTGCGCTGTCAGTACGCTTCTCCATGTTTGTGATTGGTCGAATGCTCCAAATACCACCCCTTTCATGTGAACGCACACCTAACTAGATAGGGCACGGCTGGCTTGAGCGATCCACTTGATAACCTGCGTCGTAGCCGTTTAGCGAGAGCGCGTATGTTTTGGATTAGGCCAACCGGCTAACTTAAACATATCCAGGTTAGGTTGAACCAGCTTCGTAGTACAGGCCTCCGGAACGCTGCCTCACTGGACATCTTCAAATCCTCACTAAAAACGCACCTGTTCACCATGGCCTTCGGACCCCAGTCCTTTCCTGGTCCCCTGGCTTCCTTCCTTTTTTTTCTCTTGTTTTGTTCGCTCCTCATTGTCTCTTTTGTTTTGTCTGACCACCATGTACAGGGACCTTGGGTCCTGTGAAAGGCGCTTTATAAATTCCATTTATTATTATTATTATTATTATTATTATTAAACTGTATTTCCTTTCTCCTGTAATATGAATTGATCGCTTTAAACTCCGCACACTGAGCTCTGATTGGTCAGCAGGCGGTGCTTTCGCTGAGATGATCTCTTAGCCTGCAACCTATCCTGCTCCGGAACAGGCTAGCCGTTCAGAATAAATTATCTAGCCCGCTAAGAAGTGAACCAGCGTCGTAGGACCGGAAATCCAGGAAGTTAGCTCGCTAAGCGAAAATCTGGCTTCGTCATACAGGCCTCAGTGGCTGGGGTAGGCAATGTTTAGAAAGGTGTGGGGTAAAACAGCTCCAAGGCTCATACTGCTGCTTTGACTTAGGTAACGTATCATGATGAACAGCACTTGTAATTAAGCTAAAGTGATGTTGATGTTACATTAATATAGTGGAAATAACAAAAATAAAGGCAAAACACAACAGGAGGTGTCTTGTTGACAGACTGCTGCTGTATATTGAACACACAGACATACTGTAAAAGTGGCACTGATATTCTAATTTTACTGGTAAAAGGTGAAGAAGAAGATTTCCCAAAATGTTTAACTATAGGCATACATATAAAGTAATAATAATATAAAGTTCAACTATATGCATATAATAATACAACCAGCACAGCCCCTAGTAGACCCCCCCCCCCCCCCCCACACACACACACACACACACACACACACACACACACACACACACACACACACACACACACACACACACACACACACACACAGACTATAACACCCCTTGCTGTTAAATACCAACCAACTATGCAATATGTGCTATATGTGCTATATATATATATATATATATATATATATATGTCATTAATAACTATGCAATATATACCCGGCTGCTAAATCCTCAGAGTTGTTACAGGATGTGTATTTTGTCAATTGTGTAACTTTTTATTTTTCATTATATTTTTTATTATATCATAGTTTTCTTTATAATGCATGTAAGATATGTAACATATGTAACATTAAGCTGTCTGTGGCTCTTTTTTCTGCTGTAACAAATTAAATTTCCCCTCTGTGGGACTAATAAAGGTATTCTGATTCTGACATTCTGATTTTGAATATTTTACAAAAGCATATTTTATTACTATGGCTCTAATATTTTCAGCAGCACTAACCAAATTCTTCTCTTTGTTTCCAAATCCTCACCTTCATTAGCCTGCCTTCAGTCTCCTTGACTACAAGTAGCTTGCTAAATGAGTGAAGGGTTTTAGGTGAGCAGTAATCATCTTTTATTTTTCTTTCTTTGTCAGTTCCTTATCTGGCTTGTACAATCTGAAATAGCCGCTGTCACAGACAGCTACCCTATCATTTTCTGCAATCCTTATCCTCTTTCACCTGTGTGGTGACATCAATGCTCAAACCACCAGTAATTGCTATACCTTTTATAGTTAAATCAAACCAGCGTGTCCTTGTTTGCCCCTACATTAGACCTCTATTCATGGTCAACTATCCATCTGGCTCATCCTGCTCCACCAATCCGAATGAAACAAAATAACAGCGTGAAAGATGAAGCCGCTCACTTTTCTTTGCGATAGTACAGGGCATAGGTAGTTGGCAGACCCCCATCAGAGCCTGGCTCCCACCAGCATGTGAACGTCTCTTTTTCCGGAGAACGACATCTAGTCTGTGTGGGCTTCTCTGGCGGGCTGTAGCCTAAAGACAGACAGGAAAAATATGAAAATGAAGTCAACCACTATAAGAGACAGATGGGAATTGTGTTATATACTAGACAAATCCACAGATAAACAACACTTTTACGTATCCCCTTCTAATTGTTCTGCTCTTGCTGCTTGCTTATAAGATACTAATACTACTACATCCAAACACTTACTTTTTTCCTTTGCATGTGCTGTAAAACACAGCATCAACAGCAAGAGGACTTCCATGACGCTCTTCATCATGGCACCACAACCCATTGGCTGTTGAGTTCAGAGAAAGCAGAAAAACAAAGACAGTTGATGTGATGCCCCTGTGCGTTCATCTAGAGAGGGTGTGGCTGTGCTGTCTGTACTGTATTGATTGCCTTGATTGTAGTAACTCAGGGCACCTGGGTCTGGTGCCCTGCAGCTATTTAAAGCCTCTCTGCTCCTCTCTGCTTTCTCATACAGGCACCCGATCCTGTTAAGTATGCTATCAGTTATTTCAGTTGCCTCACTTTGTGCACCTCAACACCCTCACACATACATGTCCAGGCACCCCTCACCCTGCATTTACACTACTGATACCACTGACGTCCACACCTCAAACTTTACTTACTTTGCACTTAATTCATTTGCTTGATTTGAATTGTTTGTGTAAATAAACATCTTTTGCTAACCGTTGACATGGTGTTTCTCTTCTTTGTTGTGGCCTTTTGAGCCAGGTCATAACAGTTGAGTATAGGGAAACTCTCTGATCTGTGCTTTTGACAAACTTGTGACCTACAATGTTTGATGCCGTCTTCCACAACAGCAGATCTGCATGTTGTGTATTGAGTCACAACATGCTTGCAAGATAAAGGACTGCCCGCTGTGGTTGGATGTTTATCACACATCCTCATTGCAAATAAAGAAATAAGGACAAAAAATACATGTTGATTCAATAAAATACTGGATACATTTCTTCTGAGGTCATTTATGCTTAGAAAACATTTCGGCAATGATGTTTTTTTGGGAATATTACTGAATCCTACCATTCGAGATAACTTCCAAAACACTGATGTCTTTAACAGACATGATAATGATTGCAAAGTCACGAAATCTGGTTACAGACCCGTAAATAATGTGATGAAGTGAAAGAAAATCTCCTCCAAATGTGTGCGGTTTTACTAGGGATTAAAAAAAAACATCATCTCTGTTTCTGTCTACCTCGACCAGCTGGCACATGCAGCGTGACTGATTGCATAACCCAACTTCAGGCTTTTGACACAACGACAGAGACAAACACAGCGGGAGGTTGGTTTTCCCCGACTCCCGTTTACATGACTAGGAAATCTGCGATTCTCTAGACATGTGCAGACAGTTCTCAATGAACCAATGGCAAGCAGGGAGGGAGATGATACAGAGGGTAAACAGATAGGAGAGCTGATGCATTGGATGTAAGAAAGCCCTTCATCACTCAGTTGCTCTCCCTTTCTTCTGATTACTGATGATGAGAAAGTGTTGCTGTCACTTGATGAATTGACATTTTAAATTGAGAGACTTCTTGATTTCCAGCTAAGCTAAACATGCATGGTGACATTCTCCCACAAAGCCTCCAAAATCCTCTTCCTTCCCACACTCAGTCTGTCACGATATGAACCTCAGAGCCATCACATGACGAGCACTCAGAATAGCCAATGACACCGATCACTCCCTTAATCAACATTGCATATTACTACCATCTGCTCGGAGATACAGGAGCTTTCCCTTCTGCAAAAGCAAGCATGAGTAATCCTCATTGAGAGCTGTGGTGGAGGAATGCATACATAGATGTTATGAACATTTGTATGTTGTTTGTGTTGTACTGGCCTTGAAAATAAAATAATTCAAGATGCAAATAAGGGCTGCACTATGATCAGATTTATACTTTATGATTATCGTGGCCTAAAAGTGCTCATGATATAATAATCTAATTTAAAAATGAAAATAAAATAAAGCTCTCTGTCCAATACATTTTTTTGGGATACTGTGTGATACTGTGAGAAGTAAATTATTTATAATTAAAATGGCGGGAAATTGTTTCCTAAAAGTATTTCCGAACTGAAATATGATGGGATTGTTTTTTTATTGAAGCCATGGGAAGTCGCACTTTCGTATGAAAAGGTTTAAAAGGGGTTTAGCTTGAAGGGACATAAAAAAAAAAAGAACTATACATTATTTTTCTAAGATTATCAATAGTGGTCCGGTTTTATTCTTTAGTGGTAGCTTTGCAGGCAGCTCCCTTCATTGTTATCACATAGACTTTCAGCAAGGGACTTTTACCAACTCTTTGTTATGGTACTTTTTTCAATATCTCCCCTCTGATCTGATAATTGGCATTAAGGTTAAGGCACTGGATTAGCCACCTGCTGCATATAGACTTCTTACGTCAACAGTTGCCCAAACTGAATAAGCTGCTAAACTGTGAAAGCCCTGGTTAACTGTGAGAAGCTCTTGCCTCACAGATAAATAATGGTCCATTTTTACCTTGTGCTTATAAACTGTATATCCATCCATGTTTATGGTCTTCATAGAGAGACAACTTATTGTTTACTGCTTCATTTATTTAACATTGAGATGACAAGATAAAATTACAGACACACAATTAAAGAATTATATATAGGAGCAAATATTATTTAACTACTTTTCTAAAAATGTCTCGGGGAATAATCTCAGATGTGTATCTGCGTCATCTATTAATTCCCTACATTAAATGGCATACCAACACATAAACAAACCAGTCAGTCAGGTCAACTGGAGGCTAAAACCTCAATTCAGACTCATGAATATCAATCGTTTACGATTTATGTGCAGGAGCTGCTTTCCGTTTCAAAAGGGGAGGGGAGAACGTGTCAAATGACATGTTGAGGTGAAAATGTGAGCAGTGAAGCAAGATGATCCCCTCCGGGCCGAGTTGTACTACTACCCACCTTTGCAAAGGTGATTAATTCATGCACTAAAACACACAGCTGAGCATTGCAGGAGCAGTCAGGTTTCTTAGAACATAGTCTTTCTTCATGGAGGTTAAAGTAAAACATTTTAAGATTTTATTTACATATGGGTCTGTTAAGTTACTATTTATGCATGAGGTAATAAAATGGTGCAGATGAAAGCCCTTGTATTTACATATTAAGAACTGGGTGTCGTATGGCAATATTCCTAGGTAAACCACAATTTGTGGTTCCTTGGAAATTATATCCGAAACCACACTCGCATGTACCGCTTACAGCTATATATGCCGCCAAAAAAGAATTGAGATTGTTCAGAGAGAACAAAGTACACAATAACTCCTCAATTATTTACTGCAGGGTCATATATTTCAGTTTTGTATTGATTCATGTTTACACAAAGTCGCATGAAATAAGTTAATAGTTCAGCTATATAAAAAAACTCATTTTTCTCAGTGCGTACTGTACTGTAAGCGCTCTTTTGTAACCACTTGCATTCATAAACAAATTAATCAAATAGCTTCAGTATTTCGACAAGGAAATTCTCAAGGCAAGTCTTTTCACGTACAGGAACTATGGATCTACAGTGATAGACGCACAGGAGGTTTGGCATTATAAAAATGCAGTGGGTGGCTGTAACAGTTCCTTGAGAATCTGTCATTTTATCAGAAGATACAGATAGTGCACACTGCATTTGTAAACGTGACCATGAACTAAAATAATATGTCAAAGAGACACTCAGAATCACTCGACCTGCTTTTATGTCAAAGCGTTGACCTTTATCCCTGAGAAGATTAAACACTTCCCAGTAGCATAAAAACCGATTGGAGAGCCAAACCAACCCTTTCTAGGAATAATATTTTCCTTAAAAGGGCATTCAAGGGTGGAGAGCAGCAGAAAAACAATACGTAGAACTTGAACTTGCTGCTCCAAAGGACAAGAGAAGTTGATTATGATGAGCCCAAGACTTTTGAACTATTGTCACCCTCAGGACAGGCTTAGTCACACTGACAAAAGCTACAGGCAGCATGCTAATAATAAAAGATTCCAGTTTAAAATAATTTGATATGCTTCTGTTGCTCTGTACAATACAATTTCCCCAGACAGTAGACTTCACTGTACTGGCACGGTTCAAAAATATACAGAGACTAAGCTTAAAGTCCAATAATGCAGTAGGCAGTACACATTATGGTTGTGCTTACTTACACAAACAGCCATGTGCATGTGTCTGCTGCATACATGAATAAACAGATCCCACAGTTAAGGTTATGACAAGAATTTGACTCTCAACTTCATACGGTAAACTATAAAAAAACAACACATTTTGTCGCCTATTTTGGTACTGTTCCAGTTATGGCATCACTTTTTTACTTCATTGTTGTTGTGAATGCATGGCCGTGCAAATGGTACTTCCTCTATTGTCTTGCCCTACCTTTATCCTGTGCCCTCCTGTCTTTGACGCACTCACTCAGGAGTATTAAAATAAATGCTTCAAGGACAGCAGACAATACAGCCTACGCTATCATTCAGCAAAAATGATGAACTGATATTGTAAGGCAAGAATTGGGTCACTATAATAGAGGAACAAACTAGGATACCTGTATTTATCGTGTGCCATACAGCAAGACACATGAGCCTTGTGCATGTTTTAAAATGTGAAAAAGTTCTTATTTCTCCTGACACAGATGGGGTTCGAGGAATAGACCTGACCATGGGCGTAATTACATCATTACTAACTGCATCTGGTTTATCTTTATCAAATAGAGACATTGGATGGAAAAGCAAAGCTGTGTGGGTACATGTGAAAGGAAGAATGAATACTTGTTTTGTCACCTAGTTGAAAAAAGATTAAGGAGTGTGCATGAGTCAGTAGCTGCCTTAAAAAAGAGCAGTACTCATAAGGTTGTGAAGATAAATTATTGAGTAAGCACTTAGCCAACTGAAAGTAAAAATATACCCTTTTTAACATGAACAAATCATTGGAATAGATAAGCACGCATTTTGAATTAAAGGCACAATAAATGTACTGATTTAAAAAGTATCCCTAATGGACTTTATGATTCATGTTTGAAAAAATTAAAGACCCAGTGCAGGACTAACCATGGAAAAAGCCAGTAAGCTGCATGTAGGCACAGTCCCAATCCAGTATTGAACTTGGTGCTGTAATGGCCGACGGCCCTTTTCACCTTTCCCGACCAGCAGATCATGACCCTGGAAATCCCATTAAATGGCTGTCACACCATCCTCCTCCTAGCTGAAGGCAATAACCTGCCTGTCAGCTCATCCAGATCAACACGAAAGTATGCGGTAACTGATTTAGAGTTAACATTTTTTAATGTAAAGTATAAAATATTAAGTATGACCCTTTTAGATTTACCCTACCAAAATCACTTAACTGTCTCGCATGATCTGAAAACCTTACCATCAAAGATCTAACAGTGCTTTTATCTTTATTTGAATTCATGTTTAACATTTGAATGGTGGACCTTTCACTCTATCAAGAGTTTGATCTTTCTTTCTTTTTTGTGTCTGTATGCTGACATAGTTTTATATTATTTTCGTATTGGCAGAGGTGGGAGAAGTACTCAGTTATTGTGCTTGAGTAAATAAAGAAGTACCAGAGTGTAGGAATACTCTGTTACAACAAGTAAAAGTCCTGCATTCAAAATGTTTCTCAAAAGTATGAGCAGCAAAATATGCTTAAAGCACCTACAGTAAAAGTACTCATTATGCAGATTGGTTTATTCCAGATGAATACATAATATATGTTTTGAATTATTGATGCATTAATGTGTTTATCAAAGCTGGTGCAGCTAGCTTTAATGACTTTGTATACTGCAGGGTAGCTTGTGAATTTACTCCAGGTGTGACTTAAGTCTTATTTATATTTCACATCATTAATGCAAATCAAAGTAACTAGGTATTAAATACATGTAGTGGAGTAAAAGTACAATATTTACCTCTGAATTGTAGTGGAGAAGTACAAAGTAGCACAACATTGAAACTGTCAAAATTGCACTTGAGTGCAGTACTTGAGTAAATCTAATTAGTTACTTTCCACCACTAATGGGAACATCCAAACACAAAAACATGACCCTGACAGTCCATCATCTGAATCTAAACGCCACTGCTTCCCTATCTCTCTTCAGACCGATGCTAGAATCTGCCCTGAGAAGTAAATGCATTTCTTACCAGCAGCTGAGAGGTGTTTTAGTCTCGGTGCATTGGTCGTGGTGACTCCTCCACTGGCTCCCGCAGCAGCAGACTTAGCGACTTGTGTAACTGGTTTACCGGGATGACAGCAGGCGTGGACACATGCATAACCGGCAGCTCAGCCGTCCGCCAGCGAAGAAATCCCCGCATCCTCACTGATGCTGTGATCCAGGGGGAGGGCGGGGCACAGAAGCCCAGCCCCACGTGCACACCCCCCCGCCCAGCATGGGTTTCTGCAGAGCCGGGTGAGAGAGTTGCCCGAAGTAAAGGAGGGTGAGACCGGACAGACCGGCTGCAGTATGGGATTAGTTTTGTATCATAAAGATAAAGCAACACTTTCTCAGAATAAAGCAAAACTATGAGTCTAAAAGAAAAAAAAACTGAGTCAAGCAAAATAAAATACATTTCAAAAATAAAACTATAAGTTGCAAACAAATGTTGTGTAATCATTCTTTCTCAATGATCAGACTTTTGCTCTCGCTGCAGCTCTCTTATGGAGCTATTTCAGGGTCATAAGTTTTGATCATTCAAAAATGCAATTTATTTGAAAGTTCAAGTTTTTATCCTGAACTTTGAAAAATACTATGATGTATTCAAAATAAAAATAAGTATTTGAAATCATTTTTCAGGTTGAATATTATTTTGATTCAGTTCAGCAATTTTATTGAATAAAATATTTCTTTTCAGATTTCACTTTTATACATATTTTGATTTTTGAATCCTTATTTTTTCAGTTACATTGTTATCGTTTTCAGATTCAAAACAATACTTTTTTCAGTTTCAAATCTTGTCTTTTCAGGTTTCACATTGCTTTTCACCTTCAGATCGTTTTTCGCTTTCAGATCTTTTTTTTCGCTTTCAGATCTTTTTTTTTCGCTTTCAAACTTTTGGCCCTGATGTTGCTTGGGGGGGCGGGGCTTAGCAAACAGTAGTTTGGCATCCTGAGTGACTTGTTGTTGGTGTTAGGTATCACGAAAAATATAACTCAATACTTTCTATACACGATACTCCCGTGATAGGTGAGAAATAAAACTGATACCAGCGTCAAAGTTCCGTTAAGCAAGCTGTTAAGCATCGTAATTGGCAACAATCAAGGTATAAGCGCAATAAACTGTGCTAGAATTCTAGCACAGTTTATTGCTCTTATACCTATCACGGGAGTATCGTGTATAGAGGCTTTCATGATTCTGTTTAGATATGCAAGTATAAGCCATGATAGCTTATTTTATTAACACGCTAATTTGATATGAAAATCAATGGAGGCTGAGTTAACTTTGTAGGAAAACCTACCGTCCATGACTGCCCCTGAGCTGTGTTTTATTTGTTAACTTCATATTTTTCATTTCCTAAAACATTTATTTTCCTCTCATATTAACAGTGTGGATCATTGAGACAGCGTGGTGTCCAGAGTCTTATCCCGTTTTTCCACTTCCTCTGAGGGGACAGCACGGAGCGGGGGCATGAAGAAAGACCTGCACCAGCTTCACGCTGGCGTTACTGTTATCACTTGCTTAGTGTCATTTCATTTGACCAAATGTCTTTACATATACATTTCGTAGATTTTATTATTATCGACCTTTTTGTTTTATGTCCTTTTATTTAAAACATTCTTTCAGACTTCATCTTCTGGTTCAAATTTCAATAAATGTAATTTGTATAATCACTCTTTTGTCTTTATTCTACATCAAAATGTAGATTCCATTCAAATCTGTTGATTATTCATATCTTCCTCAGGCTAGGAATAGTATGTCGAATTTTTAATGCTAAATGTATATCATTTTCTCACAGGATATAGAATGAGACAACACAGTTTGTATCCATTGTGATGTACGTCCCATCCTTAACGTACACAGCTTGGATGGTTCCCTGCTTCCCCCTACTGAGGTGTCGGACAGTTTTCCAGAACAACTTTGGTGCCGCCCGAAAGTCCTTTTCCATGTCTTCTCCGAACTTCTCCCACACCCGCTGCTTTGCCTCGGCCAAGGCTGAGGCTGCTGCCCTTCGGGCCTGTCGGTACCTTGTCACTGCCTCGGGAGTCCCCCGGGATAACAAATCCCTGAAGGCCTCCTTCTTCAGTCGGACGGCTTCCCTGACCACCGGTGTCCACCAGGAGGTTCGAGGGTTCCCGCCCCTTGAGGCACCTAGGACCTTGAGACCACAGCTCCCCACCGCGGCTTCGGCGATAGAGGCTTTGAACACCGACCACTCTGGTTCAATGTCCCCAACCTCCACATGAATGCCCGAAAAGCTCCGCCGGAGATGTGAGTTGAAGGCCTCCTGAACTTGGGCCTCCTCCAGACGTTCCCAGTTCACCCGAACTACACGTTTGGGCTTACCAGGTCTATCCAGAGGCTTTCCCCGCCACTCGACCCAACTCACCACCAGATGGTGATCCTTTGACGACTCCGCCCCTCTCTTTACCCGAGTGTCCAAAACATACGGCCTCAGGTCCGATGATACGATAACGAAATCGATCATGGACCTTCTGCCTAGGGTGCTCTGGTACCACGTACACTTATGAGCATCCTTATGTTCGAACATGGTGTTTGTTATGGCCAATCCATGACTAGCACAGAAGTCCAGTAACAAACCACCACTCCGGTTCAGATCATGGGGGCCGTTCCTCCCAATCACTCCCCTCCAAGTGTCTCCATCATTGCCCACATGTGCGTTGAAGTCTCCCAGCAAGATTAAAGAGTCCCCTTCAGGAGCCCCATACAGGACTCTTTCCAGGGTCTCCAAGAAGTCCGTATACTCTGAACTGCTGTTGGGTGCATAAGCACACACAACAGTCAGAGTTTTCCTCCCCATAACCTGCAGGCGTAGGGAGGCGACCCTCTCGTCCACTGGGGTAGACTCCAACAACGAAGCACCCAACCGGGGACTTGTGAGTATCCCCACACCCGCCCGGCGCCTCACACCTTGAGCAACTCCGGAGAAGAATAGAGTCCAACCCCTATCCAGAAGTAAGGTTCTAGAGCCGACGCTGTGCGTAGAGGTGAGCCCAACCAAATCCAACTGGTAACGCTCCACCTCCCGCACAAGCTCCGACTCCTTCCCCCCCAGAGAGGTGACGTTCCACGTCCCCAAAGCCAGCTTCTGTCGCCCGGGTCTGGTCCGTCGAGACCCTCTGCCTTCACTGCCACCCTTCTGGCAGCGCACCCGACCCCATTGCTGTTTCCCGTAGGTGGTGGGCCCGCGGGACGGAGAAGCGGAGGTGTTGCCCACGTCGCCTTTTCGGGCTGTGCCCGGCCGGGCTCCGTGGCAAGCCCGGCCACCAGACGCTCGCCGACGAGTCCTCCTTCTGGGCCTGGCTCCAGAAGGGGACCCCGGGCTTCCTCCGGGCCGGGTATCCTCACTTCGTGTGTCGTCTTTCATGAGGTCTTGTGAACCAATCTTAGTCTGGCCCTTTGCCTGAGACCAATTTGCCATGGGAGACCCTAACAGGAACACAAGGTTCCAGACAACACAGCCCCAGGTTCATCAGGGCACACAACAAGAACAAGAACTGCAAACAAAAACCTATGTTAAACAAAGCTTATACATAAGCTCTCAACATGCCCAGACTTGTAGTGATTTTCACCTCTTTTAATACTTTTCACCTCATTCTGAAAGAAAGAGGCGAAATGTGCTAACGTGAATGCCATCTTGGTGTTGGTGACGTGTGCGAGACCAGAGATGTAGTTCATTGAGCGTTTCACACAAACAAATGTGTTACTTCACAGTTTTACGACACATTTTTTTTTTTTTACTTGCAAAATTATCTTTTTAATTGACAAACATCATATGTGTAATTCGTGGCACAATTCAAACGGGATCGAAAGGGAGGGACTTCGCATAATCAACAGATTTGAATGGAATCTCTAAAATTTGTATGTAAAATAAAGAAATGTAAACAGAAGATTAAGTCTCAAAGAATGTTTTAAATAAAAGGACATAAAACAAAAAGGTGGATAATAATAAAATATATTAAATGTATAGGCTATGTAAAGACATTTGGTCAAATGAAATGACACTGAGCCAGTGATAACAGCAACGCCCAGCGTGGATGAAGCTGGTGCAGGCCTTTCTTCATGCCAAATGATCAATACTTACATATATTTTCACTTGTAGTATTATTGCAATGCTGGTTCTTCTGGGGGTCTTCTGTCCACGCTCAGCTGAGCTACCGCACCGCAGCTGCCTGCACTGTACAATCGCTGGAGGACTCCGCACCCCTGAAAGTCCCGCCTACCTGGGACGTTTGTGTCAGAATTGAAAACAAAAAATGAGGGAGCGCAAATGAGAAAGCTGCAGCGAGAGCAAAAGTCTGATCATTGAAAAAGAAGCAAAGCGAACTGCAAACAAAAAGATGTGTTAAAACAAAGAAAAAATACTTATACTTTACATGATTACACAAATGATTTGTTTGCAAATTATAGTTTTATTTTTTTAATTACATTTATTTTGCTTGACTCAGTTTTTTTTCTCTTAAACTCTTAGTTTTGCTTGATTCTGAGAAAGTGTTGCTTTATCTTTATGAAACAAAACTAATCCCATAATAAACCGCTGTGTTACTCTCCTGATTTGTTTTTTACCTAGAATCATTGTCCTACTTAAGAGAAAAGCTTTCTCCCAAGCTTCAGTTTTGAAGCACACTGAAGCATTTTTTTTGTTGCAGTATCTCCTTGTATTTTCCCCATACATTTTTCTTTCAATTTTGACAAGCTCAGTCCCTGCTGATGGAAAGCATCCCCACCTGCCACCAACATACTTAGAGATGTGTTTTCCGGAGGCATTGGCATTGTTAGCTTTGCACCACACATGGCGCTTTTAATTTTGCCAAAAATCTCTATCTTTGCCTCATCAGACCACAAAACCTTGCACATGGGAGCTGGATCACCCTCATGCTTTCTGTCTAGGTGAGAAACTCCTCCCTTTGGAACCTTTGATCTTAAATCAAACAGAACAATATTTTAATGTATCATTTGTAATCCAGACGGATCTAGTCATTCAGATACAGACAGAATTACTGTTAAACATTAATAAATAAATATCGTCTCTCTATCTGACTGTGTGCTTTGTTTCTTGTTGCCCATTGTTTGTTAAACCACAGAACCCCAAGCCTACTTAAACAGATTTACGACTCTTGCACCACAATACAAAATAAACTGCGTAAGTCGGCCTATATAGTGTGAGTGTGTGTATCCTGTGGGATCCTGATTTTCTTTGCAAAACATTCAAACCCACTTCTAGGACAGTATACATGCTGCCACCATGGTGACTTTATGCACTCTGTATGAACAAAGATTGTAAAACACTTTGTGACAAATATAGCGAAGTGACCTGATAAAAACAGTGTGTATCTTCATTTCAAAGGTTCCGCTTACTGGGAGCTGTAAAAATAGCGACATGTTCGCAGTATTTGACATCCTTCTCTCTCTCAGGAATGAGACAGAGATCCTTTTTACGGATCTTTAGAGTATATGATTATTGACCCTGAATCTAGCTTCCTTTTTTACTTGTGTTCATTTACAAGATGGGGACTGAGAAAATGGAATTTCCTGGAAACTGGTAACGGTATGGAAAGTATATGTGTACTTGGCATTCAAATTACAAAATGTAATAATTATTTAAGTTAAGTAAAGCATTCAGATATTGAAAACCCTATTGGTCTCTGTCAAACAGTAGTGAAGAATAACAAACTAAAAGTAAAATAACCATACTGAAAATGTCTCCATACCAATTAAGAGGCTGCACAGTATTATCATAAAAGTGAACAAAGTGTTCAAAGTAAAATATTAGACATGACATATATCAGGTATCCTTGGCTTTTATTGAGTAATTATTAGATAGCATTATTATATTTAATAGCAATTATTTGATAAACTATTACTATAATATTCGACAATGTTTCATATTTTATCAGATCATGACATTGTAAAGTAACTATAAATGTCAAATAAATATAGAGGCAAAAGTCCAACATATCTCTCTGAATTAGAAGTCTAATGTTGCATGAAAGGTTATCACGTACTAAAGTAAGTTACACTAAGGGATTTTCTACTATCATAATAAAAGCAATATGAGTTCAATATCTTATTATGGTGAAACAGTCTTCTTCTGAAATATACCAGTGATTTGTGGTAAATAAAACCCTCTTTTATGCTGATTTTGTTAAAGGAGCTTGCTTGTTACAACCATTGGTGCTTGTTTACATTATTGCAGAGCATTTTGACTGAGTGGATGATTGTGCCGAGAGTGGCTTAGAAAATCTCTGGCCCTCCCCTTTCAGCTCTACTTAGGAGCAATAATGTTATATAATATCACCATCTGCTCTTCACGTTGGTTTAAAAGTCCCATAATGTGACATAGCCATGGTGAATGCCAGTAAACACATGAATCCGGTGATGGATGTAGAACATTTCACAATACATTTTCATTTTTAGCTCCGTTTTAATTTATAATTGTTTTCCTTTTGTTTACGTGGCAAAGGATGCTTTTGATATTTTGGTGTGATAGCTTGCTTGCCTGTGCCTGCTCTTATGATGCTGGGCTGGTGCAAAAAGAATAGGACTGAGGCACAAGCTGCAGTCACAGATGAAGGACTGACGTAAACCTATCCTCTTCTTAGAAATAAAACACTACACTGGAATGTGTCACTGTTTTTGTGTCCATGTGACAGAAACTCTCTCAATCACTGGACATCTGCTATCAGACTGCAGAGCCAAACCGTTAGAAACGATAGGAAATTACGTATATAGTGACATCTAGCGGTGCTTTCTGGAACTGTTTTGATAAAGAAATCCACTGTGTTTATGTAGTATTCTAGAATTTCATTAGTAGGCCATCTAGGCGGCAGCATAGGACCAGTGTTACTCATGCAATGTAATTTTAGAAGCAAACAACATTACATTAGATGTTAGTGAGCTGTGAATGAATAATACATTAACGACAAAGAGGCTTTTACATCTGATGATGTCCAAGTATTATTAAAACAGCATAAACAAATAGTTTTCTTTCTAATTAATGTGTACGATTTTAACCTGAGCCTGAATGTTAATTTTAAATAGGAACTCTTTCATACCCTCTTTTTTTGTACTCAATCAAGAAACAAATTGATAAAATACATGAATTAATGATGAATTAACATACTGGCCCATGTGGTAAACAAAGCCTTACCCATCAACATCAATCAATACAAGACAACAACATACAAATAAGTAGGCTACATAATACATGAACCACAATTATTACAAGAACAATAATCATTAACCTTCTCACTGTAGTATGTTTGTTCATCATTGTTATAGTCCTTATGGATTACATTTATATGAAATTAGATATGTCTTTGTACTATAAATCTATATATTTGATGTATTTAACATACAGTAGCTACACTTACTTCAATATAAACCTATTTTAATCAGTTTTACATCCTCATTTTCAGTCACTTATTTTTATACAATATTATGAATGCTGATCTACATAAAACTAGAGTTTATTTAATTTGCCACGTTGACTCCTTAACTTCAATTTCTTCATCGACCTAAATTCATGATGGGGATCACTAGTTTTATCTAATCTGTTTGTTTCTGATTGGCTGTTTTTTGCACAAGACCCGCCCCTGACAGGAACGGGCTCAGGGCTGAGTGGTAAAGACCAGAGGGACGTAACCATAGATGGACGTAACCACCATTATCAGAGTTGTCAGCTGGAAATGCAACGTTATATATTTTATTTAAAAATAAACAACACAATGTTAAACTGAGTTACTTTGCAAGGCACAGCCTGCCTAACACACCCTGAAAAAGGGAAAAAACACAGGTCCACCCCCTCTGCATATTTAATTGGCCGTTGAGGAGCTCTGAGGAATTCACGTCCCGTCTGATTGGTCAATGTTGACAGCAATAACGTCTATTCGGCACACTATTGGCTGACCTGTTAGGAGGAAGTCAAGTGTCAAAATGTTTCGGGGGATAAACTCGGAGTTGACAAAAGCGATCTGTCTCAGTTGAAACATTTTGGACACAGTTTTTTTTTTATTTCCAGGTTGTGTCCTGGATACGGACCACACTGGGAGGATTACGTTATCCGGCTGCCAACCTCATTTCTCCGTGCTGTGCCAAGGACAAGGTCTCACCGTGGACTTGACCACCACCAGACGGCAGAGAGAGCAAAGTGGGACTTTATTGTTCAAGGCTAGCTAGCTAGCTTTGCCAAGCGGCTTGTTTTTGTGTGTATAGCGTGGACCGCAGGCTATATGGCTGCGAATTACGAGCCGATATATGGACTATCAGAAGATGAGGTAAGCCTTAATCTCAACAAAGCTTTGTTATGTAGACACCAGTCATGAGTAGGTGTCTCACTGCCGTAAATAGCTTACATCAACGCTAGCCGTTAGTCAAGCTAACAAGCCCTCTCCCACATTCCATAGTAATGTTCAGGCAGCTGTCAGTTTCCTGCCTCCATGCCTGCGTGTCCACTAGTTTACTCTTTTTAGAAACAGATGCACCCCTTTGCATTCACAGCATTGACATCAAACCGACTGAGTTTAACAGTCTCACAATGCCTTGTATTTCAAGTATTGTCTGCACGACTTGCAGCTCCACAGTGATATTGGGAAGCCCAGAGGGGCATGTCAAGCTGAAGCACTCTGTCTGATTTAAATACCGCCTTTTGTCAGCTATCACAGCTGTTTGATGGTGAGCTGACCGCTAAACGAGTTTTAAGCGGAGGCATGTACATTACGTCTTGCCCTGTCAACTGAGGTCGATATTTTCTTTAGTGATGAACTCTGTGTCATCTTAGACATACAGATGTACATCAATAACGTAGTGTAACGTAAATACGATGATGAAAATGTTGTTTTATATAGGAGCACGATAGTGATGAATAAAATCCTCTCTCTAACAGACAGATCAGTCAACTACCTATCATACATTACCAATGCATTCAGAAATAGCAAGGATTGATGATTAACAATCATTCTTTCATATGTGTATCCATGGTTCTAGAAAACTAAATTAGGGGCGTGACTCAGATCTTTAAGTTTGTCAACAATGGACCAACCTGTCACTATTATAGCAGGAAGCTGACAACATTTGCATGTGACGTTGTTATGCCCATTTATGGAAATAATGTCTTTGATGCATTACATATTAAACTGCCATATATCTAAATAATCCGAAACTCAAGGCAAGGCAATTTTATTTATATAGCACCTTTCAGTACGCGACAAAGTGCTTTTACAAAATAAAAACAAAAGACATTTAAGAATACATTTACAACATAAACACATTATTAAATGGCATTTAAAAACAGGCATGCAAAGATAATTAAATAAATAAATCAACACAGCAGGTAATACATGAATAAAAGGCATACTGCAGTGTGAGTATGAACAGCTCAATTAAAAGCAGCGGCAAATAGATATGTTTTTAGTCTGGTTTTGAAAATAAGAAGTGTTTCAGCGGACCTGCACGATTCGGGTAGTTTGTTCCAGATTGTCGGGGCATAATAGCTAAACGCTGCTTTTCCATGCTTAGTTCTATGGGGTTGTTGTTCTGATAACTAACTTTTAGGATTAGGTAGAAGAACCCAGCCAGTGTGTGATTGTGTTTTTCTACGTGGTTCACTTGAATAGCTTCTTGATTCCCTGTCTGTCAGTCATTACCGGAGAAGAATGCCAGTAAAAACTCCCCACATGGCAACACTGGCTATTTTTGGTTAATATTCACCGTATTGCAGGTATTACATCACCTCATGTGATCTCCACTTGTAATGGCCTATATACCCAAGATGCTGCACTTCTTAAATCTTTATAACTCATTCTCAGGCAAACATTCAGATATGCTGCAAGACCATGGTGGCCTCAGGTAACAGTTGGGTCTGCCCCCCCTCCCTCATTCCTTCCTTTTCTCCTTTCACTAATCAGTTCACTTGTAATATATACAACTATAACAACATTTGCTGTAAGGCTCGATGTACAAATAATTATATTTTTTCAGAATACCCACACAAAGCAGTGTCAGTGTCAGATCTCCTATTAAGACCCCAATTCTAGACAAGTAATTAGTTTGTTAATCTGTGAACCAACCATACAGCATTAAAGTGGTTTATCTCAATGTACAATTTCTTCTGCAGGAGTTGCTTTTGGAATGAGATTTATAGAAACTGATGAACTACAATATTATCATGTTTTGCTATAAAACATGTCAATAAAGCTTCTGTTTTGTCATGTACCAGAACTCATTCCATTTCTCGGTCAGGGTTATTGACTTTATCTTGCAGGTTCACATATGTGTGTGGGTTGATAGTGCTTGGCAATAATTGAAAAATAATCATTTATTGCTGTTCAATTTAATTGTATCATGATGAAATCTTATACCGGATACACAATTAAGTTATTTGAGTTGATGTTGCAACCACAGATTAACTCAAATTTGTTGGAAAATGTAATGAAATACTTAAAGGGAAAATGATTTTAATATTTAGTTTTTGTTTTTAAATCACACTTAAAACGAACTTTACATACTGTGAACATACGGACATTTTAAAAATGTATTTCTTCTTGATAATTTAACTTGAAACTTGTGTTCATTTTGCCCTCACATTCTTAATTAAACGCGAAAATACTAATTTATACTATTGTTGTAAACTCCTGTGATTTTACACAGGAGTTTACAACAATAGGCATTACCATGTGGTTATTTTGTATGGACTATTTATTTATTTTGAGAATTAGAAGAAAACATACTATATTGTTATCGAGACATAGTATACAATAGTATGTGATAGAAGAATGGTACCATTTTGCCAATTACGAGCTTGGGTTATTGTATTGTTTTTCTATTAATTTGATTTATGTTTTTGTCCATATTTATTTTTCTTCCGCAGAATGAAACGAGAGTGCTGCGGGTTAAGGTCATTGCAGGAATGGATCTGGCGAAGAAAGACATCATTGGAGCCAGGTGAGCATCACAAGACACACCAGAAGATGCTGTTTTTATCAGAGGGTCCTTAGCATTATGTCATCATTGTGTACTAGACATGTAGGCCTGGTCAGTGCTTCAGATCAGGTACACTGCCACTCATATTGCACCTCTTTTGTCAAATGTAGTCTTATGTTTTAATATGTTTGCTTCTGTTTGGCTCTCTAAAGCTCACATATGTATTGTTATTTTTATAACTGTTACTTAACATACAATGTTTATGGGAGAAAAAAGCGAATGAATGTCAATGAATATAGCATCCTGCCATTTGAGGAACTCCTTTAGTCTTTTCATCCTTGGCCAGCAGAGTGTTATGCACTATGATTACACTTCTTTACAAAGACCAAGTTTTAATCAATCATTACCTACCTGCCTCTCCTTCTCATTAGTCATAACTCACCTTTATGATAGTTAAAGCAAATAATTGAGTAATAATAATACACCCCCACGACCCACGTGCTTTCTTACACGTAGGAAGACATGTTTAACTTACACCTTTGTTGGTTTTGAATGCTCATCAAGGCCCCTTTCTTCTTCTGTTGTCAGACCTTCTTTCTTACTGTGCGATTCCGTGATGATGAGTAACCAACTCTTATCCCAACTTTTATGCAATGTTAAATAATACCCCTCTCTGGAGTTGTATTTTAAATCTTTTTTTTGTTCTTTCGCACGGAGTGCTGTGACTTCTTCCCTGTAAATGTAAATGACCCACCGTTAGTTGCCGCTAAATCAGTTATAATTCTATTTGTGTGCTTTTAGTCTAGGCCAGAGGCATCATTATGTCTAGTGGCCTAACTTTAAGGATGGACCTTTGTTTAAAGGCATTTGGTTTTGCTGAAATGACTGATCCATTCATGTACTTGCTACAGTCAGAATGACCAACCATCTTTTCTGTTTTGCCTTCAGGAAGTCAGTTATTTTCAAAGGCACATTCAGTGACATATTGTTTGACTTCTCATGGGCCTTCCTGGTGACACAGGTAATGAAGTTCTATGATAGCCTATAAAACAATTACGTTTATATGTAACCGGCTGTGTCTGACTCTGCGTTGTGTTGTGTAGAAAGACGACGACCCAGACGTGTAGCTTCATTCAGGATGTACATTTATTTTCACTCCTGACGAAACAGCGACAGAAAGAAAACATTTCTCCAGTCAGTACTCTCTTTAACGTGCCCCTCTCCCACAGAGATCAGTATCAAAAAGGGCATAACGTAAAAAGTAACACAACATACCTGACGAAACAGCGACAGAAAGAAAACATTTCTCCAGTCAGTACTCTCTTTAACGTGCCCCTATACAAATTAAACAACACAGAAATACATTGTGAACACCCGTGAGACACTACAACAAAAATAAGTAATAAAAAGTAACTTAAAGTGCATAAAGTCGACACTAAAACACGGAAATTGCTTCTGGCTGAAGAGCCGCCTACCTCTCCCACAGAGATCAGTATCAAAAGGGGAGAACGATGCATGAACCCCGCGAAAAAAAGGGGAACAGTGTCACATACATAAGGAACGTAGGGGTACACGCTAAAATTATAGTTCCACATACTGATGTGAGTCCTACTGCGTCAGGTATTAACACAAGATGAAACAAGAATAAACACAGATTTTGTGTAATTATATAGACATATTTACATAATATATTATATACAAATGAGACATAACTGTCCCTGTTACACTCACCCCGCTAGAATTATGCAAAATTCTGGGTCGCAAAACAATCCACATATAAACACACTGGCCATTACAACAAGCAACAAAACCATATGAAACAGCAATAAGAGCTTCCTACCTAAAGGATAAGAGAATGAGGGACTCGCTTGGGCCCAGCAAGAACCCACAGTACTCTACAGACAAGGTGAGGTGCAGTTTACACCCCACACCCTGGCCAAACGATGTGGATGAGCGAAAAATAAAAAAAGGCTCAATACAGCAGTATATCACCAGAGCACAAATAATGGCTAACACGCCACATTTCACACATTAATAACAGCACGCGGCCTTATCTCAACCCTCAAGAAGGGACTCAAGTTGTGCCATGGACTCAATGAAGCGGCGCACAGGTCTAATGACTCTGCCGAATCGTGAGGTAACCTGGCCATCTACATGTGATGCTTGACGCTTATTGGCAGGGGGCCGTTGTGGCAGAGGAGCTGGGAAAGCCATTGGGGTCTCTACAGCAGTTGCAGGGTCACTAGAAACGGGGGTGACCAACACAGAAGGAGGTGGTGGGTGGTCTGGATGAACAGAGTCATCAAAAGGGGACTGCTCAAGGACCCATGAGGCGGTGCGGCCATCCTCCCCGTCAACATCCGAGAGGGAACCAGCTAGGGATGGCCCAGCTGTTGCAGCTGCTGTGTCTAACTCGGACACCTCTGTCCCATGCCAATCAGATGCCGGAGCGGTATCGGTCATGCTAGGGGTAGGTGCGGGCACAGGAGCATCATCTTCACCATCCGAGGCCTCCTCCAGCGGAAGGAAGTTGACTTGCAGCAGCAGGTTTCGGTGAACAACACGCTCATGTCCCTCTGGATCCCTGATCCGGTAGATATGGAGGGCTGGTTTTGAGGCCACCACAGTGTGCACAACAGGCATCCACTTGTCAGAAAGCTTGCATTTTCCCTTGGCGCCTTTGTTCGCCAGCAGCACCTGGTCACCGACAGACAGAGGTTGGCCCCTGACCCGTTTGTTATACTGGTCACTCTGATGTCTCTGCTCCGCTGTGCAGTTTTTCTGGGCCAGTGCCATGGCACAGTGCAGGTCTTCCAAGAGGGATTTCACGTAGGCATTGTAGTCACACACAGTCACATCATGAAGTACATTCCTGAACAGAAGGTCCACTGGCAGCCTTGGGATTCTCCCGAACATCAAATAGAAGGGCGCGAACCCAGTGGTCTCATGGACAGTGCAATTGTACACGAAAGTCATTGTCTGTATTATCTGCGGCCACTTCTGTTTGGAGCGAAGTGGTAGAGACCTCAACATGTTGCCCAGGGTGCGGTTGAACCTCTCTGTGCCGCCGTTCCCCATAGGGTGGTAAGGTGTGGTGTGGGACTTGTCAACCCCTGACAACTGCAAGAGCTCAGCAATCAGCTCACTTTCAAAGTTTGCTCCCTGGTCAGAATGAAGGCGCTGAGGGAAGCCATAAACACAGAAAAAGTTGTCCCACAGCTTCTTGGCTACTCTCTTAGCTGTCTGATCCTGGCAGGGGAAAGCATGTGCCAACTTTGTATAGTGATCGGTGATCACAAGAACATCCACAGACTTGTTGTGACGGTCTTCAGCTGACCAGAAGTCGATGCACACAAGCTCCAGAGGGGCAGAGGTCTTAATGCTCTCCAGTGGGGCTCTTGCGGAAGGTTCAGGAGTCTTGCTGAGAACACATCTGTGGCAGTGCTTCACATGATTGTGGACATCCTTCTCCATGTCGTACCAGAAGAAACGCTGGCGGGCCAGAGACAGTGTGCGGGGCTGACCTTGATGGCCAGCATGGTCGTGAACACCAGATAATGCATCTGCCTTTAGCGACTCCGGCACCACGAACTGGGACCTCTTCTGTCTAGTCAAGGGATCTTTCGTGACCCTGTAGAGGACGCCATTCAGAAGAGTCAGTTTATCCCACTGCTTCAAGACTCTCAGAGTCGGCTGACTCTCATTGTAGCGTTCCCGTCTGGAAGGCCTGCGCTTCCTGTCGACATAGAGAGCGACCCTGGAAATTACTGGGTCCTGTTGCTGGTGTGACTGCAGCTCAGAAAGAGATAGGGAATGCAACGTGTCCTGGCCAGGTGGTTCAAAGGTGGTGAGGTGATCAACCAGGGAGGCTGCACGCTCCCTAGGAGCAGAGTCCCACTCGTCCAAGGAGGGAAGAAGAGAAGAGACCTCATCCTCAGACATTGAACCTTCAATGGCGTCAGAGTGAGATGGACCCTCCAGTGACTGTGGTTGGCAGGTGAGGCGGAAGGCATCTTGCACAGACCCATCACTGACGTCACAGACCTGGTCCAGTAGCTCCAAGTAGGGTTCACGCAGCAACCGTTCCCTCAAAGGTTTCACGAAAGGGTCTCTGCTGAGGGCATCCGCCACCACGTTCAACCTGCCGGGAATATGTTTGATTTCGAAGGAATACGGAGCCAACTTAGCAACCCACCGCTGCTCACAGGCGTCAAGTTTCGGCTTGGTCATGATATATGTGAGAGGATTGTTATCTGACCAGACGGTGAATCTGTGACCCTTGAGCCAGTGGCTAAACTTCTCACAAACCGCCCACTTTAGAGCCAAGAACTCCAGTCTGTGTGCAGGATAATTGAGCTGGCTGCGACTGAGAGTTTTGCTTGCAAAGGCGATGGGTCTTGCCTTCTCCTCACCAGCAGAAATTTGGGACAGTA
This sequence comes from Notothenia rossii, assembly GCF_949606895.1. Taxonomy (NCBI): domain Eukaryota; kingdom Metazoa; phylum Chordata; class Actinopteri; order Perciformes; family Nototheniidae; genus Notothenia; species Notothenia rossii. Next base: position 40,653,974 of record NC_136910.1, read on the forward strand.
CAGCACCCAGACCATCAAGGGAAGCATCGGTGGAGAGGATGAAAGGCCTATCAAAGTCTGGGTGTGCCAGCACCACGCTGTTGAGGAGTGCGTGTCTCAGATCATCAAATGCCTTCTCACAGGCAGGGGTCCAATCCTGAGGAGTCAGTTCTCGAAAGGTGCCAGCTCTTCTCCGACCGAAAGAGCCCTTGGCTTTCCTCTTCTGCCCTGCAGTTAAGGCGTAGAGTGGCTTTGCGATGGAAGAACAGCCAGGAATGAAGTGTTGATAATACAGCACCATCCCGAGGAAAGACCTGACCTTCCGCTGAGATGGGGTGCAACCGTCGTCGTTCATGAGATCCTCCTTCCCGAAAGCTGAGATGACCCTCACCTTCTCTTGGTCGACTGAGACCCCACTGCTGTCTATCACGTGACCCAGAAACCCCACAGTCCTGCGAAGGAAGTAGCACTTCTTCTGAGACAGCTTCAGGTTGTTGGCTCTGAGCCGCGAGAAGACAGTCTCCAGCCGTTTCAGGGCTTCCTCCTCGGATGGAGCAAAGACAAGCAGGTCGTCCAAATAACAGAGGAGGCTGGAGAAGTTCAAATCACCAAACACACTCATCATCATCCGCATAAAGGACGCGGGACTGTTGCAAAGACCTTGGGGAAGTCTGTTGTACTCATACAGGCCTAAGGGTGTTGTGAATGCCGAGTACTTCCTGTCAGACTCATGGAGGGGGATGTTGTAGAACCCCGATGTGAGATCCATGGTGCTGAAAAAGGCGTTTCCACCAAGGGCAGCAAGACAGTCGGCCTGGTGAGGCAGCGGGTGGGCGTCCTTGACGGTCTTGGCATTAAGCCAGCGAAAGTCAGTGCAGATCCTTAACTCTCCTGACTTCTTCCAGACAAGGACCAGCGGCGATGCATACTCACTGACTGATTTACTGATGATGCCTTTCAACTCCATCTCAGACAGCACCTCTCTCAGTTTGTGATAGTGTGCTGGAGGGACACGGCGATAGGGTAGCCTGAAGGGGTGATCATCAGTGAGATGAATCCGGTGGACGAACTCTTTCGCTTCCCCACAGTCCAGCTTGTCTTTGGAGAAGACATCCTGGTAAGTGAGCAACAGTTCAGAGAGTCTCTTTTTCCATTCATCTGACACCGCACAGCCTTCGAGGTCGATGTCTGCCAATCCACAGTCTTTAAGCTGCTGAGCGTGGGTAGAGCTGGCATCTGAGTTGGGAGGAGGGTCAGCTGCCTGACTGGTCTGTGGCCTATTCACACCCTGAGAGAGGGGAAGGTCTTCCATCGCGACACAAGTAAACACATCGGCCACTTTAGCATTGCGGCGTAGTGTCACGGGACTCTTGGTTGGGTTAAGGACCTTCATAGGGACCCAACGATCTCCCCACATGGGTGCCACAACCCGTCCCACAATAATGTCTTTGGGGGCTGAACGGGAGGAGATGGGCTCCACAATGACAGTGCTCCCAGGGGACACAGGAACACTGCCAGGTAGCTTTCCCCACACCAGATACTCCTTCTGTGGTGCTAGAGTGATAGCTTGCCGTAGCTTGACCGTGCCAACCTTGTCAGGCAGTTCAGGACCAGACCAACGAGTGATGCAGCTGAGCAACTGAAGAAACTGCTCACAGTCGGGGTCTGAGGTGTTGGACTGGATGAGCTCCCAGTACTTCTCATCAGACTTCATCCTCTGTAATATGGGCCTGATGACGTTGCTACCAATAATGAGTTCGTCTCTCTGCCCTGGGACAAGGAAAGTTGGCACAATGAATTTAGAACCGTAAACCTCAATCTCCAGGTCATAGATACATCTGGGTTGTGTCATAAGGCCACCACAGCCAACTAGGACCACCTTCTCTGGCACAGGCTGAGGACAAGGGAGGACACCAGCAGCTCTAAGATTGGACTCTGCCTCTTCGCTGAGTGTGCATGACATGCTCCCTGAATCAAGCATCCCCCTTAAAGTTGACTGACCCCCTACTAACACTGGGGTATAAAACAAGTCATTGGCTCCTTCAACTCTATGTGAACCCACAGCAATCACAGTTTTGTCATCAGGAAGATTACTACAGCAGTTTCACATATGTTGATCTTAAGTCATTTTCCTCACTGAGGGTGTCACTAGTGCCGCCCATGCTATCCCTCTCACTGCACGGGCGGGCTAGTTTTAAACCAGCATTGGAGGGAGAAGGTGGCATGGCTGAGGAAGGATGAGGCCTGTGGGCACTGATTTCTTATGTGACCAGGACTGAAGCAGTTAAGGCATAATCTGTAAAGCCTGCAGTGTGCATGGGTTGAATGGTCCCTGGAGCCACAAACCTTGCATGGAAAGGACTCAGATGCCTGCTGGTAACGGGGTCGACCATTCTGACGGTGGACTTGTTGGTGGTTGCCTGGCTGACCATTCTGACGGTGGCTTGTTGGTGGTTACCTGGCTGATGGTAGTCTGGCCTTTGACTGGTTGTAAGGGAAGCGTTGCACATAGCCAGAACTCTGTCAAACATTGCAACTACCTGTTGAACACCAGCGTCGGTAGTAGGTGGGTTGACGGTGGTAGGGGCTGGGTCAGAGACAGCAGAGAGAGGCAGGGATAAGGGGACACTTGGGACTCACCCTAGCATGGTCTGGCTGAGGCTGACTGTAAGCAAGGGCAGTGGCCGGTAGAGAGTTGGGAGGGGGGTCTGGTTGGTGCGCTAATGAGGCCTGAGACATCCCCAGATTGACAGGGCGAAAAGAATCAGTCACAGGGCTCTGACTATAAACTGACAGACCCACCACATTATGAGACTGCGCTGCTGTTTTTCTCACATTTCTCATATGGGCGTCCAGACGCTCCTGAACCTCAGCCGTGGTCCACCGCTCAGGTGCCTTCAGTTGGAATGATATGGCGAGACTGGGGTCAGGACAGTGATTAATGAACATCAAGACCACTTCTGCACTGGGTCATCTACACATGTTACCTCGCCTCCGGAGGCACTCGTCCGCAGCATCTATTGACTTGTTAAGGCGTATCCAATAGTCCATAGCACTTTCACCAGCACGTGGAACAGTGCCGTAAAAATCTTTCATGGGCAAGTTAGAGTATGACAGCTCACTAAAGTTACCCTTTAATATGTCAAACACAGCTGTGGCAGGTCGGTCGCCACTCAAGTCAGGTCGGCTGCGGATTGACACTTTCACCACATCCCTGGCTTTACCTGTTAGTCTTGACATAATCAGATCAAACCTTTCTACGTGAGTGGTCACATTTCACTCTATTCAGGTAACATCTCATCATGTCCTCCCATTCATGAATAGAAAATACATCAGCACGATCACCCTGAAGTAAGGCGGAGCCTTGGTGTCTGACTGCACCACAACCTTCAATTGAGACAAATCAGCCTGGTGGGACGGGTGTGGATTGGTGGGAGACTGAGGCTGGGCAGCACTGGGCTGGTGCATGGTGCTTGATATGTTCTCACCTATCTGTTTAGCCAAACTGTTATCATTTCCCCAAAAGCTTCAACAGATACTACTTGTGTAAGTTTACGGTCTGGCTGCATAATAGGTGTGGAGCTTGCAGCAGGTGTTAATGTCGGGTTGAAATCACTAGCGAACCCAAACTCTTTCACTCCTTTAAGTCGCTGGCCCCTCCCCAACCCAAATGTGACATCATGCCCACTAACATCCATATTGTTAATGACAACAACAAAAAAATCCCACAAAGCAATCAAAACACAGTTTAAAGCCACCCACAAGAGATAAAACACTAAAATAAAATAAAATGATAAAACACAGATAGACAGATATACTCAGTGATAAGTGTCCTCTCAGACTCAGTGCATCTCTCAATTTGAATATGTACACTGTCCCTTTAACGCACCTGCCGTCGCAGCAAGAGAGGGGGAAAAAAAAAAAAAAAAAAAAAAGAGGAAAAAAAAAAAACACACACTCCAGTCTTTCCTTCTTCCCGCCGGTGGGAAGCAGCTTTACCCCGGGGACCAGACGGCGCTGGTCGCGGATACAACGGGTCGTCACGGCACCAAGTGTTACCGGCTGTGTCTGACTCTGCGTTGTGTTGTGTAGAAAGACGACGACCCAGACGTGTAGCTTCATTCAGGATGTACATTTATTTCACTCCTGACGAAACAGCGACAGAAAGAAAACATTTCTCCAGTCAGTACTCTCTTTAACGTGCCCTCTCCCACAGAGATCAGTATCAAAAAGGGCATAACGTAAAAAGTAACACAACATACCTGACGAAACAGCGACAGAAAGAAAACATTTCTCCAGTCAGTACTCTCTTTAACGTGCCCTATACAAATTAAACAACACAGAAATACATTGTGAACACCCGTGAGACACTACAACAAAAATAAGTAATAAAAAGTAACTTAAAGTGCATAAAGTCGACACTAAAACACGGAAATTGCTTCTGGCTGAAGAGCGCCTACCTCTCCCACAGAGATCAGTATCAAAAGGGGAGAACGATGCATGAACCCGCGAAAAAAAGGGAACAGTGTCACATACATAAGGAACGTAGGGGTACACGCTAAAATTATAGTTCCACATACTGATGTGAGTCCTACTGCGTCAGGTATTAACACAAGATGAAACAAGAATAACACAGATTTTGTGTAATTATATAGACATATTTACATAATATATTATATA